>NC_091989.1:11486516-11789855 GCF_044704955.1 Pristiophorus japonicus | reverse complement strand
AATCCCCTGGGAGGACAGGTGCACCAACAGCAGTGTCCTCGTCCAGGCTAACATCCCCAGCATTGAAGCACTGAGCACACTTGATCAGCTCCGCTGGGCAGGCCACATAGTTCGCATGCCAGTCACGAGACTTCCAAAGCAAGTGCTCTCTGAGGTGCTCCTTCACGGCAAATGAGCCAAAGGTGGGCAGCGGAAACATTACAAGGACACCCTCAAAGCCTCCCTGATAAAGTGCGACATCCCCACTGACACCTGGGAGTCCCTGGCCAAGGACCGCCCTAAGTGGAGGAAGTGCATCCGGGAGGGCGCTGAGCACCTCGAGTCTCATCATCGAGAGCATGCAGAAACCAAGCGCAGGCAGCGGAAGGAGTGTACGGCAAACCAGTCCCACCCACCCTTTCCCTCAACGACCATCTGTCCCACCTGTGACAGGACTGTGGCTCTCGTATTGGACTGTTCAGCCACCAAAGAGCTCACTTCAGGAGTGGAAGCAAGTCTTCTTCAATTCCGAGGAACTGCCTATGATGATGATGAGCAAAACATTACCTCCTCTCTGGCCAAGCTCTAGTGCCAGAGTGTGAGGAGCCTGTGAAATACATGTTTATGACTCCATGGGGCAGAACTTGGTGAAGGCCAAGTCATGCCCAAGTGCTGCCCAAAAGGCCACCGATAGTCGGCGAGAGACCGGGTGGCACTTTGGGTGGGAACTTGATGAAAAATAATTTAAAAGTTGGGCCGGTGGCAAACGAGCAACGTACGCCGTCAAACTGGGCGAGAGTGAGCGGGAGCTCCCAATCTTGGCGGCAAATGCTCTTGTCACCAAAGTGCCGCCAAGGATGACGTTCAAATAAAAATGATTGGAAAAAGAAATTGCCCGGATGACCTTCAGGGGAACCCATTCGGTAAGTCGCTGTGAAAAAACATGTATTAAAAAGTTCACTAACTTTTTTTTCAGTTTTTTAAATTTACCTTGGGGGGCGGGGGGGCTAGACCAGCCTCCGCGTGGCGGTCCTTCCCCCTGCTGGCGCCGACTCCCGGCGACTGCCGCCCGCACCAATATGGCATCTCGGTGGGCGGGAGGTCACTTGCGTCATTTGGCTGTCCGCTGACGTCAGCGGGCGCTTCCCGGCGGTTCTCCCCTCCTGCCCGCTCCAGCCCAAACTGGCACTGGGCGCAACCCGGAGAGGAATGTTGGTGGATCTCGGTGGCAGTCGGCAGCAATGGGCGGTAATGACCGTCAATTTCAGCCCTATTTGGAAGATGACATTGGTGAGGGTCAGGGGTCAAAAATCGATACATAAAGATGTATCATTGGATAAGGTCCCAGTTACAATCAGTATCATAAACTTTCATTTGGCAATACTCATGGGCACCAAGTATTTACAACTATCTAGAACGTTACTTGACCCGATTTGTGTCTAAAAGGTCTTGATCCTGGTGAGAGCTCAGTTGATGTCGATTCAGAGCCTGGGTTCTAGATCGAGCAGGATTCACTCAGCCTTTCGTCCTTCTGGGGTGAATTCCCTCCCTAAACCTCTCCGCTCTCTCTATCTCTCTCTCCTCCTTTAAGTAGCTCCTTACAAACCTATCGTTTTGACCAAACTTTTGAGCGCTTGTTCTAATATCTCCTTATTTGGCTCAGTGTCAGATTTTTATTTGATGATGCTCCTGTGAGGCATCTTGGGATGCTTTTACCACATTAACGGCGCTACATAAATGCAAGTTGTTGCTGTTATGTTGTGGGGAGAGAACAAGAGACCACAGAGACTGAACAGTACTTACTGTATCTGTCATCGGACATTGGGCGATAGAAGCAGCGATCAGAGACCACACCCAATAATAAGTAGTGGGTTATTGTGCAAGAAACACAGAAAGATAGCACGCGGGTACAGCAAGCAGTAAGGATGGCAAATGGCATGCTGTCCTTTATTGCAAGGGGGTTGGAGCATAAGAGTAAGGAAGTCTTGTTACAATTGTACAGGGCCTTGGTGAGACCACACTTGGAGCACTGTGCACACATTTGATTTCCTTATCTAAGGAAGGATATACGTCCCTTGGAGGCGGTGCAATGGAGGTTCACTAGATTGATTCCTGGGATGAGAGGGCTGTCTTATGATGAGAGATTGGGTAGATTGGGCCTATACTCTCTGGAGTTTAGAAGAATGAGAGGTGATCTCATTGGAACATGCAAGATTCTGAAGGGGATTGACAGGGTAGATGCTGAGAAGTTGTTTCCTCCGGGCTGGAGAGTCTAGAACTAGGGGGCAAAGTCTCAGGATAAGGGGTCGGCCATTTAAAACAGAGATGAGGAGGAATTTCTTCACTCAGAGGGTTATGAATCTTTGGAATTCTCTGCCCCAGAGGGCTGTGGATGCTGAGTCTCTGAATATATTCAAGACTGAGATTGATAGTCATGTAGTCATGGAGAATCAAGGGATATAGAGATCAGGCGGGTAAGTGGAGTTGAGGTCGATGATCAGCCATGATCTTATTGAATGGCGGAGCAGGCTCGAGGGGCCAAATGGCCGACTCCTGCTCCTATTTCTTCTGTTCCTGGATGTGTCAGAGACAGATGTCAATGGGTATTCTTCTCTATTTAAAATCTATTATAGTAAAACTATTTTTATTTATAAATATATATATATATATATGCTATTAAAGAAATTATCTTTGAAGTTACTATTGGTGATATTACTGGGGAAATATGCCAACATGTATGCGTGATATTCCTGTGCCAATTATTTTAGTGGAGGCCTGAGTCCATGTAAAATAGGCAAGTTTTCTTTTTATTCATTCCTGGGATGTGGGCGTCGCTGGCAAGGCCGGTATTTATTGCCCATCCCTAATTGCCCCTTGAGAAGGTGGTGGTGAGCCACTTTCTTGAGCCGCTGCAGTCCGTGTGGTGAAGGTGCTCCCACAGTGCTGTTAGGGAGGGAGTTCCAGGATTTTGACCCAGCGACAATGGAAGGAACGGCCGATATATTTCCAAGTCAGGATGGTGTGTGACTTGGAGGGGAACGTGGAGGTGGTGGTGTTCCCATGTGCCTGCTGCCCTTGCCCTGCTAGTTGGTAGAGGTCGCAGGTTTGGGAGTCAACGTCTGAGTTAAAATAGCAGACGGAAGCATGTCACACAAACATGTTAAGCATTCAACCGCTGATATAGCATTTAATATTAACTTGTACAACTGTTCCTGAAAAAAACAGGACAAACAGGAAGGAGACAGCCTTTAATTTGGGTGCTCTTTGCACAACTGGTTTGAACTTCTCTCTGGTTCTGCAGTAAAGAAAGGTTTGTAGATTATCTACTTAGCATCTAGACCGGATATAACGATCCAAGAATATTCTTAATGCCGAAGCAATAATATATCGAGCACTACACATCTTTTCGAGCTAACTCTGATGATTATTGACCTTGCTAATCTTCTGTTAATTAAAACATTGCTGAAAATTCTTTTGAAAGACAAATGACTTTTCATCTGGCCTGTGGATTAATAATGAGAAAATGCCTTTTTTCTTCAGTTGAGGAAGCCAGATAAAGGATCAAGGACCACAGTGCAGGATTTGCTGTTTGCGGAACCTTGCTGTGCATAAATTGACTGCTGCATTGGCCGACATAACAGCGGTGACTGCACTTCAAAAAGTAAGCCATTGGTTTTGAAACGGCTTTGAAAAAATAGAAAAGCAGATTATAATTTAAATGGTGAAAGATTGCAAAGTGCTTCAATACAGAGGAACCTGGGGGTCCTTGTGCATGAAACACAAAAAGTTAGCATGCAGGTAAGCAAGTAATCAGGAAGGGAAATGGAATGTTGGTCTTTATTGCAAGGGGGATAGAAACATATGGGCCCAAGTTTCCACATGATTTGCGCCTGATTTTTAGGAGCAACTGGTGGAGAACGGACTATCTTAGAAATTGCAATTCTCCACATTTTTTTTTCTGCAGTTCTAGTCAGGTAGAACAGTTCTACTTTGGAACAGAAATTTTTTCTTCAAAAGGGGGCGTGTCCGGCCACTGACGCCTGATTTGAAAGTTTCCAGTGAAAACGTACTCCAAACTAAAGTAGAATGGAGCAAGTGAAGATTTTTGTAGAACTGAAAAAACCTGTTCTACACATTAAAAAATCAGGCGCAGGTTACAAATTAGGCGCCCAGAACGAGGTGGAGGGGAAGGGGGGGGGAAGGGAACTCATTAAATTCTATAATAAATCCTTATTTATACTTATACAAATATTATACAAATAAATCCAACCTGAATAAACATTTATAAGCAATGAAAAGATTAAATAAACCATCTTCCTACCTGTGTGAAAGTGCTTCAGGCAGGCCTTTCGGGACCGAAGGCTGAACGGGCCGGCCCGAGACTTCGGGCAGGGCCCGTCCCCAGCACCAGATTTACAGGTAGGTGGCGTTGGGTTGGGTCGGGTCGGGGAGGTTCGGTTCGGGTCGGGGCGGAGGGAGAGAGGGAGAGGGAGAGAGGGAGAGGGAGGGAGAGAGGGAGAGGGAGGGAGGTCAGGTCGGATCCAGTCCGGGAGCGGGAGTCGGGTCGGGTTGGGTCCAGTTGGGGGGGCGGGGAGCGGGGAGCGGGAACAGGAGCGCGGGTCGGGTCGGGTCGGGTTGGGTCAGTCGGGGGGGGGCGCGGGTGTCGGGTCTGGTCGGTGGGGGGGGGGGTGAGAGCAGGAGCTGGCCGTGGGAGGAGCCTTATTCACGCAGCCCCAGTGAGGCCATTCAGCCAGGGCTGGGGGCTGCGTGCTTCGGGCCCCTCCCACACAGTTCGGCGCCTGGAGCTACTGCACTTGCGTGCCCACTGTAGCGCATGTGCAGAGGTCCCGGCACTGTTGGTGAAGAATACCGAGGATTTTTTTAGGCGCACTTTGTGGCGCGAAAAGCGGGCGTCCAGGTCGGGACTGCGCCGTTCTAGGCGCGTGTGGAAACTTGGGCCCATTGAAACATAGAAAATAGGTGCAAGAGTAGGCCATTCAGCCCTTCGACATGATCATGGCTGATCATGCACTTCAGTACCCCATACCTGCTTTCTCTCCATACCCCTTGATCCCTTTAGCCGAAAGGGCCATATCTAACTCCCTCTTGAATATATCCAATGAACTGGCATCAACAACTCTCTGCGGTAGGGAATTCCACAGGTTAACAACTCTCTGAGTGAAGAAGTTTCTCCTCATCTCGGTCCTAAATGGCTTACCCCTTATCCTTAGACTGTGACTCCTGGTTCTGGACTTCCCCAACATCGGGAACATTCTTCCTACATCTAACCTGTCCAATCCTGTCAGAATTTTATATGTTTCTATGAGATCCCCTCTCATTCTTCAAAATTCCAGTGAATATAAGCCTGGGATAGAGCATAAAAGCAGAGAAGTCCTGTTACAACTGTACAGGGTATTGTTGAGGCCACACCTGGAGTACTGCGTGCAATTTTGATTTCCTTATTTAAGGAAGGATATACTTTCATTGGGGGCTGTTCAGAGAAGGTTCACAAGGTTGATTCCAGAGATAAGGGGGTTGACTTATGAGGATAGGTTGAGTAGGTTGGGCCTCTACACATTGGAGTTCAGAAGAATGAGAGATGATCTTATCGAAACATATAACATAATGAGGGGGCTTGACAAGGTGGATGCAGAGAGGATACTTCCACTCATAGGGGAAACTAACACTAGAGGGCATGGTTTCAGAATAAGGGGCCACCCATTTAAAACTGAGATGAGGAGGAATTTCTTCTCTCAGAGGGTTGTAAATCTGTGAAATTCTCGGCCCCAGAGAGCTGTGGAGGCTGGGTCAGTGAATATATTTAAGGTGGAGATAGACAGATTTTTGAGTGATAAGGGAGTAAAGGATTATGGGTAGCGGGCAGGGAAGTGGAGCTGAGTCCATGATCAGATCAGCCATGATCTTATTGAATGGCGGAGCAGGCTCGAGGGGCCAAATGGCCGACTCTTGCTCCTATTTCTTGTGTTTGTGACGTCTGAGGCAACTAAATAAATGCAAGTCCTCTCTTCTAACCGCATATTTGGAGCTTAGAAGCAATGAAAGGCGAAAGCTAAGTGGAGCAGTAACCATAATATTATCGATAAGACAGAATGTGTGTGTGAGAGAGAGAAATGGAGCAACAGAAAAGGCATTGATGGAGAAATAAGTTCAAAGCATGACAGAAATACTCACATTTATATAGCGTCTTTCATGGACACTGGCCAGCCCAAAGTGCTTTACAGCCAATGAAGTACTTTTGAAATGTAGTCACTGTTGTAATGTAGGAACGCGGCAGCCAATTTGCGCACAGCAAGCTCCCACAAAGAGCAATGTGATAATGTGATAATGACCGGATAGTCTGTTTTTCGTGATGTGGATTAAATATGGGCTAGGACACCAGGAATAACTCCCCTGCTCTTCTTTGAAATAATATCAAGGGATCTTTACATCCACTTGAGAGAGCAGATAGGGCCTTGGTTTAATATCTCATCTGAACAACAAACACCTCCGACAGTGCAGCACTCCCGCAGCACCACACTGGAGCATCAGCCCCGATTTTTGTGTTCCAGTCTCTGGAGTGGGACTTGAACTCACAACCTTCTGACTCAGAAGGCGAGAGTGCTACCCACTGAGCCACAGCTGACCCCAGAAGTGAAAGAAGAATCAGAGGGCCTGGTTTTCTTATATCCTGTCCAGGAGGTGCTGGAAGAGACCTAATTCAGTGGCATTTTATGTATCGGTGACTGATTATATATTTATACGGCAGGTTAAAGCAGTGGGTGACCTCGGTCTAATTTTCATGCTGATAACATGCTCATCACCTGGGCATAACCTACGTTGGGAAGTGCTTTCTTTTTTGGCACATTTGGAAATAAAGAAGAAAATTCCTGTCTCTTTAATCAAAGTCGGCCCCCAAACGACTGTCTGCTCCTTGCTGACGGACGGATAACAGCTCGTATCAAAACATTTCTGAATGCTGGCTCACCTTGCTGACGTGGTCGCTGGCTGCGGCCCTTCCCCCTCCCCTGATTCATCCCTCCTCTGTTATCATTCCAGAGGAGGCTTGGCCTCTTATCTCTCCCGAGCGACAGACCAAAACACAGACGGCCGTCGCCCTTGTGTGCGTGACTGCCGCACAGGCTCTCCCAGCGGCCTTTGCCGTACAGGCGCCTGGGAGTGCCGGGGAGGTGAAGTGGGGGTGAACCAGAATTCAAAGCTTTCTTGTCAGACGTGCCATGCACGTTGGCCGTGCAAGGAATTCCAGCCCAAGCGTGACAGGCCCGTCCCCTGGCGCCACACACACACACACACACACCCATGTCCCGTCTTGGTTCCTGCTCCTTTGTTTTCTTGTGTTGCCCCCCCCCCCCCCCCCCCCCGCCACAAGTACCCACATGCACCTTCGTTTAGAGATTGCTTTTCGAACCGTCAACAGCAACCCTAATCCTCATCTGGCCAGAAGAGCTTTTAATCTTCCGCAGCTCGGCTTCAAAGAGCGATGCCCGCTCTCCCAGTCTTTTCCCATTGTCTGCGTACGTTCCCTTTAACCCTTGACGCCGCTGTGGGCCCGGCCAAGACTCCAGCAGCCGGAACGGTGCACTCAAGCTGCCCCAGAGCTTCTCTCAAAAGCACGGTTCACATAGAGTCGTGTTTCAAAAGAAAATGCTGATTAATTCCTCCACACAGTTGCCGTAATGGCGTCGCGGCTATTAATTTTCTTCCAAATATCTTTTCCTACCTCATCTAAGTAGCCCATTCTTCCTGTGTGAGGGAATGTTGTGTGTGAGTGTGTGTGAGTGTGTGTGTGTGTGTGTGTGTGTGTGTGTGTGGATGTATATGTGAGTTCTCGGCACTGCGGCCCCGATCTGCTAGGACCATCAGCAGGGGTCGGGGCCTACAAAGGAGCGTACCACTTCAAGGTACAGCACGTGCTGGAGTGCAACGGCTATGAAGAGGGCGACTGAATTGGACGTCACCATGGTCCAGGTCGCTGATTGGAGCGTGGGCTGGTGCAGCAAGGTCGGGGCTCAGGAGCGGCTAGAGATTGTAGAGCGACGTGATCGGGGCCCAGGAGAGGCGTGAGCTCGGGGCCCAGAAGAGGCGAGGGCCCAGGGGGCAGCACGGGCCCAGCCCACACTGCGATATGTGCGCGCACTAGGTCCGTGCAGCAGAGCTGGTCTCCAGTCGTCTTGGTTAACCCTTGCCACTGGACCAAGACCTCGCTCTGTCAAGCCCGTGTGGTGGCTGGTGTGCAACGGTCACCCCACGTTAAAAAAATCCACGCACAGGCATCTTCCACCCTTCAAGTTGTAGTTTGGGATCTGGAATATTAGGTCCTTCATTGAAACACCTGTGAACTCATCCTTTTTTGGCAAGATACGAGGAACCGTCTATGATGATGTGAGTGTATATCCATGTGTGTGTGTGTGTGCATGTATATGTGAGTGTATATCCATGCGTGTGTGTGTGTGTGCGCATGTATATGTGAGTGTATATCTATGTGAGTGTGCGTACATGTATGTGAGTGTATATCTATATGTGTGTATGTATATGTGAGTGTATCTGTGAGTGTATATCTATGCGAGTGTGCGCATGTATATATGAGTGTATATCTATGTGAGTGTGTGCATGTATATGTGAGTGTATCTGTGAGTGTATATCTATGAGTGTGTGCATGTATATATGAGTGTATATCTATGTGTGTGCATGTATATGTGAGTGTATCTGTGAGTGTATATCTATACAAGTATGTATGTGTGTGTGTGTGTGTGTGTGTGTGTGTGAGGGGGACAGAGGCAGCTGGTATAAAAACTGATCAAAAACAGAACAAAAGTCCCCACATGATATTGAAACAAATTATGATAACACCAAAGTCTGAGATTGAATCTAAAGCTGCTGTTCAGACAATAGTTGTAAAGCAGTCAAGCTTTGTTCTACATAACCTGACGTGAGCAGCGTTACACAAGGTTCAGTGGATGGACATTTTAATTCCCATCTTGTTTAGTTTCGTTTGCATTCGATTCCTTCAGCTCCTCGCCTGCACTGGCACTTTCTGCTTCAGTTATACGCTGTAGTATGTGGTGCAGCATTCCCCTTCAATTCGCAATCATACCAGTTGTGAAGTTGCTCATTCAATGTGATGTCTGCAACATTTTGGGCGAGATTGATAAACCCTCACCCCCGAGAACTGCTCACTTGACCAGCTGGTAGAGGCCCACGCATGCAGTAGCGCTGACTAGCCAGTAGATGTCAGCAAATATACACGGTATCAAACCCTTCCTCCAACATCACTCTGCAGTTTGAGCAAATGGTGTTTCATTTTGTTAACACAGAAAATAATTTGGAAGACAACTGTATTTCTGACACTGAACTGGTAAGATTGTTAAGATCGTAAGACCGTTCACTGTCCCCCCAAATCGAGTTTCTTCGCTCTGAGCACATAAATCTAGGTTGACACTCCCAGTGCAGTGCTGATTCAGTTCGATGAGACGTTAAACTGAGGCCCCGTCTGCTCTCTCAGGTGGATGTAAACGATCCCCTGGCACTATTTCGAAGAAGAGCAGGGGAGTTATCCCCGTTGCAATATTTATCCCTCCATCAACATAACAAAAACAGATCATCTGGTCCATTATTACATTGCAGTTTGTGGGAGCTTGCTGTTCGCAAATTGGCTGCCACGTTACAACAGTGACTACACTCCAAAAGTACACCATTGGCTGTAAAGTGCTTTGACACGTCCGGTGGTCGTGAAAGGCGCTATATAAATGCAAGTCCTTCTTTCTTCTTCATCTTCTTCTCTTGAACACGCTGGGGCTGAATGAAATTCACCTCAGACAGAATGGTCGATAGTGAATTGGCAGCTTGTCTTACAACTGCCCCCAGCCCCGCACCCTCACAATTTTTATCTTCTCTTGAAGTCAGTGGACTCGAAAAACAGGCGCTGTGTAAACGAGCATCCAACCCTCAACTGCCAATTTTGCGACGAGCGCCCCAGACAGATTTCACCCCCGCTGACTCTGGTGTGAGCAGCTCCTTGGTTTGCCCGAGTAGCCCTGCGGTATCTACGCGAGCTTGGACGGTAAGCACGGGCAGGCTATTTGACCTTGGGGAGCACCATAGTCAACCATGACCCTGTTCTCGCCTGACACGGTCCACAACACGGCCTGCAGCAGGAGTCATCGGACAGTGCGTGGGAGCGGGAATTCCCGATGATTTTTCCCCTTGTCGACCCCAAGGGAGCGCTGAGGGTAATTGTACATCAACGACTGTCCTGGGCCTGTTCAAGCATAGGCCTGGGGTCAAAGTCTGGCAGTGGCACTGCTGGGCATCCATGTGGATTATTCAATTAATATTTATAGATTCACCTGTAGAATTCCAGTGTTTAGAAGGTGACAAATGGTTGGCCTATGGGTCTATAGGCTTGAATGGAGCATAAGTGACAGATTGGGAAATGTTGCTGTTCAGAGGGACCTGGATGTCCTTGTACACCAATCACTGAAAGTTGACATGCAGGTACAGCAAGTGATTAAGAAAGCAAATGGTATGTTGGCCTTTATTACAAGAGGGTTTGAGTATAAGAGTAAAGAGATCTTACTGCAATTATATAGGGCCCTGGTGAGACCGCATCTGGAGTATTGTGTACAGTTTTGGTCTCCTTACCTAAGGAAGGATATTCTTGCCATTGAGGGAGTGCAACGAAGGTTCACCAGACTGATTCCTGGGATGGGGGGATTGTCCTATGAGGAGAGATTGAGTAGACAAGGCCTATATTGTCTAGAGTTTAGAAGAATGAGAGGTGATCTCATTGAAACATACAAAATCTTACAGAGCTTGACAGGGTAGATGCAGGGAGGCTGTTTCCCCCGGGCTGGGGAGTCTAGAACCAGGGGTCACAGTCCCAGAATAAGGGGTCAGCCATTTAGACTGAGATGCGGAGAAACTTCTTCACTCAGAGGGTGGCGAGTCTTTGGAACTCTAACCCAGAGAGCTGTGCAGGCTCAGTCTTTGCGTATACTCGAGTCAGAGATTGATAGATTTTTGGATATTAAATGAATCAAGGGCTTTGGGGAAGGTGCAGGAAAGTGGAGTTGAGGTAGAAGATCAGCCATGATCTTATTGAATGGTGGAACAGGCTCGAGGGGCCAAATGGCCGACTCCTGCTCCTAATTCTTATGTTCTTATAAACGCCGGCATGGACTAGTTGAGCCAAATGGCCTGTTTCTGTACCGTTTATCCTATGTAATCCTGTGTAATCTACAACCGAACGAGCTGGCCTGTTATGCTGGATTGGCGGAAACACACACCTTTCAGGGAGTGCTTCGCGTCTCGAGCCAGACTTCCGTTTTGTCTCCTCTGCCAGATGCAAGCGTAAGCTTGTCATATTTACTGATGACAAGGGAAAGCAGCCGAGACAGAGGAAGCAGCTAAAGATTTTCAGAATGAGGATCAATAATGCAAACGGGCAAATAAATGGCAAATGATATTTAACACCGCTGTATCACATTGTTCAATTCCATGGTCCCGGGGGCTCAGGCATCATCATATTTGAGCATTTCTGTCTGTTTAAAACCTGATGACGCTCAATCCAGTTCCCAAGCAAATATTACTCATGTTCTGTTTTAATGGTAAATGGCCAGAATTTGCTGTCAAAATAACAGTAAGCATGGAGGGGTTTATTTACAATCGGTCGCCCTGAAAAGCTGACATAAATAGGTTGAGTAGGTTGGGCCTATAAACATTGGAGTTCAGAAGAATGAGAGGTGATCTTATCGAAACATATAAGACAATGAGGGGCCTCGACAAGGTGGATGCAGAGAGGATATTTCCACTCATAGGCGAAACTTAAACTAGGGGACATGGTCTCAGAATAAGGGCATGCCCATTTAAAACAGAGATGAGGAGAAATTTCTTCTCTCAGAGGATTGTAAATCTGTGGAATTCTCTGCCCCAGAGAGCTGTGGAGGCTGGGTCATTGAATATATTTAAGGCGGAGATAGACAGATTTTTGAACAATAAGGGAATAAAGGGTTATGGGAGTGCACAGGGAAGTGGAGCTGAGTCCATGATCAGATCAGCCATGATCTTATTCAATGACGGAGCAGGCTCAAGGGGCCAAAAGGCTTACTATTTCTTATGTTCTTATGTCCTTAAATACAACGAGCAGTAAATCATTCTTTCTGTTCTTTACAATGCTTCCATTTTGTCACCTCAAGAACGAAATCCACAACTGCCGCAGAGTGAAGCTAAGTATTGAGATTCCCAGGTAGAGTTTAGCTGACAGGCAGCGATGCTCTACGTATAAACTTGTACAAGTAGCCAAAAAAGTTTGTTCAGTAAGACATCAATAACGTTAGAATCTTCATTTCTGCGAAGTCTCTGGAACTCGGTATTGCTTGTATGGGGGAGGGGTGTCGGGAGGGGGGGCGTGCGGAGGCTGGGGGAGGGGCGATCTCTTCGTTTTCCTTTTACACAGATTTTAGAGGAAGTGTTTTTTTTTAATGTTTTCTTTCATTTTAAGTTAGCACAGGTGCCGGATTCCCGTGCTTGGGGCCTGCAGTCTTGTTTGCTTGTGTTTTGTTTTGTTGAACGTACCATTCATTTTGAAGGCTCCTGGCACACTCGTCGTTACCTGTGGTTAAATGCTCCGGCAACCTCCGGCGGGGAGCAGGCCTGTGGTTAAACGTGGATATCTGCGCCGCTCGCCATTAACTTTGCCTAAACGGCATCTCGCCCTTAGGCTGTCCGTCGTATTTGCCCATTAAACTTGCCACAGAAAGTTAAATGTTGCCATTACAAGCATAAGTAGCCTTTTAACAATGTGATAATTGTTAATTACTGCCAATCGACCTCTCCGGCATTGAAAAAAACTTTACAAGTGTGGAGTCTCATTCCTTCAGGTTTTGTATTTTTGGGGCAGATTTTAAAAATGTCAAAAGTTTAAATTTTTTTCTTACTTTACCTTGCTGTTTCTTTTTTTCTCCCTCTTTTAATCCAATCTTTCTTTCCCTCTTTTTATTTCTCTTTTTGTCCCTGCTCGTGTGGCACATGGACCTGTTGGGCTGAATGGCCTGTTTCTGTGCTGTAAATATTATGTAATACGATGATTAGACATTGGACTCATCCACTCTAATTCACCCTCCTTCTCAGTCCTTCCGCTGTTTATTTCCCAATCCTTAAATCTGATTGTTGTGGAGATACGCTGTTGGTTGCCCTGCTCACTCGGGTCCGTTGGGTGGGCCACATTGTTCGCATGCCTGACACAAGACTCCCAAAGCAAGAGCTCTACTCGGAACTCCAACACGGCAAGCGAACCCCAGGTGGGCAGAGGAAACGTTTCAAGGACACCCTCAAAGCCTCCCTGATAAAGTGCAACATCCCCACTGACACCTGGGAGTCCCTGGCCAAAGACCGCCCTAAGTTGAGGAAGTGCATCCAGGAGGACGTTGAGCACCTCGAGTCTTGTCGCCGAGAGCATGCAGAAATCAAGCGGAAGGAGCATGCGGCAAACCACCCGCCCATCCTTTCCCTCAACGACTATCTGTCCCACCTGTGACAGGGACTGTAGTTCCCATATTGGACTGTACAGCCACCTAAGAACTCACTTTTAGAGTGGAAGCAAGTCTTCCTCAATTTTGAGGGATTGCCTATGATGATGATCACTTGGGTCCCAGATGCCCTGTCGTCCTTGCTGCGACATTGTCAGCTCGAACTTTCAGCAACTTTATGGGCAAACAATTTTTGACCTGAAGGGTGCAGACGGAAGCCTAACTAACGGCAGATGCCTTTGAATGCCTGGTCCTACAGTGTCCGCTATGGCTCAGTGGGTAGCCCTCTCCCCTCTGAGTCAGAAGGTTGAGGAAGGTGCAGCGATATCTACTGAAGTCAGTTCACGTTGTTTAAACTTATAGTTGGCACAGACCTAAGCTTCAACAGTGCTGGAGCACTCATGTGTGGCGCCAGGATACTGGGGGAATGAGCGCTGCATCACCTTTCCCGCTGATCTCAGATGGCTTGCTTGGAAGTCTCATAACCTCTCTTGTCTTTCTCTTATTTTATCAACATTGCTATGGTGAGCACTTTCACCTCTGAAGTCAGAAGGTTGTGGGTTCAACTCCCACTCCAGGGACTTGAGCACATAAATCTGGGCTGACACTCCAGTGCAGTGCTGAGGGGAGTGCTGCACTGTCGGAGGTGCCGTCTTTCAGATGAGACGTTAAACCGAGGCCCCGTCTGCTCGCTCAGGTGGATGTGAAAGATCCCATGGCACTGTTTCGAAGAAGAGCAGGGGAGGTATCCCTGGTGTCTTGGCCAATATTCAACAGTGACTACACTCCAAAAAGTCCTTCATTGGCTGTAAAGCACTTTGAGACGTCCGATGGTCGGGAAAGGAGCTATATAAATGCAAGTCCTTTTTTTTTTCTTTTCACAACAATTTCTGGCCCATTAATTTGCTTTGGCTAAGTTCCTTCCACAGATTATTATTGTGTAAGGGGGAAAATATCCCGTCTGATCTCATGTCCTCCTTGAGGCCTATTAATAAAACCTTACGTTATTCACAGCTCGCTGTCTCCTTTCATGCCTTCTGTCATCACTTGGCACTGAACAAAGATGTAAAAGTTTTATTTCAGGCTTGTAAACTTGGTTGCTGCTGGTCACGAAAAAGACAAGCTACACGTTTTGGTTATGTCCTGCACAAAGGAGCGTTCGGAGGTTGGGGAGTGACTGGTGATTTTTTTTTTATCCCCCCCCCCCCCCCCGCCCTTTCAATTTTACGGTCCCTTTTCGTAAAATGGACTGACTCGTAGTGGGACAACGTTCCACAGTCTCCGTTTGTTCTCCTGTACCTTGTCCACGTGGCTGTTCTTCTTTTGTGGGCCGAGACTATCAGCTGTCTATTCAACCTTGGATGGCACCACAGCTGAAATGAATCGTGTCCTCACCCATCTACTGGTACGGTAGCATAGTGATTGTGTTACTGGACCAGTAATCCAGAGGCCAATGAGCCAGAGACGTGAATTCAAATCCCACCACGGCAGCGGGGGAATTAAAATTCAGTTAATTAAATAAACCTGGACTAAAAAACTAGTATCAGTAATGGTGACCATTAAAATACTGGATTGTTGTAAAAACCCATGTGGTTCACTAATGTTCTTTCGGGAAGGAAATCTGCCGTCCTTACCCGGTCTGGCCTATATGGGACTCCAGACCTACAGCAATGTGGTTGACTCTTAATGGCCTTGTAAGCCACTCAGTTGTCAAGAAGGTGGCTCACCACCACCTTCTCAAGGGCAATTAGGGATAAATGTTGGCCTTATCAGCGACGCCCACATCCTGTGAACAAATTTTTAAAAACAGCCCCACACCGGTGTATTTTCAAGCATGGGGTGGCGAGGTCACTGGATGGTCATCAGGAACAGGAATGCTGGATAATTTATCCCCATGCTCCCAACTCCCAGCACTAGAGGTAAGTGATCTCAGCAAAACTGTTCTGGTCTGTCGGGCTCAGTCCCACACTTGAGCAGTGGGTTTCTCAGCTGGGCCATCGGGAGACCTCCACTGGTGGGTGTTAGCGCACATGTGGGCTGCAGTGCTTGGCAATTTGGCACTGAAATACAGTGTGAGCTCCTCACACCCCATACAACCAAACAGAAATTGGCTATGATTACTCACTGACTAGAAAATCAACACAGGGCAAATTAAAGGCCCTTCAGTTGGATTGGAGAGCAGAGAAAGCCAAGTTCAATGGTGCTTTTAATATGAAACAATTCCTGTAGGCTTTAGGAATGACTACAAGTTGTGCCATGTTATCACAGGTCATCAGAACCTGGGCGGCTCTGGAAAACAGGCCAAAGAAAAGCTGTTGGGTCTGAATGTCATACTGTAAGCCCACTTAAACCGTAGTGAAACGCCATTTATAGTGAAGGGTTTTATATTTTTAGTGTCAGCCGTGGCTCAGTGGGTAACACTCTCTCGTCTCTGAGTCAGAAGGTTGTGGGTTCAAGTCCCACTCCAGAGACTTGATCACAAAAATCTAGGCTGAGTACTGAGGGAGTGCTGCATGGTCAGAGGTGCCGTCTTTTCAGTGAGACATTAACAATCCCACGGCACTATTTCGAAGAAGAGCAGAGGAGTTGTCCCCGGTGTCCTGACCAATGTTTATCCCTCAATCAACATCACTAAAACAGATTATCTGGTCATTATCATATTGCTGTTTGTGGGAGCTTGCTGTGTGCAAATTGGTGGCTGTGTTGCCTACATTACAACAGTGACTACACTCAAAAAGTACTTCATTGGCTGTAAATCGCTTCGGGATGTCCGATGGTCGTGAAAGGCGTTCTATAAATGCAAGTCTTTTGTTTTTCTTATTTTAACAATCTAGCAAAGGCCCAATTCACATGCAATATAACTAAAATGAATGACACTCCTATTATACTGGAATTGCCGGACAATTTGAGTGAAAGCCTGAGTACTTATTTTTCATTGTTTAATCATAAGCAATCGCAGGCATCTAAGAGATGAAGAGGAAGCAGTGGCTCCAGTCATAAGATCAAAAGACACATAAGGATGATGAAGGTCATTCAGCCCACCTTAAATCCATCCAAAAAAAACCCCTTTCGACTACCATTCAACCATTTCTTAATTGTTAGGGTTTTTGTCTCTACTGCCAAACCTGGATCTCCACTTAATCTTTCTTTGTGTGAAGAGCATACTGACTTTAGTTGTACATTTGCCTTTTACTAGTTTGAGCCTGTGGTCCCTCGTTCTACTCTCCCAGTTTGGTTTGAAGCTATGTCCTGGGTCTTTCTGTCTGCACCATTTACTTCCTTCATACTTACCAACCAAGAAAACTAGTAGAAGCTGCCATAACCCCATCCCCCCCCAAAGAAACACTGAGTTGCGCATGCAGGGAAGATGTATCCTCTGGCGGAGGAGGCTAGAACCAGGGCCCACAATCTCGGAATAAGGGGTCGGCCATTTAGGACTGAGATGAGAAGAAATTTCTTCACTCAGAGGGTGGTGAATCTCTGGAATTCTCTACCCCAGAAGGCTGTGGAGGCTCAGTGGTTAAATATATTCCAGAGATCGATAGATGTTTGGATATTAAGGGAATCAAGGGATATGGGGATAGTGCAGAGAAGTGGAGTTGAGGTAGAAGATCAGCCATGATCTTATTGAATGGCGGAGCAGGCTCGAGGGGCCAAATGGCCGACTCCTGCTCCTAGTTCTTATGTTCTTATGACATGTGAAAGCAAGTAATTACACTGAAAGTGCAGTGGGACACGAGGTTGTAGCTTAAGCTGGTGTTGAACCCAATGGGGTGGATTCCGCACTCAGGCTCTCCCCATGAGGGGTGGCTCTTCCGGGTCCGTGATTTCCTGACCAGCGTTCCCTGCGACCACGTGAACAGGTGTGGACTGCGTGCGTACCCACCCCCCTCCTTCCCCCGCCCATCCGTTTTCAGGTGTGATCAAAGTTCTAGGCCACAGTGCAAAATACCTGAGACGAAGATTACTCTGCTTCAAAGTTGCACAAGCTTCAGTGTTGCAAAGAATTCTGAAAGCGCCCATCTGCACTGCCATCTCGGACGTTACCAATTGGCCCCTTTATTTACAAACAGCAATACTTGTTTTTTTCTTAAAATTCCTGATGGCTATAGGGGCTTCGTAAACACGACGAGGGCAAAGGAGTGACTGAAGTTCAAAGTGAGGGTGGTGTGTGTTTTCTCTTCTCGCAAAGGCCAGCTATCTGCACCCGTCGGAGAAATACATTCAGCTAATTGTCGGCAGGCCAAGCGTCGGGTGAGGGTGAGTCTGAGGTACACGTGTCTACATCGAGGTCACGTAGAAACCAGTGGGGCACTTTATCAATCTGCAGATACTGGCAATCAAACCAGGTCGATCCTGACATCCCGTGGAACAAATCATTAACCCACAAAATAAAATAGTGGGCATTTCAAATAGCTCTTTCGGGTCGGAACTCCAAAACCCATTCCAGCTTTACAAAAGAAAGAAAACTTGCACTTATATATCTCAGGACCTCTCCAATGTTCTTCACAGCCAATGAAGTCATATTGAAATGCAGTAGTTGTTGTAGTGTAGGAAATGCCACCGAACTTACAAGTTGCCCTACAAATGTCCCAGTAAATTCTATTAAACTTGATTGAACAATGATAGATGATTTTTAATTTGCGCTACAGAATGATATAGGTCATTGCAAGACCATATAATAACCGTCACAGTCACAATGGGCCGAATGACCTCATTCTGTGTCATAATTTTCTATGATTCTATATGATCCAATATGTCTTCTGTGGCTCAGTGGGTAGTATTCTCGCCTGAGTTAGAAGGTTGTGGGTTCAAGTCCCACTCCAGGAACTTGAGCACAAAATATCTAAGTTGACACTGCAGTGCAGTGCTGAGGGAGTGCTGCACTGTCGGAGGTGCCGTCTTTCGGATGAGATGTTAAACCGAGGCCCCGCCTGCTCTCTCAGGTGGACGTAAAGGATCCCACGGTGCTATTTCGAAGAAGAGCAGGGGAGTTCTCCCTGGTATAGCTGGTGATTGAACCTTATGTACAGATTCCACTTATTTCTGAATACATCAAATGGTAGAATCTGCCATTTATCAATTTGATCCAATGCTCTTGTGGTTTTTTAAAATTATTTTAAAATGGAAAGAATGAAGGGTACGAACTTAAAGATCTTAATTTGGCGCCAGCTGTGGCTCAGTGGGAAGCACTCTTGCCTCTGAGTCAGAAGGTTGTGGGTTCAAGTCCCACTCCAGGGCAAAAATTTAGGCTGACACTCCAGTGCAGAACTGAGGGAGTGCTGCACTGTCAGAGGTGCCATCTTTCAGATGTGACGTTAAACTGAGCCCCCATCTAATCTCTCAAGTGAACGTAAAATATCCCACGGTGCTATTTCGAAGAGCAGGGGAGTTATCCCCGGTGTCCTGGCCAATAGTTATCCCTCAATCAACATAACAAAAAAACAGATTATCTGATCATTATCACATTGCTGTTTGTGGGAGCTTGCTGTGTGCAAATTGGCTGTCGCTTTTCCCACATTACAACAGTGACTACACTCCCGAAGTACTTCATTGACTGTAAAGTGCTTTGAGACGTCCGGTGGTCGTGAAAGGTGCTATATGAATGCAAGTCTTTTATTTAATATATTGCCCCATTCAGATACCCAATAACTTAATACAAAGTGCTGGCTGCTCTCTTCTTTCTGTTTCTTGAACTTTACCCATCCTCCTCGCCCTCAAACTCTCCCCCCTCCCTTCCACCACCCACCTCTGCAATCTTGAATTTCTGCCTTTGCATTCTAAGTGAGCGCGTACAGAAAGAAGAAATTCCAATTTAGCGTTTCTATCTGGAATTAATGCGGTTCTCATTTTTCCGCGCTACGGTTTATTAATATTCCACATGGTCCCATACTCCGGGAATAATGTGCAGCTTAATCTGTGAACAAGGTGCAATCATGCTCAGCAGAGTATAACAGTTATTAGGACGGAGATTAAATAAAAATAATTAGAAAAAGTTAGTTGAGTTTTGATGTATTAATTATTCTGGACTGCTTTATTCCTAAGACTAATTATCTGCTTCACTGCAACTGCCAAGCTTTCTCCATCTCAAAATTACATTGAAATAATTATGTTCCCAATTTGAAAGAAAACTAGAATATACTTACTGCGCAGAACCTTCTTACAGGCCCCATACTGCCGGCACAATCAGCATTCTCCTGAACTCCAAATTGTAAGCAATTTATTTCAATATTAATTGTGATTGAGTTGAAGATTTGGGTGTTTTGGTCAGCTCTGAAGTTTCTTTTGCCTCCTCAACCATCAGGAGAATTATTGGCGTCAAACATAGAAACAGAGAAAATAGGTGCAGGAGCAGGCCATTCAGCCCTTCGAGCCTGCACCCGCCATTCAATGAGTTCATGGCTGAACATGCAACTTTAGTACCCCATTCCTGCTTTCTCGCCATACCCCTTGATCCCCGGAGTAATAAGGACTAAATCTAACTCCTTTTTGAATATATTTAGTGAATTGGCCTCAACAACTTTCTGTGGCAGAGAATTCCACAGGTTCCCCACTCTCTGGGTGAAGAAGTTTCTCCTCATCTCGGTCCTAAATGGCCTACCCCTTATCCTTAGACTGTGTCCCCTGGTTCTGGACTTCCCCAACATTGTGAACATTCTTCCTGCATCTAACCTGTCCAAACCCATCAAAATTTTAAACGTTTCTATAAGGTCCCCTCTCATTCTTCTGAACTCCAGTAAATACAAGCCCAGTTGATTCAGTCTTTCTTGATAGGTTAGTCCCAACATCCCGGGAATCAGTCTGGTGAACCTTCGCTGCACTCCCTCAATAACAAGAATGTCCTTCCTCAGGTTAGGAGACCAAAACTGTACACAATACTCCAGGTGTGGCCTCACCAAAGACCTGTACAACTGTAGCAACACCTCCCTGCCCCTGTACTCAAATCCCCTTGCTATGAAGGCCAACATGCCATTTGCTTTCTTAACCGCCTGCTGTACCTGCATGCCAACCTTCAATGACTGATGTACCATAACACCCAGGTCTCGTTGCACCTCCCCTTTTCCTAATCTGTCATCATTCAGATAATAGTCTGTCTCTCTGTTTTTACCACCAAAGTGGACAACCTCACATTTATCCACATTATACTTCATCTGCCATGCATTTGCCCACTCACCTAACCTATCCAAGTCGCTCTGCAGCCTCATAGCGTCCTCCTCGCAGCTCACACTGTCACCTAACTTAGTGTCATCCGCAAATTTGGAGATACTACATTTAATCCCCTCGTCTAAATCATTAATATACAGTATAAACAGCTGGGGCCCCAGCACAGAACCTTGCGGTACCCCACTAGTCACCACCTGCCATTCTGAAAAGTACCCATTTACTCCTACTCTTTGCTTCCTGTCTGACAACCATTTCTCAATCCATGTCAGCACACTACCCCCAATCCCATGTGCTTTAACTTTGCACATTAATCTCTTGTGTGGAACCTTGTCGAAAGCCTTCTGAAAGTCCAAATATACCACATCAAATGGTTCTCCCTTGTCCACTCTACTGGAAACATCCTCAAAAAATTCCAGAAGACTTGTCAAGCATGATTTCCCTTTCACAAATCCATGCTGACTTGGACCTATCATGTCACCTCTTTCCAAATGCGCTGCTATGACATCCTTAATAATTGATTCCATCATTTTACCCACTACTGAGGTCAGGCTGACCGGTCTATAATTCCCTGTTTTCTCTCTCACTCCTTTTTTAAAAAGTGGGGTTACATTGGCTACCCTCCAAGCGATAGGAACTGATCCAGAGTCAATGGAATGTTGGAAAATGACTGTCAATGCATCCGCTATTTCCAAGGCCACCTCCTTAAGTACTCTGGGATGCAGACCATCAGGCCCTGGAGATTTATCGGCTTTCAATCCCATCAATTTCCCCAACACAATTTCCCGACTAATAAGGATTTCCCTCAGTTCCTCCTCCTTACTAGACCCTCTGACCCTTCTTATATCCGGAATGTTGTTAGTGTCCTCCTTAGTGAATACCGAACCAAAGTACTTGTTCAATTGGTCCGCCATTTCTTTGTTCCCGGTTATGACTTCCCCTGATCCTAACTGCAGGGGACCTACATTTGTCTTTACTAACCTTTTTCTCTTTACATATCTATAGAAACTTTTGCAATCCGTCTTAATGTTCCCTGCAAGCTTCTTCTCGTACTCCATTTTCCCTGCCCTAATCAAACCCTTTGTCCTCCTCTGCTGAGTTCTAAATTTCTCCCATTCTCCGGATTCGCTGCTATTTCTGGCCAATTTGTATGCCACTTCCTTGGCTTTAATACTATCCCTGATTTCCCTTGATAGCCACGGTTGAGCCACCTTCGCTTTTTTATTTTTATGCCAGACAGGAATGTACAATTGTTGTATTTCATCCATGCGATCTCTAAATGTCTGCCATTGCCCATCCACAGTCAACCCCTCAAGTATCATTCGCCAATCAATCCTAGCCAATTCACGCCTCATACCTTCAAAGTTACCCTTCTTTAAGTTCTGGACCATGGTCTCTGAATTAACTGTTTCATTCTCCATCCTAATGCAGAATTCCACCATATTATGGTCACTCTTCCCCAAGGGGCCTCGCACAACGAGATTGCTAATTAATCCTCTCTCATTACACAACACCCAGTCTAAGATGGCCTCCCCCCTAGTTGGTTCCTCGACATATTGGTCTAGAAAACCATCCCTTATGCACTCCAGGAAATCCTCTTCCACCGTATTGCTTCCAGTTTGGTTAGCCCAATCTATGTGCATATTAAAGTCACCCATTATAACTGCTGCACCCTTATTGCATGCACCCCTAATTTCCTGTTTGATGCCCTTCCCAACATCGCTACTACTGTTTGGAGGTCTGTACACAACTCCCACTAACGTTTTTTGCCCTTTGGTGTTCTGCAGCTCTACCCATATAGATTCCACATCATTCAAGCTAATGTCATTCCTAATTATTGTATTAATCTCCTCTTTAACCAGCAATGCTACCCCACCTCCTTTTCCTTTTATTCTATCCTTCCTGAATGTTGAATACCCCTGGATGTTGAGTTCCCAGCCCTGATCATCCTGGAGCCACGTCTCCGTAATCCCAAACACATCATATTTGTTAACTTCTATTTGCACAGTTAATTCATCCACCTTATTACGGATACTCCTTGCATTAAGACACAAAGCCTTCAGGCTTGTTTTTTTAACACCCTTTGTCCTTTTAGAATTTTGTTGTACAGTGGCCCTTTTTGTTCTTTGTCTTGCGTTTCTCTGCCCTCCACTTTTTCTCATCTCCTTTCTGTTTTTTGCTTTTATCTCCTTTTTTTTTCCCTCTGTCTCCCTCCATTGGTTCCCATCCCCCTGCCATATTAGTTTAACTCCTCCCCAACAGTACTAGCAAACAATCCCCCTCGGACATTGGTTCCGGTCCTGCACAGGTGCAGACCGTCCGGTTTGTACTGGTCCCACCTCTCACAGAACCGGTTCCAATGCCCCAGGCATTTGAATCCCTCCCTGCTGCACCACTGCTCAAGCCATGTATTCATCTGTGCTATCCTGCGATTCCTACTCTGACTAGCACGTGGTACTGGTAGCAATCCCAAGATTACTACTTTTGAGGTCCTACTTTTTAATTTAGCTCCTAGCTCCTTAAATTTGTTTCGTAGGACCTCATCCCTTTTTTTACCTATGTCGTTGGTACCAATGTGCACCACGACAACTGGCTGTTCTCCCTCCCTTTTTAGAATGTCCTGCACCCGCTCCGAGACATCCTTGACCCTTGCACCAGAGAGGCAACATACTACCTGGAGTCTCGGTTGCGGCCGCAGAAACACCTATCTATTCCCCTAACAATTGAATCCCCTATCACTATCGCTCTCCCACTCTTTTTCCTCCCCTCCTGTACAACAGAGCTAGCCACGGTGCCATGAACTTGGCTGCTGCTGCCCTCCCCTGATGAGTCATCTCCCTCAACAGTACTCAGAGCAGTGTATCTGTTTTGCAGGGGGATGACCACAGGGGACCCTTGCACTACCTTCTTTGCACTGCTCTTCCTGCTGGTCTTCCATTCCCTATCTGGCTATGGACCCTTCTCTTGTGGTATGACCAACTCGCTACACGTGCTACTCATGTCATTCTCAGCATCGTGGATGCTCCAAGTGAATCCACCCTCAGCTCCAACTCCGCAACGTGGACCGTCAGGAGCTGGAGGTGGATACACTTCCCACACACGAAGTCATCAGGGACACTGGAGTCGTTCCTGAGTTCCCACATAGTACAGGAGGAGCATAACACGCGACTGAGCTTTTCTGCCATGACTTAACCTTTAGATAGGCAACAATAATGTTAAAGTTTACTCACTGTTAAAGAGAAGAAAGAAAAAAAAGAAAAACTACTCACCAATCACCAGCCAATCAAGTCCAACCTTCTGCCTCTCTTCACAAAGTTGCCGTTTTTCCCCTGGCTGGAGAGTCTCAAACTCGGGGGTACAGTCTCAGGATAAGGGGGTCGGCCATTTAAGACTGAGATGAGGAGGAATTTCTTCACTCAGAGGGTTGTGAAGCTTTTGAATTCTCTGCCCCAAAGGATGGTGGATGGTGGGTCATTGAGAATATTCAAGGCTGAGATCGAGAGATTTCTGGACTCTAGGGGAATCAAGAGGGTGGTGAATCTTTGGAATTCTCTACCCAGAGGGCTGTGAGAGCTCAGTTGTTGAGCGTATTCAAGGCAGAGATTGATAGATTTTTGGATATTAAGGGAATCAAGGGATATAGGGATAGAGCAGGCAAGTGGAGTTGAGGTCGAAGATCAGCCATGATCCTCATTGAATGGCGGAGTAGGCTCGAGGGGCCGTATGGCCTACTGCTGCTCCTAATTCTTTTGTTCTTATATTCTTATGTCTTTATGATTTCGGTGTGAGAGTTTTAGTCATGTATTGTATATTTAAGGCTTCGCCTTGCGCCAAGATCATGAACATGAATAGAAATGGCAAGCTGCGACTGTCTATGATTCATTAGGCACTGGCCGTTTAATATTAACAAAGTAATTTGGGGTAGGGAAAGTAAGAGAGAAAATTAGAGGCTGAATCAGTCCAGGCCTTTCTGAGATGCCTTCCAGTGCCTGCTTACGAAGGCAAAGGCTAGGAAATGGGTCACTTGGCTACCAAGCGCAGGAAATGGTGTGAAATGAAGGAACATTAGACAAGAAGGCAAAGCTCACCCCTTTAGTATGCTAACCCCGCCCCTGTAACATCCAGCTGCCTTGCACCTGTCCCTATTTGTACGGTTATTATATCTCACCAGGCGGATTATTCCAAACATTCACCACTCTTTGAGTAAACAAGTTCTTCCTGATTTATTTTAAATGTGCTTCTCACCGCAGTAAGTTTATGTCCTTTGGACCCACAGAGTAACTCGCAGAGTGTATTTTGGACTTCAGCCTTGAAAGAACTTGGCAATCTCCCCCCCATCCTCTCCCCCCGCCACCCCCCACCCCTCCAGCCATCTTCTGTGTTCTGATTATGATCTGCGCTGCTACAGTTCCAGAAGCTTTGCCACCAGGACGATATTGGTTCAGTCAGAGTGTAGCATATGGTGAGCGATAACTGATTCTCCAGCTAGCTTCAACACTACACCAAGAAATATGGCTAAAGGTCAAAGCTTCAGAATCCAAACCCTTTAATAAATGCAGTGTGAAACTGTTGATAAAGAATAAAAACAGATCTAGAATTCTTGTAATACAACAGGAACAATTGAATAAAAACAGCAATAAAAAGAAGTTACTTATCTGTTACTGCACATCAAAGATAAAATACAATAATTCCAGAATGATTAGATAAGGAGAAGTTACTTACATAACTGTACTTCTGGGAAGCTTTACTACTACAGAAGATTCATTTCTGATTAACAAAAGTTACAGATAGTTCTAGCTAAAATGGAGGCAGACCATGCTTTCTCTCTCTCTCTCTTTCTGCCTATCTGTGTCCAATTGGAAAACGCCACCCAGTGGCAGGAAAATGTCATGACAGCTACGGTGGCCACTATCAGTCAAGAAGCATCAACCATTACACGTCCCTTCTAAAAATAACAAGGATTGAAATTTTTACTTGTTAGAGTTCAGTTCCTCTTAGTTTGTGGGATGGTTTTGAGGCGGATGCCATCTATATAAGTACGTGTTCAGTCCCGGGTAGCCGCGACATGTGCCATCGCTGCAGACCATACCATCCACCTTACATATCCTTCCGTCATCGGTGAGGTAGGACTTAGTGATGTCTGCGAGTGGCCAGTCATTCCAGGGAAGTTTTTTCTGCTGGAGGAGAACGACACCCCCGACAGAGGTGTCCGTCTTTGTCTCGTTCGTCTTGTGTTGAGGCTGCCGGCTCTGCAGGTGTTTCTTCCGCCGTCAAATCCAGAGTTGATCTGCAGGTCGTTGGGCCCGTCGCCCTTGTCGTCGTCCGTACTGATCCTGTTGCGCCAAGTTGTCAGCTGGTGCCTGGAGGGGCTGAGTTTTTGGAGCCACGAGCATGGCGGGAGTGAGTGCCTGAGGATCATTGTGGAGAAGCGGTGGGAATTCCGGGTTTCCCTCTGAGTTGAGGTGAGCACCTTCTGTCATGCTCTTAACTGAGTGTTGGTGTCGGAGGGACATGGCCTTTGGGGCTTGAAGGATAGTACTGTTGATGGAGGCATGGACTTTTTCATTTGTCCCAGTTGGGCCAACCTGTCCAGAGACTGTCCAGCCTAAATCCATACGTTGTGCCCACAGTGTTCCTCTCGGCCCGTTGCGAGACCCCCTGGTCTTGAAAGGCTCAGGGCAGTTTCTTCCAATGATGAGGATGATGGGGTCATCCTCTCTTGGCTCATGTATCTTTTTCACCACTGACCTGAGGTGGGGGAACTTCTCGCAGAAATTGGGACGTGGGATCTCGCTTCTGTCTCCGGGGATGTGGGCATTCTCGAGGATGACAGGCAGCTGTTCCGTCTTTCCATCTGCTGCTTCAACGACTAGGCCGCTTGCTCGTCTCCCCTTTGGCCGTGATCCTGCCTCCACCGCAGGTGGCAAGCTCATACTGGAAGGCTGGACCCGGGAGGTCTCCCGCACTGAAGATCTTGGGGTCTCTGAAACAGGCATTAGATTGGTCGTCCAGCACCGTGGAGCCAAGGATACGGTTCGAGGGACAATCCCTGTGGTAGATTCGACATAGAAAGATCTTACAATAAGATCGTGTGGAAGGGCAAGCCAGGTATCTGGTGCACTTTGCGTTGGCCTGTGGCTCGTCTGCTGGCCTTTCGTGGTGGGTCTCCCGCTGTGGGTCTCCCCGCCATTCTGTCTCAGCGCCGCAAGCATGAAGGAGGCATGCTCTGTGCCTTGGCATTCCTTGCAATGCAACTTGGTCTGGCAGTCTTGCATTCCGTGGCAGTCGCCACAGCTGAAACACAGGCCGTCAGCTCTGCAGAATTCTCTTTGTTCTTGAATGGGCTTTTGGCTGAAAGCGATGTAACCCAACAGATGATGTCCTCATCCGTCATGGTAGAGGCATACCTCTGAAGCTAGCAGTGTGGGCGCCGACTTCATAGGTGTACATGTTGCCAAGATACGAAGGGAAGAGCTGGGGCTTCTGATTCTTCCTGTCCTTAAGTCGTGTTTCACAGTTATTTTCACTTTACTGGGTTCTGTCAGAGTGTAGCGTACGGCGAGCAAAAACTCTGATTCTCCAGCTAGCTTCAACAATACTCCGAGAAATATGGCTAAAGGTCAGAGCTTCAGAATCCAAATCCTTTAGTAAATGCAGTGTGAAACTGTTGATAAAGAATAAAGACAGATCTAGAATTCTTGTAATACAACAGGAACAATCAAATAAAAGCAGCAATAAAGAGAAGTTACTTATCTCTTACTGTACATCAAAGATAAAATACAATAATTCCAGAATGATTGGATAAGGAGAAGTTACTTACATAATTGTACTTCTGGGAAGCTTTGCTACTACAGAAACTTTGTTTCTGATTAACAAAAGTTACAAATAGTTCTAGCTAAAATGGAGACAGACCATGCTTTCTCTCTCTCTTGCTCTCTCTCTCTCTCTTTTTCTGCTTGTCTGTGTCCAATTGGAAAACACCACCCAGTGGCAGGAAAATGGCATGACAGCTACGGTGGCCACCATCAACCAATATAAGGACAGCAGAACAATTTTTATTTCCCCCCCATGGCCCATGTGGATGCAGACCACTAACACCCAATCCTCACTCACTTTGGCCTCTTCAGCCCTTTATTATTGGCTCAGCCACTGGTCAGGGACCTTAGTCACCCACTACAAATAGATTTAATGCACACTAGAATGACATAGAATGTACAGCACAGAAACAGGCCATTTGGCCCAACTGGTCCACGCCGGCATATATGCTTCACACAAACCTCCTCCCACTCTTCTTCATCTAAAACCCCCCTCACCATATCTTTCTATCATAAGAACGTAAGGACTTAAGAAATAGGAGCAGGAGTAGGCCATTTGGCCCCTCGAGCCTGCTCTGCCATTCAATAAGATCATGGTTGCTCTGATCCTGGCCTCAACTCCACTTCCCTGCCTGCTCCCCATAACCCTTTACTCCCTTATCATTCAAAAATCTGTCCATCTCCACCATAAATATATTCAATGACCAATCGACCCTCTGAGAGGAGAAATTCCCCCTCACTTCCATTTTAAATGGGCGACCCCTTATTCTGAAACTATGGCCCCTAGTTCTAGATGCCCCCAAAGGATTGAATAATGTGTTTATCCAGCTTCCCCTTAAATGCATCTATGCTATTCACCTCAACCACTCCTTGTGGTAGCAAGTTCCACATTCTCACAACCTTCTAGGTAAAGAAGTTTCTCCTGAATTCCCTATTGGATTTATTAGTGACTATCTTATATTCATGGCCACATCTTCCTATGCTCCCGTTTTCATTTCACACCTTAATTAGTATTGTTGCTATCAGCACTGATTTAATTATTATTC
This sequence comes from Pristiophorus japonicus, assembly GCF_044704955.1. NCBI lineage: Eukaryota > Metazoa > Chordata > Chondrichthyes > Pristiophoridae > Pristiophorus > Pristiophorus japonicus. Next base: position 11,761,310 of record NC_091989.1, on the reverse strand, counting down.
ATGTGATTCTGTAGTGTTTGCTTAAAGGAAAAGCAAAACCAATTGGTGAATTTGTTTGCCTATTAGCTGTGTATAAGCAGAGCAAGAATATTTTTGTGGCGGGAAAATTTGGTGGAAGCCATTTCGGCCCATTGTCCACCATTTAATCAATTAGCTCGAGTTCCCTCAGGCTTTGTGGCCGTGCCTATGATCCGCCCTTCAAGTCCCGGGCGGCGTTCATTTTACGTGATGCAAATGAGGGCCAATGGCATTGCAGTTTGCAGTTTCTGTACTTTTCTTATCTCTGTAATCTCCTCCAACCCCACAACCCCCCGAGATGTCTGCACTCCTCTAATTCTGCCCTCTTGAGCATTCCCTGATTATAATCGCTCAACCATCAGTGGCTATGCCTTCAGCTGCCTGGGACTCAAGCTCTGGAACTCCCTCTCTAAACCTCTCCACCTCTCTAACTCTCTCTTCTCCTTTAAGACGCTCCTTAAAACCTACCTCTTTGAACAAGCTTTTGGTCATCTGCCGTAATTTATTCTTATGTGGCTCGGCGTCAAATATTTGTCTTGTAACACTCCTGCGAAGCGCCTTGGGATGGTTCACTAATTAAAGGCGCTATATAAATGCAAGTTGATGTTGCTTTTCCCTGCTTTTGCACTTGCAGTGCTCTCGCGGTAACTTTGACTGACAATTATAAGGCACAGCTATTTCCAGGATCGGCTAATACAGGCAGAGGTCAGGAGCTTCTGAACCTGAAGAGTCTGGAGAGTTGCATTAGTGATTAATCGCCTGTGGGAGACACTCTTTGGAGTAATTTCATTGACCATACTCCTTATACAAATATTGCTTCTTTATAGGGTAAGATCACTGATAGGTTTTCAGCCCCCCCTGCCCCAAAACCCCCTCAATCCCCTAGCTGTAGTGAGGCTTGTCAGGAGCAGATATGTAATTCTTGGATGCCATTATCGTGGAGGAGGAGGAAGAACTCATGAGTGGACTTCAGTCCACCACCATCTCCTCTCTCTTCATTATCCTCCCTGTCACCATTGTAACTGGTTGGTAGATAGTTAAGCTTCCCTTCGTCTCCTCCTCTACCTCCTTGCCATCATCAGCTTCCTGTCCCACGCTGTGCTAGACATGCAGGGAAGTACGCTACAAGCTAAGGTTTGGTGAGTGCTGCCCCCTTGGGATTGAGGAGACAGAGAAGGGGTGGAAGCGTGAATCCAGGGAAGCCAGGGTGAGAGTGCAGGTATCCAGTAACCCTGGAGCCTGATTAATGCCACCTACCTTATCATCTCCCATGACAAGAGCAGAGAGTCTCCCAATGCAGTCCATGACCTCCTCCTTGTAGGGTGTGAGGTGTTTAACATTGGAGAAAGTCCCCGTGATGCCTGCCTCTGGTGGACATTGTCATGACCTTGGATGCTCTAATAATGACTCCACAAGGCAATGTATTGTACTTGAACTGTAGTGACCTTAGTCCTTTATTTGTTAACTCCAGAGTGAGGATCACACCTGGTGGCCTGCCTTTTATATTGGGCCAGGCACACCTGTACAGGTAACCTACAAGTCTCCCACTACTGTGCCCTCTGGTGGCACACCTTGTAATAGTACCAACAGTAGCCATGTACGATACATGACAGACATTGTGTACCAATAGGCTCGAGTGGAGCATGGACCAGTTGGGCAGAATGGCCTGCTTCTGTGCTGTACGTTCGATATCATCATCATCATAGGCAGTCCCTCGGAATCGAGGAAAACTTGTTTCCACTCTAAAAGTGAGTTCTCAGGTGGCTGTACAGTCCAATACGGGAATTACAGTCTCTGTCACAGGTGGGACAGACAGTGGTTGAGGGAAAGGGTGGGTGGGGAGTCTGGTTTGCCGCACGCTCCTTCTGATCCACATCGTCCGCATGCCCGACACAAGACGCCCAAAGCAAGCGCTCTACATTCTATATAATTTATGCAAATAGCCTTTCCTGATCACCGGTAACTGTAAATCGTCCATTGGCATAACAACAGCACAATTTACGACATGCTAATTGACTCCCATTAAGTAAAAAGCCATAATAACTGGGAGAACAGGTTTAAAGTGGGAGAGAAACTAATTTACAAAAATATGTTCAGCTAGATGTTAAAGAGCCCATTCGAAGAGCCGGGGAGATCTCCTGGTATCCTGCCCAAAATTCCTCCCCCCACCCAACCCAAGCAACAACCTCAAAAACAGATTAGCCGGCCAATCATCTCATTGTGGTTTGAGGGGTCTAGCTGTATGCAAAATAGCTGTATGCAAAATAGCTGTATGCAAAATAGCTGTATGCAAAATAGCTGCACGCCCAACTCTTTAGGTGTCAGCTGTGGCTCAGCTGGTAGCACTCTTGTCTCTGAGTTAGAAGATCGTGGGTTCAAGTTGCGCTCCAGATATTCAGCATTTCTGGTTGGAATCTATGGAAGGCTTGCACACCAGAAAAGAGACGACGCACATTATACTCAACATTGCTATGACAAAGTAGGGAGATTTGTTCATTTTAGCTATTCAATGGGTTCAAGGCGCACTCCAGACAATTGTGCACATAATCCAGGCTGACACTCCAGTGTAGTACTGAGGAAGTCGGAGATGCCATTTTTAGGATGAGACCTTGACCATGGACACACGGCACTTTTCAAAGAAGAGCAGGAAAGTTCTCCCCGGTGCCCTGACCAATAATTATCCCTCAACCAACATCACTGAAACAGATTATCTGCTCATTCTCAGACTGATGTTTGTGTGATCTTGCTGCACGCAAATTAGCTTTCTTTTTTCCTTCTTTCTTTCGAAACAATTCATTGTACGACGTGCTTTAAAATGTTTCTATGAGATATGATACGAGACTCAGTAAATACAAGTCTTTCTCTTTTAGTTACATTTCTGTCTTTGCTGCATAAATTCTATTGCTGTCCTCAGTTGTACAGAATAATATCAAACTCTGAAGAACAGAGAAGGTCGGAAACGTGGAATTAAAAACAGAAAATCACTCAGAATCTGCAAAAAGAAAAGACAGATTGTCTTTTGGGATAACGACCCTTCACTTGGAATGTTTTAGCAAAGAGTCCCACCTGAAACTTTTTCATTCAGACACTGTGTGACCTGCCTTGCAATTCCATTCTGAATATCACAAAGCAATTTCACCAGAGGCAAGTATTTATTAATAGAGGCGGTTACAAACAGGGTGCTTCAGTCAGCTTTCAGTTGGATTGTCTGTATTAAGTCAGCTCCCTGGCAGCAATGGAGAAATTAAGGGAAATATGTATGTGTTGGGGAAGAATTGAATGAATGTAAGATTGAAGAAGATAAGGGGCTGGTATTCCAGTTGGAGGCTTTTTCGGGCGACAATGGCGGCAGGACGGCAAATTTTGCGGCGGGAAATGGTTTGCGTCTGCAGCCATAGAATTCACCAGCTGGGCCCTGAGTGTGGAGCGGGGCGCTATGGGAGGCGTTCCACATCTCTCTCAGGGCGCTAGGCCGTCTGAGCAACTAAAAATCCATTGTTAAAGATCCGGCTTCCGAGCTCCCTGAGAGAGGTCTCTCTGCAAAAAAAATAGGCACACTAAACCCAGAAAACATTCCCAATATTTTACTGACTCCAAATAAAGAGAAATTGTCAAAAGCAAAAAAGGAAGCAATCACACTGACCTCGTGCAGTCAATCCTTCCCCCACCGCCGCCGGAACAACTCGAACCGCCCGCTTTCTCTGGTGGTTTCACTAGGGGGCGCTATGGGTGCCGCTCCAACCAAACATCATAGCGCTGTCGAAATCGGGGCGTTACACACCGGTGCCACGCCCCCGGGCGGTATTGCTCCGCGCTTCCGCAAAACAGGCGCTAACCGAGGCACAATCGAAACTAAAATCCAGCTCCTTGAGTCCCATTGTATTGAAAGTTGGGAACCAATGAGTTGTCATGGAGGGCAAAGCAGTGAGTGGTAAAAAGCCTTAATTAGGCCAAAGTGAGAGTGTCCAACTTCTCTAAATTCAATTTTGTAATGATGGTCTCCATGTTTGAATATCCAGCCGCCATTCACTGTCGGGGATTGTACGTGAAGAATGGCTGCTTGACCAAGCTGCTAGTACCCATGGGCCCATAACTCAGTGACAGTGGGCAGTGTGTGTGTGTGTGTGTGTGTGTGTGTGTGTGTGTGTGTGGGCCCAGGAAAGGCGTGAGTTCGGGGCCCAGAAGAGGCAGCACGGGTCAGCCCGTGCGATATATGGGCGCACTACGTCTGTGCAGCAGAGCTGGTCTCCAGTCGTCTTGGTTAACCCTTGCCACTGGACCAAGGCCTAGCTCTGTCAAGCCCGTGTGGTGGCTGGTGTGCAACGACCACCGCACGTTAAAAAAATCCACGCACAGGCATCTTCCACCCTTCAACATGTAGTTCGGGAGCTGGAATATTAGGTCCTTCATTGAAATACCCGTGAACTCATCCCTTTTTGGTGAGGAAGTGGGTCATCCTCGATACGAGGGTCTGCCTATGAAGATGAAGCTGAAGACAGTCAATATTTTCATTACATTCACCTGCATTACAACAGTGAATGCATCCCTGGCTACCAACACCCCACCCCACCTACCGTTACCTCACAACCTGTCCGCTCCCCCCACATTCCTCGCGTACCTGAGAGCCGCTGTAGCCCGACCTTCAAACATGCTTCACCGGGGGGGCGAGCTGCCGCTTACGCACTCTGCAGCTTGCCCGCTTCATGGGAGTGAGGCCTGAGGCCCAATATCGGGGGAGCGGGGGGGCCGCGGGCCTTACCATTCAGCCAGGGGGAACTGACCCCTGCGCCAAACCCCCTCGCACGCTCACAAATGGGTGCGCCCGTATTTCTCGGTCCCCACCCACTTGCACAGTGTCAGTGCCCTTAATAATCCAAAGTGTGGAAAAATATCACGGTGTAGCTTGCTCTGACAGATTTACAAGAATGTTGTCTGGGCTGGAGAATTTTGGCTATGAGGAAAGATTGGAGATGCTGGATCTGTTTACTTTGGAACAGAGGGGGCTGAGGGGAGACCTGATTGAGGTGTAAAAAATTATGAGGGGCTTGGATAGAGTGGATAGGAAGGCCCTGTTTCCCTTGGCAGAGGGGTCAACAACCAGGGGGCACAGATTGAAAGTAATTGGTAGGAGGATTAGAGGGGAGATGAGGAAATATTTCTTCACCCAGAGGGTGGTGGGGGTCTGGAACTCACTGCCTGAAGGGGTGGTAAAGGCAGAAACCCTCACCGAATTTAAAAAGTACTTGGATGTGCACTTGAACTGCCGTAACCTACAGGGCTACGGACCCAGAGCTGGAAAGTGGGATTAGGCTGGATAGCTCGTGACATGCCAGACACGAGACTCCCAAAGCAAGCACTCTACTCGGAACTCCTTCATGGCAAACGAGCCAAAGATGGGCAGAGGAAACGTTACACCCTCAAAGCCTCCCTGATAAAGTGCGACATCCCCACTGACACCTGGGAGTCCCTGGCCAAAGACTGCCCTAAGTGGAGGAAGTGCATCCGGGAGGGCGCTGAGCACCTCGAGTCTCGTCACCAAGAGCATGCAGAAATCAAGCGCAGGCAGCGGAAAGTGCATGTGGCAAACCAGTCCCACCCACCCTTTTCCTCAACGACTACCTGTCCCACCTGTGACAGGGACTGTGGCTCTCGTATTGGACTGTTCAGCCACCTAAGGACTCAGTTTCAGAGTGGAAGCAAGTCTTCCTCGATTCCAAGGGACTGCCTATGGTGACGATGTTGGTCGGCCGGCGTGGACACGATGGGCCGAAATGGCCTCCTTCCATGCTGTAAACCTCTATGACTCTATGACAGCATCAAACCTAATTAGGGGAAATGATTCAGCGTGGTGTGATAAATCCTGCCAATTTCTACACCGACCGCTGCTCATGTACCACAATCTCGCATGAAAAGTCGCTTGCCGTACATTTAATCACATGCAAATTGAAACAAAACCTAATTATCTTTATGCTAATGGCCCATTTTAGGAAATGCCTTCTGAGGTAGTATTTTTTTTTTCCACGGGGCAATGTAAGATGCAGATCAGACGGCCCTTGTTGTGGGTGGAATTTAATGAGACGTGGAATAGGTGCATGAGACCCACCGGGGGAATGGAAAGCAGCTTGAGTGAGCAGGCCTTTTAATGTACGCGCTAGTGTAAATATGGCTAGAGCAGGGAGCTCACTGTACTGCATTCTTGGCTGGCAGCTGGGGGGAAAGAGAAAAACACTTAATCAGCTGGGAGTGCCTCCGTGTGGGGTGGGGGCGCGTGGGCGGGGGGGGGGGGGCTGGGGGGGTGTTATATTTTGTTTTCTGTCATTAATGACTTTTCGGGAGACAGGCGGCGAGCTATCAATTACCTCTGCGAGCTCAACCTCTGCTCCCCCCCCGGACCCACTTCCATTCCCCCGTGGCTCAGAGGTTAGGTGGTTTGAGTTGAGATCTGCTCCCAAAGTAGACATAAACGTCACAATGCGTTTGAGTGGAGGTGGGTCAGCTCTGAAGACTGCAGTCACTTGGGCTTCAATGTTATTTCTCGCTGCCTTCTTCCCTTTGCTTGCAGTTCAGCCAAGTTGCCGCTCAAATAGGGCAGCCGGGAAAAGCCTGAATAAATATTACTCATTTCACCATGACTTAAATGAAAGCCATGTTGTTTTTTCACGGTTGGGGAGTTTTGAATGTCCTGAATATTAGCTTTCAACTCTATAGATGATTAAAATGAACCTTCGGAGCAATAAGTGTGTACAGTGCCTGATAGTGTTGTGTCATAGGCTGTCGTTTTAATTATGGATTACATTATCTTTATAAATATTGCATTAAATTTATTACCTGACTGAGGCACTGCTGCAGTGTTCCAATTCCAAGCCGCTGATTGTGTTTTTTTAATATATAAGTGTGCTCACCAGCTTTTGTTGGCCTTTGATCCCTGTTCTTTTATTTCAAGGTTTTAGAGCTAGTTCAACAAAATAAGAACATAAGAAATGGGAGCAGGAGTAGGCCATACGGCCCCTCCGGCCTGCTCCGCCATTCAATACGATCATGGCTGATCCGATCATGGACTCAGCTCCACTTTCCCGCCCGCTCCCCATAACCCCTTATCCCCTTATCATTTAAGAAACTGTCTATTTCTGTCTTAAATTTATTCAATGTTGCAGCTTCCACAGCTCTCTGAGGCAGCGAAGTCCACAGATTTATAACCCTCTGAGAGAAGAAATTTCTCCTCATCTCAGTTTTAAATGGGCGGCCCCTTATTCTAAGATCTTCATGCTTTTCTAAGTTAGGGGATTTTAGAGGCAACTCAACATGTCACATGCAATCAGCGTGCTACAATTCATCACTGAGAGTCAGGGTCCCTCCATGTTACGCTCATAATAAAGTGATGCAACTGAGTACTGTATACAATGAATAAGTGTGACCTTAGCTCCTTTATTTAAACTCCAGAGTGCAGGTACAGCACGGGAGACCTGCTTACATACAGTGCTCCTAAGGGATGCTGGGATCCCTTGGGACTCCAACAGGTATGCCCTCTGGTAGCGGTATGACACAGGTTACCTAGGGTTGCATACATAACATCACTCCCTCCCAAAAAGTCAATAGTACACTTATTTACAGGGTGAGACGATCTGGGGCTTTTCGCTCTCTTGTCGATCGTCTCAGTACAAATGCAGGTGTGGGTGAGTTAGTTGGTTCTTCGCTGGGCTGCTGGGCAGCTGGCCTTGCCGGGCTGCTGGGGATGGTGAGCTCAGCATCGTGGTCAACCATGATGTCGGTTGCCACTTGTGTGTGTGTTGGAGGGTCGAAGTTGGTGGTGTCCTCTTCGGGTTGCTCGTGGCTGTTTGTGAATCGCAATTTGGTTTGGTCCAAATGCTTTCTGCATGTTAGTCCATTAGTCAGTTTGACCTGAAACACCCTACTCCCTTCTTTGGCAATGACAGTGCCAGCAAGCCATTTGGGACCATGTCCATAGTTGAGTACAAAAACAAGGTCATTGACTTCAATATTGCGTGACACATTTGCGTGATCATGGTACATGCTTTGTTGATGCCACCTGCCCTCGATGTGATCATGGAGATCAGGGTGGACAAGAGAGGGCTGTGTTTTGAGCGCCCTTTTCATGAGCAGTTCAGCTGGGGAAACCCCGGTGAGCGAGTGGGGTCTGGTGCGGTTGCTGAGCAGGACTCGGGACAGTCGGGTCAGCAGGGAGCCTTCCGACACACGCTTCAAGCTTTGCTTGATGGTTTGGACTGCCCGTTCTGCCTGGCCGTTGGATGCGGGCTTGAACGGGGCAGATATGACGTGCTTGATCCCATTGTGGATCATGAATTCCTTGAATTCCGCACTGGTGAAACACGGCCCATTGTTGATGACAAGGACATCAGGCAGGCCGTGCATGGCAAACATGGCTCGTAGGCTTTCGATGGTGGCAGTGGACGTGCTTACAGACATTATTACACATTCAATCCATTTTGAACAAGCATCCGCAACAACCAAAAACATTTTGCCTAGAAATGGGCCCATAAAGTCAACATGGATTCTAGACCACAGTTTGGAGGGCCACGACCACAAACATAGCGGTGCCTCTCTGGGTGCATTGCTCAGTTGAGAGCAAGTGTTGCATTGGCGCACGCATGACTCTAAGTCTGATTGATGCCAGGCCACCACACATGGGATCTGGCTATAGCTTTCATCATTACTATGCCTGGGTGGGTACTGTGTAGGGCGCGTATGAACATTTCCCTGTCTTTCTGAGACAAAATCACACAATTACCCTACAAAAGATAGTCCGCCTGTATGGACATTTCGTCTGCGCCGCTGGAACGACTTGATCTCTTCAGGCATCTCAGCTGGGACGCTGGACTAGCTCCCATGGAGGACACAGTTTTTTACCAGGGACAGTAAAAGGTCCTGGCTGGTCCAGGTCCTGATCTGGCGGGCTCTAACGGGTGACTTTTCATTTTCGAATACATCCATCACCAAGAGCAAGTCTGCAGGCTGCGCCATTTCCACCCCAGTAGTAGGCAGTGGTAGCCGACTGAGAGCATCAGCGTAGTTCTCTGTGACTGGTCTGTGGCCGATTACATAATTGTATGCAGTCAGTGTGAGCACCCATCTTTGGATGCGGGCAGAGGCATTGGTGTTAATCCCTTTGCTCTCTGAGAATAGCGATATGAGCAGCTTATGGTCAGTTTCTAGCTCAAATTTGAGGCCAAACAGATACTGGTGCATTTTTCTCACCCCATAAACGCATGCCAGAGCTTCTTTTTCAATCATGCTGTAAGCCCTTTCGGCCTTGGACAAACTCCTGGATGCATAGGTGACCGGTTGCAATGTTCCTGATTCGTTAGTCTGTTGTAACACACACCCGACCCCGTATAACGACACATCGCAAGCTAGCACTAATCGTTTACATGAGTTATACAGAATAAGCAGTTTGTTGGAACATAACAGATTTCTGGCTTTCGCAAAAGCAGCCTCTTTTGATTTTCCCCATACCCAGTAGCACATGTAGGGGTTCTAGCAAGGTGCTTAACCCGGGTAGGAAATTACCCAAATAGTTGAGGAGTCCCAGGAACGACCACAGCTCCGTCACGTTCTGTGGTCTCGGTGCGTTCTTGATGGCCTCCATCTTGGCGTCGGTGGGTCTGATGCCGTCTGCTGCGATTCTTCTCCCTAAGAACTCGAACTCTGGAGCCCGGAAAACAAAATTTGAGCATTTCAACCTGAGTCCCACGCGATCTAGCTGACTTAGAACCTCTTCCAGGTTCTGCAAGTGCTCAATGGTGTCCCGACCTGTGACCAGGACGTCGTCCTGGAAAGCCACGGTGCGCGGAACCGACTTTAGCAGGCTCTCTATGTTCCGCTGGAAAATAGCCGTGGCCGATCGAATCCCAAACGGGCATCTATTGTTGATGAACAGACCTTTGTGTGTGTTGATGCAGGTGAGGCCTTTCGAAGATTCCTCCAGCTCCTTTGTCATGTAGGCCGAGGTCAGGTCCAACTTGGTGAATGTCTTTCCTCCAGCCAGCGTCGCAAATAGGTCGTCTGCCTTGGGTAGCGAGTACTGGTCCTGTAGCGAAAAACGGTTAATCATTACTTTATAGTCCCCACAAATTCTGACCGTGCCATCACCTTTGAGATCCGGAACAATCGGACTGGCCCACTCGTTGAACTCCACCGGCGCGATGATGCCTTCTCGTTGCAGCCTGTCCAGGCCAATTTCCACTTTTTCTCGCATCATATATGGCACCACCCGTGCCTTGTGGTGGATGGGTTGTGTATCGGGAACCAAATGGGTCTGCACCTTCGCCCCCGAGAAACTTCCAATACTGGGCTCAAGCAACGATGGGAACTTGCTCAGAACCTGGGCACATGAGGCGTCGTCGACGGACAAAAGCGCTCGGATGTTGTCCCAGTTCCAGCGGATTTTTCCCAGCAAGCTTCTGCCAAACAGTGTGGGGCCATCTTCTGGTACAATCCATAGTGGGAGTTTGTGCACTGCTCCACCGTAGGAGACTTTTACTTCTGCGCTGCCAATAACAGGGATCAGCTCTTTGGTGTAAGTTCTTCGCTTGGTATGAATTGGACTGAGCTTGGGCCTGTGTGCCTTGTTGCGCCACAGCCTGTCGAAGGCCTTTTTGCTCATGATAGACTGACTCGCACCCATGTCCAGTTCCATGGATACTGGAACTCTGTTCAGTTCAACTTTTAACATGATCGGTGGACATTTCGTGGTGAAGGTGTGCACCCAGTACACTTCTGCCTCCTCGGTTCGAGTCTTTAGTTTAGCCTGATCCACCATGGATCGATCTTCCTCTGCAACTTGGTGGTTTGCAGGGTTTGCAGCTCGTCTGCACATTCGCTGGAGGTGTCCCATTGTTCCACAGCCTTTGCACGTATAGTGTTGGAAGCGGCATTGATGGGCTTGATGATCACCTCCGCAGCGCCAACAAGGCGTTAACTGCCTCGCATTAACATTTGATGGTGGACTCTGGGTCATTTGAGGTCATGCAGCTGCCCGTGTGTGCGTTCTGCCACATGCATTCCTGCCTGAAAACGACGTTACTTTGTGTACAGTACTAGCCGAAACCTCTTTATGCTGTGAAATTTGTTTGGTGTTATCGCTGGACAAAAATGCCTGGGCTATCGTTATGGCTTTGCTCAAATTCAGTGTTTCAACAGTCAATAGTTTGCGAAGGATAACCTCATGGCCAATGCCAAGCACAAAAAAGTCTCTTAGCATTTGCGCAAGGAATCCATCGAATTCACAATGTCCTGCAAGGCGCCTTAGTTCGGCGACATAGCTCGCCACTTCCTGGCCTTCAGACCGTTGACACATGTAGAACCGATACCTTGCCATCAAAATGCTTTCCTTCGGATTTAGGTGCTCCCGGACCAGCGTACACAGTTCTTCATAGAAATTGGTTGTTGGTTTCACCGGAGCTAGATGATTCTTCATGAGGCCATAGGTTGTTGCCCCACAGACAGTAAGGAGGATCGTCCTTCGTTTGGCAGCGTTCTCGTCCCCTTGCAGCTCGTTGGCCATGAAGTATTGGTCGAGTCGCTCCACGAAGGCCTCCCAATCGTCCCCTTCTGAGAATTTCCCCAGGATACCAACAGTTCGTTGCATTTTCGCGTGGTTGTTCGTTATCTCGTCGCCAATTGTTACGCTCATAATAAAGTGATGCAACTGAGTACTGTATACAATGAGTAAGTGTGACCTTAGCTCCTTTATTTAAACTCCAGAGTGTTGGTACAGCATGGGAGGCCTGCTTATATACAGTGCTCCCAAGGGATGCTGGCATCTCTTGGGACTCCAACGGATAGGACCTCTGGTGGTGGTTTGATACAGGTTGCCAAAGATTACATACGTAACACTCCATGTAACGGGAGGGACTTGGGCCAAGCTTCCAATAATCCAGCAAATATTCATATTTCAGGTTTACTTTTGTCCATATATAATATGGTGACCACATTTTCTAAACCGAACCCAGGGACATACATGGTGGGAGCACAGCAAAGTAGCCTGCGTGCTAAATGTAGGTTGCCCAGCGCAGCGAGGCAACGCTTTTTGTTAGTTTGATGCAAACTGAATCTGCGCAAAGCAGCAGCAGATCTTTCCGCCTGCTTGGTGCGGCCGCTGTTCGCAGCCTCTGCCGGCCGCAATCACCGGCTCCTCCCCCTCCGGACACTCGCCCGCGCCATCCCAGGCCGCGGTGTGTGCTCATCGATCCGGACACTCGCCCACGCCATCCCAGGCCGCGGAGCATCGTCGATCCGGACACTCGCCCGCGCCATCCCAGGCCACGGAGCATCGTCGATCCGGACACTCGCCCGCGCCATCCCAGGGCACGGAGCATCGTCGATCCGGACACTCTCCTGCACCATCCCAGGCCGCGGTGTGTGCTCGTCGATCCGGACACTCGCCCGCGCCATCCCAGGCCACGGAGCATCGTCGATCCGGACACTCGCCCACACCATCCCAGGGCACGGAGCATCGTCGATCCGGACACTCGCCCACACCATCCCAGGCCACGGAGCATCGTCGATCCGGACACTCTCCTGCACCATCCCAGGCCGCGGAGCATCGTCGATCCGGACACTCTCCTGCACCATCCCAGGCCGCGGAGCTTCGTTGATCCGGACACTCTCCTGCACCATCCCAGGCCGCGGAGCATCGTCGATCCGGACACTCTCCTGCACCATCCCAGGCCACGGAGCATCGTCGATCCGGACACTCGCCCACGCCATCCCAGGCCACGGAGCATCGTTGATCCGGACACTCGCCCACGCCATCCCAGGCCACGGAGCATCGTCGATCCGGACACTCTCCTGCACCATCCCAGGCCACGGCACCCGTTACCCGGACATTTTGGCTTCGAGGTCGATTTCTCTTCAACCGAATTTCACAGGACCATCTGGGGCGGAGTTTGGGTGGGCGGGGGGAGCTTGCAAACTGCGGTCACACAATGCGATTGACGCATAAGTTAAAGTCCCTCAGTCAGTCTGCCTCTTCCATTGGTTGAAAACAGGAGGTTGACATCCCTCCCACCAATCGAATCCTGTCCCATCGCACAGCTCCGCCCACTTTATTGATTGACCGCTGGGCAGCTCAGGGACTGCGAGGGAAAACCAGGACCTACGGCCACAATAATGTCTGACGACATTTAAATCTCGGGAATGGGATAACGCTGTGGATCTAAGTATGTAGGCTCATTATCCTCGCCACGTGATGTCCAGATCATGGCAGTGATAATGGGAGCAGATGGCAAAAGATGCAAAGTATCTAATTATGAGTAGCTCTCCCAATATCTCAGTCATGACGTACAGTTAGAGTGATACAGATACATATAAAAGGAAAGAAAGACCACCGGACGTCTCAAAGCGCTTTACAGCCAATGAAGTACTTTTTGGAGTGTAGTCACTGTTGTAATGTGGGAAACACGGCAGCCAATTTGCGCACAGCAAGCTCCCACACACAGCAATGTGATAATGACCAGATAATATGTTTTAGTGTTGTCGATTCAGGGATAAATTTTAGCCCCAGGACACCGGGAATAACTCCCCTGTTCTTCTTCGAAATAGTGTCATGGGATCTTTTACGTCCACCTGAGAGAGCTGACGGGGCCTCGGTTTAACGGTTCATCTGAAAGATGGCTCCTCCGACAGTGCAGCACTCCCACAGTACTGCCCTTCTGACAGTGCAGCGCTCCCGCAGTACTGCCCCTCCGACAGTGCAGCGCTCCATCAGTACTGCCCTTCTGAAAGTGCAGCACTCCCGCAGTACTGCCCCTCCGACAATGCAGCGCTCCCTCAGTACTGCCCTTCTGACAGTGCAGCACTCCCTCAATACAGCCCCTCCAACAGTGTAGCACTCCCGCAGTACTGCCCTTCTGAAAGTGCAGCACTCCAGCAGTACTGCCCTTCTGACAGTGCAGCACTCCCTCAGTACAGCCCCTGCAACAGTGCAGCGCTCCCTCAGTACTGCCCCTCCGACAGTGTAGCACTCCCTCAGTACAGCCCCTCCAACAGTGGAGCGCTCCCTCAGCACTGCACTGGAGTGTCAGCCTAGATTTATGTGCTCAATGAATGGGAAAGATGATAAATATTTTGATTATCTGCAGGGTAAAGTCGCAGGACAATTAAAATGTAGTTAGATGTTGGCCCAGGTACAATGGGCTGAGTGGCCTTTTCCCACCCATGAACTTCTTCTTGCGTCATTTTCTACACTCCCGCCAGGAAGGAGGGAATATTAATCAAGGAGAGGAGGATATAGCATTCAGTCTGACCCTCAAGCAAATACTAGTGAGCAAAATGAGGAAAAGAATCATGGGAATAAACAGGAAGTAACCAGACAAGAAATGTCAATAAGTACGGCACACGGAGATTTTTAGAACATGTCCCACGTGGAGAACCACCATTGAGTGAAACTTTTCAAAATCCCTTTTCAGAACTGAGGGAGTGGACAGGCGGCTCAAGGCAAGGCCTGCTGTCAAACCTACACCGTAGACAGGCATCAATTAGAGCCCATATTAATGCCCTAAGTGGTGCAGAGGTTATGTAAACAGCTATTTTTACAAGTAGGTATACTACAAGCCTGATTGTTTGTTTACACGGGCTTAAAATGGCTATTGGAGGCCGGCGAGCCGAACCCTGGGGAGCAACGCTTTGTTTTCGCTGATTGGAAGATATTAGGAGTTGGCTCCAAGGTGCAGGAGGTCTCCTGGGCTGGGACAGTTGGGATTGAACTAAGGAGCCAGTGAAATTGGGGAAAAGTATGGGAAGCGGCAACACTGATGTAATCTGAGTGAGGCAGAAAGTGCCTTTATAGCTGCGGCTCCGACACAGCATCTGTTTGATATTCAGCAGTCCTGGTAAATAATCTCGAGAAGGTTTGCACACCGGAGAAGAGACAACACACATTATGCTCAATGTTGCTGTGACAAAGGAGAGAGATTTGTTTATTTGATCTTTGTTCAATTCTGAAATACATGCAGTTGCAAACAAAGCGGGGTGCCGGTTGGCGGGGTGGGGGGGAGAACTCTGCGTCGTTTGCGGCTTTCCTTAGCGACCCCGGGGAGCAACCCATTTCTTGCCCGCTGCGCGGAGCTGCCACCCACTCCCGCGGGAGTTAGCGGAGGCGCTAGCCGCCGGTGCTCCGCTCCTGCCGCTAGCGCTCCGTGAGGTCGCCGCGGGCAATGTCCGCGCCAGCTTCGCGGGTCACCATCCGGGCTTTGGTCCGCTCGCGGGGTGAAAATTAAAGGGGCGGTGCGACGCGCACTTTTTACAAAATGGCCGACTTACCGGTCGCGGACCTGTCCTCTTCAAATCGCGGGCCCTGCGACGCGATTTTGCGGCCCGGCACTCCGCTTCTGTGCTGGGCTGCTGCCACGGCAACCCGCTCCCCAGCGGTATAGAGGAGGCGGGAGCTCGGAGCAGCGCGAGTCCGGGGTCGGCGAGAGGCCTATAAAGGCCAGCGGGAGCTCGGAGCAGTCAGTCGAGGAGGCGGGAGCTCGGAGCAGCGTGAGTCCGGGGTCGGCGAGAGGCCTATAAAGGCCAGCGGGAGCTCGGAGCAGTCAGTCGAGGAGGCGGGAGCTCGGAGCAGCGCGAGTCCGGGGTCGGCGAGAGGCCTATAAAGGCCAGCGGGAGCTCGGAGCAGTCAGTCGAGGAGGCGGGAGCTCGGAGCAGCGCGAGTCCGGGGTCGGCGAGAGGCCTATAAAGGCCAGCGGGAGTCGAGCAGTCAGTCGAGGAGGCGGGAGCTCGGAGCAGCGCGAGTCCGGGGTCGGCGAGAGGCCTATAAAGGCCAGCGGGAGTCGGGCAGTTCGAGCAGTCAGTCGAGGAGGCGGGAGCTCGGAGCAGCGCGAGTCCGGGGTCGGCGAGAGGCGTACCGGTGCAGCTACAGGGAGAAGGCAAAAAAAACAAAGGTGACGTCACAGCCTAGGGGGTAAGTGATTGGCTGGTGATTGGTGAGTAGTTTTTCTTTTTCTTCTTATATTGGTCAGTAACTTTTAACATTGTTATTACCAGTTTAAGTGTATCTAAGGGTTAAGACATGGCAGGAGAGCTCGGTCGGGTGTTATGCTCCTCCTGTACCATGTGGGAACTCAGGGACGCTTCCGGTGTCCCTGACGACTATGTGTGCGGGAAGTGTATCCGCCTCCAGCTCCTGACGGTCCGCGTTACGGAATTGGAGCTGAGGGTGGATTCACTCTGGAGCATCCACGATGCTGAGAATGACGTGAGTATCACGTGTAGTGAGTTGGTCTTACCGCAGGGAAAGGGTCCACAGCCAGATAGGGAATGGAAGACCAGCAGGAAGAGTAGAGCAAGGAAGGTAGTGCAGGGGTCCCCTGCGGTCATCCCCCTGCAAAACAGATACACCGCTTTGGGTACTGTTGAGGGGAATGACTCATCAGGGGAGGGCAGCAGCAGCCAAGTTCATGGCACCGTGGCTGGCTCTGCTGCACAGGAGGGCAAGAAAAAGAGTGGGAGAGCGATAGTGATAGGGGATTCAATTGTGAGGGGAATAGATAGGCGTTTCTGCGGCCGCAACCGAGACTCCAGGATGGTATGTTGCCTCCCTGGTGCAAGGGTCAAGGATGTCTCGGAGCGGGTGCAGGACATTCTGAAATGGGAGGGAGAACAGCCAGTTGTCGTGGTGCACATTGGCACCAACGACATAGGCAAAAAAAGGGATGAGGTCCTACGAAACGAATTTAAGGAGCTAGGAGCTAAATTAAAAAGTAGGACCTCAAAAGTAGTAATCTCGGGATTGCTACCAGTGCCACGTGATAGTCAGAGTAGGAATCGCAGGATAGCGCAGATGAATACGTGGCTTGAGCAGTGGTGCAGCAGGGAGGGATTCAAATTCCTGGGGCATTGGGACCGGTTCTGGGGGAGGTGGGACCAGTACAAACCGGACGGTCTGCACCTGGGCAGGACTGGAACCAATGTCCTCGGGGGAGTGTTTGCTAGTGCTGTTGGGGAGGATTTAAACTAATATGGCAGGGGGATGGGAACCAATGCAGGGAGACAGAGGGAAACAAAAAGGAGCCAAAAGCAAAAGACAGAAAGGAGAGGAGGAAAAGTGTAGGGCAGAGAAACCCAAGGCAAAGAACAAAAAGGGCCACTGTACAGCAAAATTCTAAAAGGACAAAGGGTGTTAATAAAACAAGCCTGAAGGCTTTGTGTCTTAATGCAAGGAGTATCCGCAATAAGGTGGATGAATTAATTGTGCAAATAGATGTTAACAAATATGATGTGATTGGGATTACGGAGACGTGGCTCCAGGATGATCAGGGCTGGGAACTCAACATCCAGGGGTATTCAACATTCAGGAAGGATAGAATAAAAGGAAAAGGAGGTGGGGTAGCATTGCTGGTTAAAGAGGAGATTAATGCAATAGTTAGGAAAGACATTAGCTTGGATGATGTGGAATCTATATGGGTAGAGCTGCAGAACACCAAAGGGCAAAAAACGTTAGTAGGAGTTGTGTACAGACCTCCAAACAGTAATAGGGATGTTGGGGAGGGCATCAAACAGGAAATTAGGGGTGCATGCAATAAAGGTGTAGCAGTTATAATGGGTGACTTTAATATGCACATAGATTGGGCTAGCCAAACTGGAAGCAATACGGTGGAGGAGGATTTCCTGGAGTGCATAAGGGATGGTTTTCTAGACCAATATGTTGAGGAACCAACTAGGGGGGAGGCCATCTTAGACTGGGTGTTGTGTAATGAGAGAGGATTAATTAGCAATCTCATTGTGCGAGGCCCCTTGGGGAAGAGTGACCATAATATGGTGGAATTCTGCATTAGGATGGAGAATGAAACAGTAAATTCAGAGACCATGGTCCAGAACTTAAAGAAGGGTAACTTTGAAGGTATGAGGCGAGAATTGGCTAGGATAGATTGGCGAATGATACTTAGGGGGTTGACTGTGGATGGGCAATGGCAGACATTTAGAGACCGCATGGATGAAGTACAACAATTGTACATTCCTGTCTGGCGTAAAAATAAAAAGGGGAAGGTGGCTCAACCGTGGCTATCTAGGGAAATCAGGGATAGTATTAAAGCCAAGGAAGTGGCATACAAATTGGCCAGAAATAGCAGCGAACCTGGGGACTGGGAGAAATTTAGAACTCAGCAGAGGAGGACAAAGGGTTTGATTAGGACAGGGAAAATGGAGTACGAGAAGAAGCTTGCAGGGAACATTAAGGCGGATTGCAAAAGTTTCTATAGGTATGTAAAGAGAAAAAGGTTGGTGAAGACAAACGTAGGTCCCCTGCAGTCAGAATCAGGGGAAGTCATAACGGGGAACAAAGAAATGGCGGATCAATTGAACAAGTACTTTGGTTCGGTATTCACTAAGGAGGATACAAACAACCTTCCGGATATAAAAGGGGTCAGAGGGTCTAGTAAGGAAGAGGAACTGAGGGAAATCTTTATTAGTCGGGAAATTGTGTTGGGGAAATTGATGGGATTGAAGGCAGATAAATCCCCAGGGCCTGATGGCCTGCATCCTAGAGTACTTAAGGAGGTGGCCTTGGAAATAGCGGATGCATTGACAGTCATTTTCCAACATTCCATTGACTCTGGATCAGTTCCTATGGAGTGGAGGGTAGCCAATGTAACCCCACTTTTTAAAAAAGGAGGGAGAGAGAAAACAGGGAATTATAGACCGGTCAGCCTGACCTCAGTAGTGGGTAAAATGATGGAATCAATTATTAAGGATGTCATAGCAGTGCATCTGGAAAATGGTGACATGATAGGTCCAAGTCAGCATGGATTTGTGAAAGGGAAATCATGCTTGACAAATCTTCTGGAATTTTTTGAGGATGTTTCCAGTAAAGTGGACAAAGGAGAACCAGTTGATGTGGTATATTTGGACTTTCAGAAGGCTTTCGACAAGGTCCCACACAAGAGATTAATGTGCAAAGTTAAAGCACATGGGATTGGGGGTAGTGTGCTGACGTGGATTGAGAACTGGTTGTCAGACAGGAAGCAAAGAGTAGGAGTAAACGGGTACTTTTCAGAATGGCAGGCAGTGACTAGTGGAGTGCCGCAAGGTTCTGTGCTGGGGCCCCAGCTGTTTACATTGTACATTAATGATTTAGACGAGGGGATTAAATGCAGTATCTCCAAATTTGCGGATGATACTAAGTTGGGTGGCAGTGTGAGCTGCGAGGAGGATGCTATTAGGCTGCAGAGTGACTTGGATAGGTTAGGTGAGTGGGCAAATGCATGGCAGATGAAGTATAATGTGGATAAATGTGAGGTTATCCACTTTGGTGGTAAAAACAGAGAGACAGACTATTATCTGAATGGTGACAGATTAGGAAAAGGGAAGGTGCAACGAGACCTGGGTGTCATGGTACATCAGTCATTGAAGGTTGGCATGCAGGTACAGCAGGCGGTTAAGAAAGCAAATGGCATGTTGGCCTTCATAGCGAGGGGATTTGAATACAGGGGCAGGGAGGTGTTGCTACAGTTGTACAGGGCCTTGGTGAGGCCACACCTGGAGTATTGTGTACAGTTTTGGTCTCCTAACTTGAGGAAGGACATTCTTGCTATTGAGGGAGTGCAGCGAAGGTTCACCAGACTGATTCCCGGGATGGCGGGACTGACCTATCAAGAAAGATTGGATCAATTGGGCTTGTATTCACTGGAGTTCAGAAGAATGAGAGGGGACCTCATAGAAACGTTTAAAATTCTGACGGGTTTAGACAGGTTAGATGCAGAAAGAATGTTCCCAATGTTGGGGAAGTCCAGAACCAGGGGTCACAGTCTGAGGATAAGGGGTAAGCCATTTAGGACCGAGATGAGGAGAAACTTCTTCACCCAGAGAGTGGTGAACCTGTGGAATTCTCTACCACAGAAAGTAGTTGAGGCCAATTCACTAAATATATTCAAAAGGGAGTTAGATGAAGTCCTTACTACTCGGGGGATCAAGGGTTATGGCGAGAAAGCAGGAAGGGGGTACTGAAGTTTCATGTTCAGCCATGAACTCATTGAATGGCGGTGCAGGCTAGAAGGGCTGAATGGCCTGCTCCTGCACCTATTTTCTATGTTTCTATGTCTATGTTGCGTGCCCTCCCCTTTAACGGAAGGAGAGGTCCCTGTGCTCCCACCCACGTTACGCGGCTGTCCGCGTGGTGCTGGAAAATTCCCGCGGTTAGCGCCCCAGTGCCGCCCCCCCCCCCGCCCCCGAGAGGAAGTGGAGCATGCGACATTGCACTCTACTTCCTCTTGGGGACGGTAAGCCCAATTCCGCTGCCGGGATGGAACTCCCAGGCCTGATGCAGGAAGTCCCGCCTCGCCTCGATTACCGCCCCACCCCCGTGGTCTTTCCTCACTAAGATCATCATCATAGGCAGTCCCCCCGGAATCGAGGAAGGCTTGCTTCCACTCTTAAAATGAGTCCTTAGGTGGCTGAACAGTCCAATACGAGAACCACAGTCTCTGTCACAGGTGGGACAGACAGTTGTTGAGAGAAAGGGTGGGTGGGACTGGTTTGCCGCACGCTCTTTCCGCTGCCTGCGCTTGGTTTCTGCATGCTCTCGGCAACGAGACTCGAGGTGCTCAGCGCCCTCCCGGATGACTTCCTCCACTTAGGGCTGTCTTTAGCCAGGGACTCCCAGGTGTCAGTGGGGATGTTGCACTTTTTCAAAGCTCTACTTGGAACTCCTTCACGGCAAACGAGCCAAAGGTGGGCAGAGGAAACGTTACAGGGACATCCTCAAAGCCTCCCTGAAAAAGTGCAACTAAGATACAAAGCGGACTTCAGCGTTAGCTTATCTCTCGTACCACCCCCACCTCGGTTGATCAATGTAGAAATTATTCGGAATATCGGGAGCTTAGTTCTAGGTGGAAATTAAACTGAACCCGCCAAGGTATGAGCAGACCCTTCACCATCATCAGTTTTCTCCACATCACGATTATCTTGGGCTGCCTCACTTGCCTCTCTGTCTCTGAAGGACATCCTGATCTGGCAGAAATGGTCTTTTTGAACATAATACATAAGAACATAAGAATTAGGAATAGGAGTAGGCCATCTAGCCCCTTGAGCCTGCTCCGCCATTCAACAAGATCGTGGCTGATCTGGCCGTGGACTCAACTCCACTTACCCGCCCGCTCCCCGTAACCCTTAATTCCCTTATTGGTTAAAAATCTATCTCTCTGTGACTTGAATACATTCAATGAGCTAGCCTACCAACTGCTTCCTTGTATCTTTTGTACCTCCATCTGTGGGACACAGCCTTGCCTGTTACAAGTGCTCGTGGGCCTGTATGGCCCGTGACTGTTTAGTGTAATGGCGGGGGGATGATGCACAGAGCATGACTGAAACAGACTTTGGAGTGGAGGGTGAGGCTTCATGTGGGAGAGCAAAGATGGGAAATTGCCCCCATTCATCTCCTCCAACAACAGAGTCGCTCTTAAATGAATCTTGCGCTGTTTAATTGGGATTTTACTTTTCCAGCCAGTTTAAAATAAATACTGCACAGGACCCCTGCCCTGCAGTAAACTTAACCTTTAGAAATAGATCTAAAACTCTTTAAAAAGTCATCTTGATGGTTAAAACGTATTTATTATGCATGAGACATATACGCTAATTAACGTTTTTCATTTAATGAAGGTTGAATTTAAGCTGCTGACTACTGAGCTGTGGGCCAAATGAGCTGCTTCAGCCGTGAGCTTTATTTTCTCATTTATTGTCGTGGGCACTGGCTCTCTGAACACTGCTGACTGTTGCAAGTCTCTTTATTACACCTCCCAACTACATTTCTTAATATGTCTGTGGAAATTTACTTCAAACGTAGACTGAGAATCTGTCCCTCGACCCTTTTGTCTTGACATCCGGCTCCGAACATGAGCGGGTGAACTTTCGTGCCCTACTTTTATCATAATATTTAAATAATTGGCAATGATCCAACCTGGAAACAAAACAAATGATCAAAAAATTAGAACAGCTTTTAATTTGATGCACTGAATGTATTTGTAATTTTTACTGGCCAATGTATTGAGTAGGATCAGCATGTTCAATTCAGACAGTCTATTGTATAGCCCATTTATTTTAAATGGATTAGTGCCTCGGCTAAAACAGCGAACAGAGGGATTTCATATAAACACGTTTAGCGATCAGGCCCTGATATTCGAGGAGCCTGGTTTCCAGGCCTTGTGACTGAACGGTGAAGGAATGTCAGTAAAGCTCAAAAGGACAAGGACCATCGCTGCAGACTTGAAGTATTTAGGAGTAAGTAATCTGTCAAATACACCATATCGCATTGATCTGCCCAGCGCACCCTGCTGCATGACATCACACAGCAAGTTAAGAGGAAATCTGATAAAGGTGTTCGAAATTATGAAGGGGTCTTGATAAGATGAATGGGGAAAAATGATTTCTGCTTGTAAGTGTGTCATTAACTTAAAGTCATACATTTAAGGTCATCACTTAAGGAATGAAAGGAAACGTTTTCTCCAATAGAGGGTTGCTTTGACATGGACTGCCCTATCCATAGCAACAACAACAACAACTTGTATTTATATAGCGCCTTTAACGTAGTGAAACATCCCAAGGCGCTTCACAGGAGTATTATAAGACAAAAGATTTGACACCGAACAGCATAAGGAGAAATTAGGGCAGGTGATCAAAAGCTTGGTCAAAAAGGTAGGTTTTAAGGAGCGTTTTGAAGGGGAAAAGAGAAGTAGAGAGGCGGTGAAGTTTAGGCACGACCATCAGTGGTTGAGCGATTATAATCAGGGATGCTCAAGAGGGCAGAATTAGAGGAGCGCAGACATCTCGGGGGGGGGCGGGTTGTGGAGCTGGAGGAGATAGTGGTAAATACAGCATCCATAATAGCTTCTAAATGGGAAGTGGATTCATAATTGAAGATAAAATTAAAAGGATATGGGAAAGAGGAGGGCAATGGGACTAAGTGGGTAGCTCTTTGAGAGAGCCGTCACTGGTGCGATGGTCTGAAAGGCCTCCTTCTGTGCTGTAAAATTCTATAATTGTATGATTGGTGTCGAGCACCACTGTCGTGCAGCATTATATATTATGCTTGTATTACATTGGTCTGGAGAAGTATGGCGTGCTATATGTTGCTGCACGGATCAGGAACGCTATACTATGCTGCAGGCAGGAGATCAAGTGTAACAATCGACAGACCTCACTGAACCATTCTGTCGATCTCTGTGTCTGTCTCTTTGTGTGTGTCTATGTATTCTACATGTTGGTGGCTGGTGAACGATGCGTGTCAAACTCTGAACCCACAACCTTCCGACTCATAACGGCAGCAGCGTTGGTGTGAAGTGAACCTGGTTCACACCGACACTCCAAAGGTAATGTGAATGCAACCTTAAAAACAAGGGGCCTGAAATTGGTCCACTGCCGTCCACTGCCGCTGACATTCCTCCTCGGGTTCTGCCCGGCGCCAGTTTCGAGCTGGTCTGGCGCGGGCGGGAGGGGAGAGCTGCCGGGAACCGCCCGCTGACCGTCAGCGGGCGGCCGAGTGGCATAAGTGGACCCCCGCCCGCCATTGCCAGATCGGTGCGGGCGGGAATCGGTGTCGGAACGGAGGTGGACCATTGGCTGGAGGCTGGTCTGTCCCCCACGGTAGGTATGAAGAGCTGACCAAAAAGGTGAGTAAACATTTTATAAGTTTATTCTTGACAGGGACTTACCTGTATGGGGACCCTGAAGGTGTGCCGATGGTTCTTTTTTTTAACGCTTTTTCTTTGCAGCTCTCCGACCCTCCGTGGGTCCGCCTCCATCCTCGGCGGCACTTGGGCGGCAAGCGCCTCTGCCGCCGAGATTGGGAGTTCCCGCCGGCTGCCGCCCAGATTGGTGGCGTTAGTCCCTCATTGGCCGCCCACCGACCTTTGAAGGACCTTTTTAGATGAAAGCCCCGCCCAAAGTACCGTCAGGTACCTCGGCGGCCATCGGCGGTCTTTGGGCGGCACTTGGGCGGGCGGGGGGGCCTTCATCAACTTCGGGCCCAAGGCTTTTCCAGATATCCGTTCAATACCCATGCCTTCCAATAGATGAACCTCTGGATTGACAGCAGTTTAGACGAGCATTGCACTGGGTAGCAGTGTGACCGACCCATTACTGAGGTAGCTGATGTAAATATTGTACTTCAAACAAAAGAGTGGGAGTGCTGTTCTTATGTGGTTAACTCAGTCCCTTGACTCTCTGTAGTAAGTTCTGATCAAGCATTTTGGTAGCAGATGGAAACGGCTGGGGAGAATTTTGACCCCCAAAAATAGGTAGGTTTGGGTCGGGTGGGAGCTTCAAGTGTTAAAAATCTGAATCCTGACCCCACCCTGCCTTCACTCGCCCACTTCTGGTTATACAGGAGGTGGGATGGGGGAGGGGGGTGAGGGGGGAATGGCAGCCCAACACGCTCCCAGGAGGCGAGTTGACTAAACATGATAATGAGGCTGGGAGTAGGTTTAACCGGGGCCGGCCGTGGATCCTGAGCCTCGGGAATCCCGGCAGTTACGGCGAGGCGAGGAATGCCTTGGGGAGCAATCCTTTGGGCCGGGGGGGGGGGGGGGGGGAGCAGTCATGCTTCCTCCCGGACCACCCCCCCCCCCCCCGCCAAGATCCACCACCATCAGCGCCCCACCCCCCCCCCCGCCCCCCACGACCTGAGCCAATTCTCGATCTTCCTTGCTGCAAAGGTCCATCTCACCCTCGGCAAGCTCCCCGGAGTGCAGTTAAATTACAGAACAAACAGTAAGCTGTTCAACCTCCGCCGCCTCCAGGTCGTCCCATCCTCTGTCATCGAACTACAGTACGCGGACGGCGCCTGCATCTGCGCGCACTCGGAGGCCGAACTCCAAGCCATCGTCAACACCTTCACCGAGGCGTACGAGAGCATGGGCCTTACACTAAACATCCGTAAGACAAAGGTCCTCCCCCAACCCACCCTCACCACACAGCACTGGCCCCCAGTCATCAAAATCCACGACGGTATGGACAACGTGGACCATATTCCATACCTCGGGAGCCTACTCTCAACAAGGGCAGGCTTCGACGACGAGGTCCAACACCGCCTTCAGTGCACCAGTGCAGCCTTCGGCCGCCTGTGGAAGAGAGTTTTTGAAGATCAGGACCTCAAACCCGGCACCAAGCTCATGGTCTACAGAACAGCGGTGATACCCGCCCTCCTCTCAGAGACATGGACTATGTACAGCAGGCAACTCAAAACACTGGAGAAGTACCACCAGCGCTGCCTCCGCAAGATCCTGCAAATCCACTGGCAGGACAGGCGCACCAACGTCAGTGTCCTCGCTCAGGCCAACATCGCCAGCATGGAAGCATTGACCACGCTCGATCAGCTCCGCTGGACGGGCCATATTGTTCGCGTGCCCGACACGAGACTCCCAAAGCAAGTGCTCTACTCGGAGTTCGACATGGCAAGCGAGCTCCAGGTGGGCAGAGGAAATGTTTCAAGGACACCCTCAAAGCCTCCTTGAAAAAGTGCAACATCCCCACCGACACCTGGGAATCCCTGGCCCAAGATCGCCCAAAGTGGAGGAAAAGCATCCGGGAAGGCGCTGAACACCTCGAGTCTCTTCGCCGGGATCAAGCTGAAGCCAAGGGTCGACAACGGAAGGAGTGTGCGGCAAACCAGACTCCCCACCCACGCATTCCTTCAACCACCGTCTGCCCCAGCTGTGACAGAGACTGTCGGCCCTGCATTGGACTCTTCAGTCACCTGGGAACTCATTTTAAGTGTGGAAGCAAGTCATCCTCGACTTCGAGGGACGGCCTATGAAGAAGAAGACTGAACCACATAATACAGGCTGAGAAATTGTCTTTTAGATGAGAAGTTGAAAAATCTGGTTAGATAGATGTAAAAATATCCCATCACACTTTCTGACCAAGAGTAGGCAGCTGTCCTGGTCAACTGTGTACAGATTTGGTCTCCTTACCTAAGGAAGGATATATTTGTATTAGCGGGAGTACAACGAAGGTACACCAGACTGATTCCTGAGATGGGGGGTGATGGTCCTATGAGGAGAGATTGAGTAGACTAGGCCTATATTCTCTTGAGTTTAGAAGAATGAGAGGTGATAGATAGATTTCTAACCAATAAGAGAATTAAGGGTTATGGGGAGCGGGCGGGTAAGTGGAGCTGAGTCCACGGCCAGATCAGCCATGATCTTGTTGAATGGCGGAGCAGGCTCGAGGGGCTAGATGGCCTACTCCTGTTCCTAATTCTTATGTTCTTATTATGTGAGTGATCTCACTGAAACATACAAAGTTCTTACAGGGCTTGACAGGGTAGATGCAGGGCAGATGTTTCGTCTGGCTGGGGCATCTAGAACCAGGGTCACAGTCTCAGAATAAGGGGTTAGCCATTTAGGACTGAGATGAGGAGACATTTCTTCACTCAGAGGGTGGTGAATCTTTGGAATTCTTGACCCCAAATGGCTGTGGAGGCTCAGTTGCTGAGTATAATCAGGACAGAGATCGATAGATTTTTGGGTATTAAGGGAATCAAGGGAAATGGGGATAGTGCAGGAAAGTGGCGTTGAGGTAGAAGATCAGCCATGATCTTGTTGAATGGTGGAGCAAGCTCAAAGGGCCAAATGGCCTACTCCTGCTCCTATTTCTTACGTTCTTAACATCCAACCAGAAAAGATTCATTATTCATTCACTGTTTTGGGGACCTTGCTGTCTGCAGATTGCCTGTCACATTTGCCGACCTGACAATATTGAACTGTAAAATGTTTTGTAGTGTCCTGATGCTGTGATAAGGTGTTATAATAAGTGAAAGCACTTTCTTTCTTCCTTTCAATATTGGGGAAAGTGCTGTCCAGATTGATAGTCTCCTTAAAACTGCCTTTAACACCTCTGCAAGTGAATCTTTACACCTCGACAGTTGCAGAATCCATCACACACTATAAATGGAGCAGAATAAGAAGGAATGAACTCAGATCACATTACGGCGTAACGTCTATTGGAACTCAGTTTATGATGAGATGCAAGTTTTTCCTACTTAATGGTGTTTGGTAAAGAATTGATTGAATATAGTTTTCTCAGTGAAACCTTTCACTGTGTAGACATTTGTCTATATATATATATATCTCAGTCAGTGGCTAATTCCCGTTCATTTTAACCAGCTCACATCCTGAGGGCCTGAAATTCCTCTTGGTATGAAATGTAGGAAGGTGCCCGCTTCTCTCTGTGATCACGCGAATGCACAGCTTTGAAAAGTGTGACATCTGAGAATACGGTTTCATTAGAGGGGCAATAATTACGGAGTTGAGCCAGTAATCTCCCACATCTTCTCTTTTTTGACTTCATCTGATTCAGTAGACGCTGAAAATAAAAATCTCATGAAAAAAAATTCTCTGGAGAACAGGTTCATGTCCATATCATGTAACAGACAAGAAAAACTCTTTTAACTGCTGTACGTGATGACTGTATCAATTTTCCTTTTAGAGTATGTCGCGCGAGTGTAAGAAGCAAAGATAGGCGCACCCTGACAGGCAAATGTACAGTTTTACCTCAGGGCAGGACCGGAGCGATATTTTTTAGCAGTGGTAGGGCCTTTGTCAAGTTGACAGTGGAGCCTACTGAACACTCATTTACAACAGGTACCTTTCAGATAATGGGAGAGTTCAACATCCCTCAGTCAGTGAAAGGTCTCCGGCAAAATTCCACGTCTACAGTGACCGCTTTGGTGAAATTCATCTTGTTCAGTTTGTTGAAACTGGCCTGGGTCCAAAATGATTTTCACTCATTTAGGGTCTTGTAAAAAAAAACAATAACAGAAAGGTCTAGTTTAAAAGAACTATTCGACTCCAACCTTCCAGCCATTCTCACATTGTTTTGATCCTAAATTTTATATATTGACAGCTCCTGAGGTGAATTGTGAAAAGTTTGATGGCACTTACATAATTCTCATACTTTTCATTTATTTTGTCAGAGCAGTTTTTTTGTTTCACTGAAAGACTGAATGCCTGATATTGCTGCAGCCACCACCTTAAAGCACCGCCTTGTATCGTGTATTTTGAAACTGCAGCCAGTTCTAAAAGTAAAAGGTTTGACAGTAGGCTGAGGCTCCTCATTCTCGGTCAACGACCCCATTTGTGTTGTGGGCCAGATTAGAGCAAATTTAACAGCATTAAAATTGCAAAGGGTTAAAACCAAAATGTAGTTACGCACACGCAAGCAAGTGTACCTGAGTCTATGATCGGATCAGCCATGATCTTATTGAATGGCGGAGCAGGCTCAAGGGGTCGTATGGCCTACCCCTGCTCCTATTTCTTCTGTTTGTTATAACGAAAATATGATCTGTGTTAATTGGCACCTTTTTAAAAGGAGCCAGATCAATATCTGATGAGAAGCAGGATTGAAGATTAATGGCAAAAGCAAAATACTTTCCGGTTCTGACGAAAGGTCATCAGACCTGAAACGTTAACACTGTTTCTCTCTCCACTGATGCTGCCTGACCCGCTGAGTGTTGCCAGCGTTTTCTCTTTTAATTATTATTGAAGACTAGTGAGATGTTTAACAGAACTGCTACTTGAAGAGAGGTCAGGGAAATGGAATTAGTGTGCCTGAAGTTGGTGAATCCAGAGGCAGTGTGGGAGGGAAATTATTAATATTAATAATTATAATAATAATAATAACAATAAACACTTTTATTTAAAAAGCACCTTGAACGCAGTGAAACGTTCCAAGGCACTTCACAACAGTCTTTCAACACGTTAGATATTGACCAGCGAGGGAAAGAGAGGAAAAGCAGGAGAAGGAAGTGTAAAAGAGGTCAAGCAGCAACCAAAATGCGCACACAGATAGACACGGGTGAAAAACCTAAAACAAAAGAAATTCAAATTACATTATAAATAATGCAATAAGGAGTATACAATAGTAAAATCAGTATAATAAAGATGAATTATAATTAAACAAAATTAAATAATATATAATAATAATAAATTAAGTTAAAATTAGATAATGATAGAATAATCACACACGCGCTCTGGAGGGAGTGCGCTTGATGGGCCTAATGGTCATTTCTCACTCTGGCTTTTCTTATGTTCTTAAAATTTCTGTCCAATGAAAGTTATTTTAGTTAGAAATATCTTCTTAATCATTTGCAGTGCATCCTGATGTTTTTGAGGCAACGATCTATATATAATTCTTGTTGTGTTTAAACACAGCAGACATTCATTGATTATTAGTTGGAGAAGAAGAACAACTAATGGGAGGATCTTTGAAGTGAAAAGACATGATGTGACATGAAGGGAATAAGGGATTATGGGGAGCGGGCAGGGAAGTGGACCTGAGTCCATGATCGGGTCAGCCATGGTCTTATTAAATGGTGGAGCAGGCTCGAGGGGCCGTATGGCCTACTCCTGCTCCTATTTCTTATGTTCTTATGTGACGACGATGACAAAGTCGACCCATCGGAGACACATTATTCAGCAGTCACAAGGACATCTGGAAAAGCTTATGGCAGTAGATCAAGAGGATGGCAAAGAAGAACATGTCTAGATGTGTCAGAAGGTTGTGTGTTCAAGTCCCACACCAGAGATTTGAGCACAAAAATCTAGGCTGATGCTCCAGTGCAGTGCTGAGGGAGTGCTGCACTGTCAGGTGCTGTCTTTTTGATGAGACGTTAAACCGGGGCCCCGTCAGCTCTCACAGTTGGACGTAAAAGATCCCATGGCACTATTTCGAAGAAGAGCAGGGGAGTTATCCCCTGTGTCTTGACCAATATTTATCCCTCAATCAACACAACAACAACAGATTATCTGGTTATTATCACATTGTTGTTTGAGGGAGCTTGCTGTGTGCAAATTGGCTGCGTTGTTTCCCACATTATAACAGTGACTACACTTCAAAAAGTACTTCATTGGCTGTAAATCATTTTAGGGCATCCTGAGGTCCTGAAAGGTGCTATATAAATACAAGTCTTTCTTTCAATATAATATGAATGCAACCTGAATCTGGAGTCAGGGCTGACCAGACATCAGAGCAAAGCAGGGCCAAGCTCCCCGGCATGGCCTGACACCGACTGGATAGTGCCGTGCGAAACTTGTGGTAAATATAGGAATTAGGAGCAAGAGTCGGCCATTTGGCCCCTTGAGTCTGCTCTGCCATTCAATAAGATCATAGCTGATCTTCTACCTCAACTCCACTTGCCTGCGCTGTCCCCATATCCCTTGATTCCCTTAATATCCAGAAATCTATCGATCCCTGTCTTGAATATACTCAAAGACTGAGCCTCCACAGCCCCCTGGGGTAGAGAATTCCAAAGATTCGCCACCCTCTGAGTGAAGACTTTTTCTCCTCATCTCAGTCCCAAATGGCCCGCCCCTTATTCTGTGACTCCCTTGTTCTCGACTCCCCAGCCAGGGGAAGCATCCTGTGGTGTAACACATTCCGAATCAAAGGTGCCGGCACTATGCCTGAGGACTATTTATGAGCTGCGATCCTTGGCTATCTGGCCAACCACGCCCCAATGTTAACTCTTCAAATGAATTAATTTTTCATTGAAGTCTTCAAATGAGCTTGGCTTGGAAATGCCTTAATGTCCGTTCTTGGAATGTTGTACCAATGCAGCTTAAGGAGCGATACACAACTAAATGGCCCGCAAAGACAGACAAAAGGTCATGGACCTGAATCGTTGGCCCTACGCCCCCTCTCCACACATGCTGCCACATTTGTGCCAGCATTCTCTGTTCTTATTTCAAATTTCCGCAGTATTTTGCTTTTTATTTGAAGTGTTTGGTCATCCCTGCTTTACATGAATATCCTAATTAAAAGAGTATGAACAAATTGGCACGCAAACCTACCCCCACCACCTTTAAAAAACAATATTGAATAAGAATAGTTTAAAAAACAGAGACAATCAACCCAATATTTACATTTTAGTGAAGCAATAACAGTCCCAAACTGCTCTCACTAACTGCCATGTAAAATGTAAATAATACTTCTATCGACTAACACTTAACCATCACTGACCAAATAAGAGATTCTGGTGGGAAGGAATGTAATAAGGGAATAGCAAATATAATAGAAAAGAGATCAGAGGGTGAGAAATTCGGCTGCTTAGCACCCGTTAGCGCTTGGCTGGTGGTCCGAATGGGGCGCTATGGCGTTAGTGACCAGGTGTGGCGAATGCAGCGACTCCCGCGAACGTCAGTGTCGGTTTAGCGCTGGCGTTAACTCTTACCGCCTGGGCCTCTAGCGCCTCGCAGATCGTGACGTCATAAAGACTGAAGCGCCCCGTCACCACCCCAGATGTGAAATTGCCCCCCCCCCGCCCCGCCCTCTTGCTGTATCACCGGGCGTGAACCACGGCAGCAAGAGGAGGCATTGTCACCTTGGCTGGCTGCTTGGGGAGCACTAATTACAGGGAATGGTTCTCAGGTCGGCCAACCTTTATTATTTGCACCAGTCTGGTAACCTGCTGAAAATTTTCGATGTTTCATTGCTGCTACCGCGGTGTCCAAGCCCTCCACTTTGTGACAGTGAATCCCGCCAGCTAATGCAAGGTGAGAACTGCAGGGGCAGCACGGACCAGCCCACACTGCGATATGTGCGCGCACTAGGTCCGTGCAGCTGAGCAGGTCTCCAGTTGTCTTGCGTAATCCTTGCCACTGGACTAAGACCTAGCTCTGTCAAGCCCTACTGAGGCCTACTGGATCCAGAAGGCAAGTGCTTTTACACTTAGCTTCTGGATCCATATCTAACCCACGGAGACCCCCCCCCCCCATGAGGCCTTCGCTCACCCCCTAAGGCCTCCGATCCCCCTGTGAGGCCTTTCCCCCAGCCCCCCCACTCTCCCCTCCCCCACTCCAAGTGGCCGTCCCCCTGCTGCTCCCAGCCCCTGTCCTCACCTGATCCCACCCCCACCACCGCGCCCCTCTGCCCACTCCCCATCTGCTGCGTCGTCCCTCCTTCCCTCCTCTCTGTGGCTTTATACAGCACTTCTCCCCACCTTGGGACATCTCAAAGCACGTTACAGCCAATTCAGCAAATTTTGGAGTGCAGTCGCCGTTGTAATGTGGGAAACGCGGCAGCCAATTTGCGCACAGCAAGCTCCCACAAACAGCCATGTGGTAACAGCCAGACAATCTGCTTTTAATGATAGTGATTGACGGATAAATATTGGCCCCAGGACACTGGGGATAACTCCCCTGCTCTTCTTCGAAATAGTGCCATGGGATCTTTTACATCTACCTGAGAGGGCAGACGGGGCCTCGGTTTAACGTCTCATCTGAAAGACGGCACCTCTGATAGTGCAGCGCTCCCTCAGCACCGCACTATAGTGTCAGCCTAGATTATTATGCTCAAGTGTCTGGAATGGGACTTGAACCCACGACCTTCTGACTCAGAGGTGAGAGTGCTACCCACACAGTGCGATGGGGCCTTTTACACTCGCCTGGGTCTTTTGCGTCTGCTTTTGAAATGTCCCAGATTGCCGAATATGTCTGGTTTAAAACTGAATAAGAGGCCACCCTACTTTTGCACGGGTAGGATTTCTGCACGCTGTTACTTGCTCCAAATAGCATTCGAGCAACCAGGGCAGGCGAACAAACTGACCCATTGTGTCCTTCCGGAGCTTAGAATGTCATTCACCACAGGAC
This sequence comes from Pristiophorus japonicus, assembly GCF_044704955.1. NCBI lineage: Eukaryota > Metazoa > Chordata > Chondrichthyes > Pristiophoridae > Pristiophorus > Pristiophorus japonicus. The sequence goes on along the minus strand of NC_091989.1, from coordinate 11,728,680 downwards.
AGTTTTGTCCTGTAGACAGTGTTTACTGGACACTGGAGCTGAGGGTTAATTACATCCACAATGCAAACACCGACTGGGGTGACAGTGCAATGAAAGGTTGAGTAAACAAATACTTCCTTTTGTTTCCTGCCATTGAGACCTTTCAAAGACACTGGGCTATGTGCACAGAATGACAGCAGATCGTCAGAAGGGTTTCAAGGGGTGAGAGGCTAAGGGCCAATATGGTGATGCAAGGAGTCACAGCCCAAGTACTTGTCTGGAAAACTAAGTTGCCAACCGATGTGCCTGGGTATGCTATAACCTAGAGAGGGTAATAATGAGGGGAAAAAGAAAGACCATAGCACCTTTCAAAACCTCAGGAAATCTCAAAGTGCTTTAAAGCCAATTTTTTGAAGTGCAGTCACAGTTGTAATGGCAGAGGAACGGAGAGAGATCGGGGCACACGAGCGACGTGATCGGGGCCCAGGAGAGGCGTGAGTTTGGGGCTCAGAGGAGGTAAGGGCCCAGGGGCAGCCCGGGACAGCCTAAAGTGCGATATGCGTCCGTGCAGCAGAGCTGGTCTCCAGTCGTCTTGGGTAATCCTTGCCACTGGACCAAGACCTCGCTCTGTCAAGCCCCGTGTGGTGGCTGGTGTGCAACGGCCACCCCACGTTAAAAAAAATGCAGGCACAGGAAATCTTCCACCCTTCCACATATAGTTCGCGACCTGTAATATCAGGTTCTCATCGAAACACCTGTGAACTCATCCCTTTTTTGGTGTGGAAGCAAGTCATCCTCGATACGAGGGACCACCGAAGAGTAAGAGCAGGAGCCACAGCGCCAATTTGCGCACAGCAAACTCCCACAAAAAAACAGATGTGATAATAACTCGACCCGTGAGGGATAAATATTGGCCAGGGCACCGGGAAGAACTTTCCAGCTCTTCTTCAAAATAGCGCCCTGGCCGCAAGCTTAAAGGGAACATTGGTTGTGGGGATTTTCTGGATGGTCACAATGGCTTGCGATCTGGTGAATTTCAGGTGAAAAAGAAGACTGAGAGGAGAAATGATATACATCTATAAAATAAAGTTATAGTTAAGGTGAGTGGGTTACTGAGATTGTACAGGCAACATTCCTCGACCAGACCAACATCCCCAGCATTGAAGCACTGACCACTCTTGATCAGCTCCGCTGGGCCACATTGTCCACATGCCAGACACGAGACTCCCAAAGCGAGCGCTCTCCTCGGAACTCCTTCACGGCAAACGAGCCAAAGGTGGGCAGAGGAAACGTTACCAGGACATCCTCAAAGCCTCCCTGATAAAGTGACAATCCCTACCGACACCTGGGAGTCCTTGGCCAAAGACCGCCCTAAGTGGAGGAAGTGCATCCGGGAGGCCGCTGAGCACCTCGAGTCTCGTCGCCGAGAGCATGCAGAAACCAAGCGCAGGCAGCGGAAAGAGCGTGCGGCAAACCAGTCCCACCCACCCCTTCCCTCAACGGCTATCTGTCCCACCCGTGAGAGTGACTGTGGCTCTCGTATTGGACTGTTCAGCCACCTAAGGACTCATTTTTAGAGTGGAAGCAAGTCTTCCTCGATTCCGAGGGACGGCCTATGATGACAAGCAGCAAACTCGAGGACAAACTTACAAAATTCAGAAACGTTGAGCAAGGTTAGCAGATTCCCCCCCGACCCCCGCCCCGCTGAATAGTGGATGTGGAACAGACTGCCAGTTGTTAATTCTGATATCTTTAAGAAGGAACGGGATCAGCAGAGTGGATTGAGAGTGACAGAGGTAGGAGCAAATCTATTTTCCGAGATCTGGAGCAAAGACACAGTGGCTCTTGTGGCCAACATACCCACATAGATCTTCCAGCTGATCGGACAGCACAACAAGAAAGAAAGACTTGCATTTATATAGCGCCTTTCACGACCATCGGATGTCTCAAAGCGCTTTACAGCCAATGAAGTACTTTTGGAAAGTAGCCACTGTTGTAACGTAGGAAACATGGCAACCAATTTGTGCACAGCAAGCTCCCACAAACAGCAATGTGATAATGATGAAATAATCTGTTTTTTTAGTGACATTGATCGAGGGATAAATTTTAACCAGGATATCGGGGATAACTCCCCTGCTCTTTTTCGAAATAGTGCCACGGGATCTTTTACATCGATTTGAGAGAGCAGACACGGCCTCAGTTTAACGTCTGAAAGACGGCACCTCTGACAGTGCAGCACTCCCTCAGCACTGCACTGGAGTGTCAGCCTGGATTTCTTTGTACTCCAGTCCCGGGGTGGGACTTGAACCCACAACCTTCTCACTCAGAGACGAGAGAATGCTGCCCACTGACCCACGGCTGACACTAGTAAGCGCCGAATTAGTTAGCAAGGAGGCAGCCTGAAGCTGAACTAGCATCAGTCGGGGCATCAACTCATGCTAAGTTGGCATAGGTGGGGAGGCACTGGGTTAGATTCTTGGCTTTACCGCCCAGACATTCGTTGTTTGTGCGGAGTGAAGACTGGAAAATCCGATGGGATGGATCACACTACCCAAACAAAACCGAACGGATTTTCCGTCCATTCATTTCAATGGCTGGAACATCCAGTGAGTTCCTGTCGGGGGCATGTGACCGATATTCCGTGTCAGTTTTTGGGGCTCTGCGCAGCCCCTTTAAGGGATGCGTGGACCATTCAAAATATCACGCGTGCGCAGTTTTTACATTGATATGCCGGCCAGCTAGTTGTGTTGGTTCCCTGGAGCAGTGCGCGGGCCACGGCCTTATAGGGAACACGGCATGCGACCCTCCCCACCAAATTATCCTTTCTATCCTCCCAAACCCGCAGCCTCTCCCACCTAGAAGGACAAGGGCAGCATGTGCATGGGAATACCGTCACCTGCAAGTTCCCCTCCAAGTCACACACCATCCTGACTTGGAAACATATCGGCCGTTCCTTCATCGTCGCTGGTTCAAGATCCTGGAACTCCCTCCCTAACAGCTCTGGCTTCGTCGTCATAGGCAGTCCCTCGGAATCAAAGAAGACTTGCTTCCGCTCTAAGGTGACTGAACAGTCCAATACCAGAACCACAGTCCCTGTCACAGGTGGGACAGAGACAGTGGTTGAAGGAAAGGGTGGGGTGGGGAGTCTGGTTTGCTCCTTCCGCTGCCTGCGCTTGTTTTCTGCATGCTCTCGGCGATGAGACTCCAGGTGCTCAGCGCCCTCCCGGATGCACTTCCTCCACTCTGGGCGTTCTTTGGCCAGGGACTCCCAGGTGTCGGTGGGGATGTTGCACTTTATCAGGGAGGCTTTGAGGGTGTCCTTGTAACGTTTCCTCTGCCCACCTTTGGCTCGTTTGCCGTGAAGGAGTTCCGAGTAGAGCGCTTGCTTTGGGAGTCTTGTGTCGGGCATGTGGACAATGTGGCCCGCCCAGCGGAGCTGATCAAGTGTGGTCAGTGCCTCGATGCTGGGGATGTTGGCCTGGTCGAGAACGCTAACGTTGGTGCCTCTGCCCTCCCAGGGGATTAGCAGGATCTTGAGGAGACATCACTGTGGGAGCACCTTCACCACACGGAACGCAGAGATTCAAGAAGGCAGCTCACCAGCACCTTCTCAAGGGCAATTAGGAATGGGCAATAAATGCCGGCCTTGCCAGCGATGCCCACATTATGAGAATGAATTTGAAAAGTGCTCTTCCTGGGCAGTGCCCAAGCAGTAAATGGGGATGAATTTATCCTGCTCGAGAGAAGAACAAACATAGAAAAAGCTGGTCTGCGTTTCCATCTGACTTGAGTCGCTGGGGGTGGCAAGGGAGTGGGGGCACAACACTCAGTTAATAAACGTGGAACTGGTCGGATTCCTAGGCTTTATTTTCCCTATTGTAAAGCGGAGCAGTTATGTGTGTGCGTGTGTGTGTGTGTACATTGAGTGAAGTCAGTTAAAGTTCACCCGATCGGGTCACGTTTCAGAGCTGGGCATCACATACTGCGGGACCCAACAGTAACAGTATTAACCATATTGTTATCGCGTATTGTTATTGTGAAATCTCTTGTCAGGATTCATTTATTGCTAACTTTCTGTTTTGGCCGGGGATTCGGGATCCAGCAGGGCGCTGAATGAAGTCGAATTGGCCCGGCTGCCCGACGCGAATCCTTCTTTTCTCACAGTGCCGCTGAATCCCTGTCCTGACAAAGACAGACAAGCGGGCAGCGCAGCCCGTGTTTTTGAAAAGTAACTGCTGTGTTTGCTTTTGCAGCTATGATGTAACCTGCCAGTCTCCGAACTGCACGCGGCCTCTTCCCGAGACAAGGAAACGGGAGCGAGGGACCGGGGAGAGGCCAGCTGTTGCGGATCGTCAAATTCATAACTCTGAGGTGATTGGAGCTGACAAAATGTTATTGGAAGGATCATTGTCCTCAATGGTGTTTGCTTTAGAAAGTCAGTTCGAGATTTATTGGGGTTGAAAGAAAGAGCAGCTGGCGGAAGTGAGAGCAGCTGAGGGTAGCAGAAATGGCGAGGCTGTGGGATGGGGGGGGAGGGGGGAGGGTCTGGGTCTGGCAGGTCAAGTCCTTCACTCAGACATTCGAGCTGCAGTATATATTATTGTGGAATATGAGGCTTCGGCTTTTACATAAGAACATATGAACATAAGAAATAGGAGCAGGAGTAGGCCCTCGGGCCCCTCGAGCCTGCTCCGCCATTTAATACGATCATGGCTGATCCGATCATGGACTTTTGTTTAATCATTTATTATTTTATATCAAAAGGCAGCAAGGGAAAGACCGTCAAGGAGCCATAACATACTGCAAGGCTACTTTTCCTTAACGGCGATGGTTCGGATGAGACGTTAAACCGGACGTTAATAAGTCTGCTCTCTCAGGTGAATGTAAAAGATCCCGTGGCACTATTGCGAAGAAGAGCAGGGGAATTATCCCCAGTGTCCTGACCAATATTTATCCCTCAATCAACATCACTAAAACAGATTATCTGGTCATTATCACACTGCTGTTTGTGGGAGCTTGCTGTGCGCAAATTGCCTGCCGCGTTTCCCACATTACAACAGTGACTACACTCCAAAATCTACTGAATTGATTGTAAGGCACATTAGGACGTCTTGAGGTCCTGAAAGGTGCTATAGAAATGCAAGTCCTTCTTTCTCTATAATTTGAATGCAGCCTGAATCTGGAGTCAGGGCCTGACTAGACATCAGGGCCAAACTCCCTGGCACGGCCTGACACCGACTGGTTTGTGCCGTGCCAAACTTGTGGTAAATATAATATAAGAAATAGATTCAGAAGTCGGCCGTTCGGCCCCTCGAGCCTGCTCCGCCATTCAATAATATCATGGCCGATCTTCTAACTCAACTCCACATTCCCATATCCCTCGATTCCCTTAATATCCAAAAATCTGTCGGTCTCTGTGTTGATGATCTGGTCACTATCACGTTGCTGTTTGTGGGACCTTGCTTGTGCACAAATTGGTTGCCACGTTTCCCACATTACAACAGTGACTACACTCCAAAAGTACTTCATTGGCTGTAAAGCGTTTTGAGACGTCCGGTGGTTGTGAAAGGCGCTATATAAATCAGTCTTTCTTTCTTTATGGTTTTACGCATTTCGACAGATATATTAACAGTACTGCTTAGGCCTATTGCGGATGACACAGACTGAGTATAGGGAATAATTCACAAGTGGAAAACTATTGTTACATTCTACACGTGAAATAACCATCTACACATTTCAACTAAAAGAACAATGTGTCTTAAATGACCAGTAGCCACCACGGGAATGGTTGCCTTGTGTGAATGTGGGATGAGGGCAGAGTTGGCTTCAGCTGTGATGCCTCCCCCTGGTTGATTAGCCTGCTACACTCACTGCCTGGAGTCGCAGTTGCACAATGGCCACTTGCGTAAGGTATCGAGGGTAGGCAGGTCCTGTGGGACAGTACCCCAGTGAGAGTCAATGCCGTCAGAGACAGTGAGGGCAGAGATTTTTTTTAAGTCTGAATTAGAAAATGTGCAGGTACGTTATCTTTCTTTTAGCCGGGAAATTGTAATCGAGCACGGCGATGAATGACGTGAAATTGGCTCGGTTATTCAGCGTGAATCTTTTTTCTCAGCACATCGCTGAATCGTGTCCTGACAAGGGGCAGTGTACCTCCTGCCACTGTTCAACAAAGTCAAACCTCACTATTACAGAACTTCACTTCTCAAAATGCAAGGTGTGTTCTACAGGATTACCTCACAATTTCCAGTGATGGAAATGGAGATAATGCTCCCAATTTCTTTTGCACACCCCTTGCATTAAAACTGGTGGCTGGAGGCAGATTAAGAACTGAATTTCTGCCTCGTATTTCCCTTGTTGTGACATCGTGAAGTTGTGTTGGACTGACATCATGCGGTGACATCGCACGGTGACACCATACAGTGATATCACGGTGACATTGCACGCTAACATCGTACAGTGACATCACGCAGTGAAATCACAGGCTGACATCACATGGTGACATCACACGGACATCGCAGGGTGACAACACATGCTGACATCGCAGGGTGACATCACACGATGCCATCTCGCGCTGACATTGCTCTGACATCACACGATGACATCATATGGTGACATCACACGGTGACATCACACGGTGACATCACACGGTGACATCACATGGTGACGTACACATGGTGACATCACACTGCGAGCATGAACAACATTATACCCTTCCCACTTCCATTACTGGTGCAGTCTCTCAGGAAAGGTACTGACTCCTTCTGGGAGCTGGTGCCTGCCGTCCTCCAATACCTCGCCCATCAGCGCCGATCCTGAGCCTGTCCTGGCCCAACATCAAACTCCTTTTGATACTATTGTCCTCTTCCAGTGACCTACACTATTATGTCCATTGACTGCCTGTCTAACCAATAAAATACAGCCACAGGGGACAACTAAGGGAGTCTGACAAAAGAATAGATTCCTTAGTTTACAGACATAAGGAAATGGGAGCAGCAGACTACAGTAAGATTGCTGTGCAGATAGTTGCTTTAATAATTCTGAAGTGACCGGTGCTGATAAAATGATCATGGCTCCTGATTGGCAGTCGGGATGTTGGGTTATTGAAAGTGCATTGTGAATATTTGTCACAAACTGCGAAATAACTATGTTAAAATAGTGGGCCGATGATTTTCCCACGTTGGCTCTGAAATTCTTTAGGGCCCACTATGCCACCACAAGTGCAGTGGAATCGCACCCCAACTACCTGCAGCCAGCGACTCTGCTTGAAACCCCATGGATGGAGCCATTTACATGACTGGAGCGGGTGCATCACATCTACATAGGCGCTTGAATGGTTCCTGTCCTGACCCACAGCCACGCTGTCTGAGGTGTCCCCTGGCCTTTCTCTACTGAAGAGAAGTTGGACCAAGAAAATCTTCAGCTCCAAGGGAGACTGGGTCCCTGCATAAATGATTATCTGCAGATCAAAGACCCTCATCTGATAACGTTTTGGGGCCTTTCTAAAGGCCTCCAATGAGACTCGTGGCAGCTCTCAGTGGCATGGCTTTGGCTAGGCCTCTCTACAGTATAATTGGTGCAATTACCAGGCGTAATGTATTTTGCTTCATGGGTTCTTTGCTTAAGAATTCATCGCAACACATTGCTATTAAGAACTATTGGTTTATTAGCAAAGGTTTAACAATCACACGACACATTACCAGTTCATCCACCAGGCTCACAGCCACCTGCCTCATCGTGGATCCCCCGAACCCAACTGGTCGGGGTTTTATTGAGTCTTGTGAACATCATGTGACTGGTTAAGCCACTCCCAACTCAACAGCACCACCAATCTATGAGCATACTCACATGTGCATACATTGCACTAGGAAAGTCCAAGAATTCCCCAAGGTCGGCCTGCCCCCATGAGTTGGGGATCGATGCAATATCCATCTTTGCCATCCCGCTCACCCCCACCAGAAGTAAAATGAGCAGTGTAAATGGGAGAAATTCTTTCGAAACCAAGTTCCTCTCCAACTCACAAGCCCCACTTTCCATTCTCTCTGGCCCATGTATCTTGGTGGCCTTATATCATTTGTTATTAATATTACATGCAAGGTGCACCTTCAAGCAATAACATCAACAACAACAACAACAACTTTTATTTATATAGCACCTTTAATATAGTAAAACGTCCCAAGGTGCTTCATAGCAGTGTTATGAGACAAAACAGATACATTTGACACCGAGCCAGATAAGAAGAAATGACAGCAGATGACCAAAAGCTTGGTCAAAGAGGTAGGTTTTAAGGGAGCGGTCTTGAAGGAGGAAAGAGAGGTAGAGAGGCGGAGAGGTTTAGGCAGGGAGTTCCAGAGCTTGGGGCCCAGGCAGCTGAAGGCACGGCCACCGATGGTTGAACAGTTATAATGAGGGATGTTCAAGAGGGCAGAATTTGAGGAGCGCACACATCTTGTGGGGTTATGGGGCTGAAGGAGATTACAGAGATAGGGAGGGGTGAGGCCTTGGAGGGATTTGTAAATAAGGATGAGAATTTTGAAATTGAGGCGTTGTTTAACCGGGAGCCAATGTAGGTCAGCGAGCACAATAAGCCTCCTTTCCACGGGCTGATGTACCATCTGAGAAAACACAGCTATTTTGGAGAATACTTTTGCCTTTCCCAAAGCAAAGATGCCATCCAAGTCCATGTGGTACTCAGCTCCCATGTGGTGATGTTTATGCTGCATTTAGAAAACTTCATGGGATACCTTTCCACTGTTTATAGGAATGCAATTGTGTGAAGCCGTATTCCCAGACAAGATTGACCCATCGTTTGCTCAAGCATTCACCCATGATTGGGCCTGCTTTTTAATTCAGTACACACATACTAAATATGTCTGCCTACTTCAAAAGCTGCACGCAAAATGTTATTGGTCATTTTGGAACTAACCTCGGTCCTTAACTCCATTTTTAGTCGCATACTCCGATTTTAATGTTTGATCACTGACTTAGTGCATAGATTTGAATTTCAGAATCTTAATTAATTCTAGTTTTAATTCTTACTCTTTTGGTTGCCCGTTTGCATATACATCCAAAGAGTGACCATACCGACATTGGACTATGAGTAAGAAAGACTTGCATTTCTATAGCATCTTTCACAACCACCGGAGGTCTCAAAGCACTTTATAACCAATGAAGTACTTTTGGAGTGTAATCACTGCTGTAATGAAACACAGCAGCCAATTTGCACACAGCAAGCTCCCACAAACAGCAATGTGATAATAATCTGTTTTTTTGTTATGTTGATTGAGGGATAAATATTGGGCCAGGGCAGCAGTGATAACTCCCCTGCTCTTCTTTGAAATAGTGCCATGGGATCTTTTACATCCACTTGAGAGGGCAGACGGAGCCTCAGTTTAACATCTCATCTGAAAGATGGCACCTCTGACAGTGCAGCACTGGAATGTCAACCTAGTTTTTTTTTGTGTTTAAGTCCCTGGGGTGGGACTTGAACCCACAACCTTCTGACTCATAGGCAAGAGTGCTACCCACTGAGCCACAGGATTGTATAACATGATTAATAATAAATAGCATCTGCTGATTGAGCAGTGCAGGGATGTGCAGATGCACACATGTGATACAGAGTTCTACAAGAAAAATGGGCTTCAAGGCAGCAGAGGAATCTGCTCCCCTTCTCTGGTTTGTGTTACTTTATGCTTTGAAGAGTAGCATCTGTGTTGTTAAAGGCTGGTGTTTGTCTCGCCATGTCTGATACAATTAAGCGAAGTGACATTTTGTCTTGCTACAACTGGATTCTGGCATGCATGGCAACCCATCACCATGTTTACGAGTCAGTGAACCAAATTACCGAGATATTCACACAAGTAGAATGAATTTTTACCTGATGTGGTGGGCACATCCTCTCCTCTTAGGGATGCACCCAACTTGCACAAATCCAGGGAATGTAGTTGGCTGGCCTCCCACATTCTACCCTACGCTGCCCCGTGTCCTAACTCGCACCAAGTCCCGCTCACCAATCACCCCTGTGCTCGCTGACCTACATTGGCTTCCGGTTAAGCAACGCCTCGATTTCAAAATTCTAACTTAATAACAAATCCCTCCATGGTCTCGCCCCTCCCTATCTCGGTAATCTCCTTCAGCATCACAACCCCCCCCCCCCCACCCCCGAGATGTCTGCGCTCCCCAAATTCTGCCCTCTTGAGCATCCCTGATTATAACTACTCAACCATAGGTGGCCATGCCTTCAGCTGCTTTGGCCCCAAGCTCTGGAACTCCCTTCTCTGGTTTGTGTTGCCTAAACCTCTTAACCTTTCTACCTCTTTTTCCTCCTTTAAGACTTCTTAATACCTACCTCTTTGATCAAGCTTTTGGTCATCTGCCCTAATTTTTTCTTATGTGGCTCGGTGTCAAATTTATTTATTTTTGTCTTATAACACTCCTGTGAAGTGCCCTGGGACGTTTTGCTACATTAAAGGTGCTATATAAATACAACATTCTTATTGTTGTTGTTGAAAGCTGGCAAGCACCAACACTTGGCACGGTGCACAGGTAAACTCCTAACTGTAGGCTCAATGAGGGCCAACCTTGTTGGTTGGCGATTGACTTGCAGCGTTATCTGAAGGACCAACGTCAGTGTTCTCGATCAGGCCAACATCCCCAGCATCGAAGCACTGACCACACTCGACCAGTTCCATGGGGCGGGCCACATCGTCCGCGTGCCTGACACAAGACTCCCAAAGCAAGCGCTCTACTCGGAACTCCTATACGGCAAGCAAGCCCCAGGTGGGCAGAGGAAACATTTCAAGGACATCCTCAAAGCCTCCTTGATAAAGTGCAACATCCCCACCGACACCTGGGAGTCCCTGGCCAAAGATCGCCCTAAGTGGAGGAAGTGCATCCGGGAGGGCGCTGAGCACCTCGAGTCTCGTCGTCGAGAGCATGCAGAAATAAAGCACAGGCAGCGGAAGGAGCGTGCGGCAAACCAGTCCCACCCACCCTTTCCCTCAACCACTGTCTGTCCCACCTGTGACAGAGACTGTAATTCCCATATTGGACTGTTCAGCCACCTGAGAACTCACTGTTAGAGTGGAAGCAAATCTTCCTCGATTTCGAGGAACTGCCTATGATGATGATGATGATATCTGGAGCACAGTCGGAAGTATCCCAAATCCCAGCAAGTGAAGTGACCTGTGAACTCTAAAGTGTTTGAGTAATTGATTGACTGCCCCATTCGCATTAGTTGTCACCTCATTCACATCACTAGTTTCTTGCTCTCAGACCTCTCATAATAGGAAAATAGGGGCCAAGTTTCGGCCTGAGTTGCTCCTGTTTTTTTGGAGCAACTGGTTTAGAATGGCGTATCTTAGAAATTGCAATTCTCGGCATTTAGTTTGCTCCAGTTCTAGTCAGTTAGAACAGTTTCAGTTTGGAACAGATTTTTTTTTTCAAAAGGGGGTGTGTCCGGCCACTTACGCCCGTTTTGGAAGTTTAGGCAGTGAAAACTTACTCCAAACTAACTTAGAATGGAGTAAGTGTAGATTTTTGTATGCTCAGAAAAACTTTGCCTACACTTAGAAAATCAGGCGTAGGTTACAAATCAGGCGTAGGGAATGGGGGGGGGGGTGGTTGAAAGGGAAGTTTACAAACATTAAACACTTCAGTTTTACAAATAAAGAGCCATCATCAATACTAAATGATAAATACATCAATAAATCAACCAATAAATCAATCAAAAAAATTAATAAAAAATAAAAAAATTTAAAAATCAATAAATAAAAAATTTTCTACTTACCGACTGCAGCACTGGGAGCCCTCCAACAGCGAGCTGGGACACCCCCCCCCACCACCCCCCCCGCAGTGTGTCTCTGTCAGTGTCTCTATCTCTCTGTCTGTCAGTGTCTGTGTTTCTGACAGTGAGGGGAGGGGGAGAAGGGGGGTGGGGGATGGGGAGAAGGGGGTTGGGAGGGGGAGGGGGAGAAGGGGGGAGGGGGAGGAGAGGGGGGAGGAGGGGGGAGAGGGAGAGAGGGAGGGAGGGGGACAAAGAGGGAGGGAGGGGGAGGGAGAGGGCGGGAGGGGGAGGAAGAGGGAGGGAGGGGGAGGAAGAGGGAGGGGGGAAAGGGAGGGAGGGAGGGGAGAGGGGGGGAGGGAGGGGGTGAAGGGGAGGGAGGGGGAGGAAAGAGGGAGGGAGAGGGAGATGGGAGGGAGGAAAGAGGGAGGGAGAGAAAGGAGGGAGGGAGGGAGGTAGAGAAGGGAGGGAGGGGGAGAAGGGAGGGAGAGAAGGGAAGGAGGGGGAGAGAGAGCGGGAGGGGGAGAGGAGAGGGAGGCTGAACGGTCCGGGCCCGGCCGGGCCCAAGACTTCGGGCGGGGCCCGCTCCCAGCACCAGAGTTAAAGGTAGGTGGCTGGGGGTCGGGTCGGGTCCTGGGGGGTGGGCAGCGGGAGTCGGTCCGGGAGCGGAGCGGGAGTCGGGTCGAGTCCGGGGCGGGGGTGCGGGAGTCGGGTCGGATCGGGGTGAGGGGGGGGGCGTCGAGTCGGGTCGGGGGAGGGGGGTCGGGTCAGGGGGGAGTCAGAGCGGGAGCTGGGCGGGTGGGGGGGGGTGGTTTGAGAAAGCTAGCTGAAGGGAGGAAGCAGGAGCTGGGTGTGGGAGGTGCAGCCTGAACCACGCAGCCCCAGTGAGCCCATTCGGCCAGGGTTAGGGGCTGCGTGCTTCGGGCCCCTCCCACACAGTTTTGGGTGCCTGGAACTACTGCACATGCGCGCCCACTGTAGCGCGCCTGTGCAGAGGTCCCGGCACTGTTTTCAGCTCAGGAACCTGGCTCCGCCCCCCACAGCTCGTGCTGCGCCGCGCCCAGCTCCAGAGGACCTGCAGGGAGACGGAGATTCTGTAAGTATTTTTTAGGCGCACTTGTGGGCGCGATAAATGGGCATCCAGGTCGGGGCTGTGCCGTTCTAGGCGCGGCCCGAAACTTGGGCCCATAGCAACCAAGGATGGACCATTCAATGCCTCAGTGTTCTGACATTCAAGTAGAACATGGCTGATTTGTACCTCAACTCCTTTGCTCCATATCCTAGTTAATTGAGGGAACTATGAATGGAAATAGCGGAGGCTCTGGCCATAATCTTTCAATCGTCCTTAGATACAGGAGTGGTGCCAGAGGACTGGAGGGTTGCAAATGTTACATCATTGATCAGATAAGGGATAAACCCAGTAGCTACAGGCCAGTCAGTCTAACGTTAGTGGTGGGAAAACTTTTCAAAAGCATAATTCACGGCCAAATTTAGTATTCACTAGGATATACATGGGTTATTTAATGACAGCCAACATGGATTGGTTAAGGCCAAATTATGTGTCACAAGCTTGATTGAGTTCTTTGTTGAAAGAGTGAAGAGGGTTGATGAAGCTAGTGCAGTTGATGTTGTGTACACGGACTTTCAAAAGGTATTTTGATAAAGTGCCACATAGTAGACTTGTTAGCAAAATTGCTCGCAAAGTCAATATATCTTTGCTGATGTTCAGTGGCCAAAACAGAATGCAGTACTCCAGAGGCTACGTACAGCTGAAGAATAACTTCCAATCCTTTGTGTTCCAACCCTCTTGAGATAAAAGGCCACATTCCATGAGCTTTTTTAATTACTTTCTATTCCTCACTATTGTTTAGTGGTTGGTGCACATAGACACCCAAACCTCTTTGCTTCTCCACAGTTCCTAGTCTCCCGCCATTACGAAAATATTCTAATCGGTCTTTCTCCAGATTTAAACTCCATCTGCCACAGTTTTGCCCACTCACTTATTCTGTCAATGTTTCTCGCTAACTTCCAGCGCCTCCTAACTTACTATTGGCTACAAACTTGGATATACAGGTTGAATCTCCCTTATCCCGCACCCTCGGGACCTGGCCTGGTCTGGATAAGGGATTCTTCCAGACGAGGGGAGGTCACGTTAAATTGGATGGTACAGGTACTGAGCAAGGGGATATCAGGCTGGCTGGCTTGGGGCTGGGAGTGCGGCAGAGAGATCATGGGGGTGGATCATGGGGTTAGACTAGCGATTGCGGGAGTCAGCAGCGAGGAAGGACATCAATTTGTTCAATTTATTTATGTCGGAGTTCTGCGCATAAACTGGTGACCGGGAATGGTTCCGGACTGTAATGACTGTAGTGACTCAAAAGACTTGTTACTGTTAACTGCCTCAGGTGTAAACCTGGTCCAACTTTATTCGCGCCCAAAGACATGCTACCCGCGCTTATATGCCAGTGACCGCGCACGCGCGCATACGGCCCGATGACCTCCGACAGTGGCGCCCCCTGGTGTCTGGTGACTCCAAGCATAAATACATAACATGGACGAGGGATGGTTCCGGATAAGGGAGTTCCAGATAAGGGAGGTTCAACCTGGACAACTTTCCATTCCTTCATCCAAACATTGATATAAATGATGAACAGCTGAGGCCCCAGTACAGATGCTTGGAAAACATTACATGTCACATTCTGTCAATAAGAAAATGTTCCCTTAACCCCTATTCTCTATCTCCTACCTCACAACCAATTACAAGGTTACCTTTGATTCCATGTGCTTTCATTTTTGCTAATAATCTCTTTTGCAGAAACTTATCAAATGCCTTTGGAAATCCATATAGACAACATCCATAGGCACTCCCCTATCCTTCTTCCTTCTTCGGCAGTCCCTCGGAGTCGAGGACAACTTACATCCACACTAAAAATGAGTTCTCAGATGACTGAAGAGTCCAATGCATGACTTACAGTCTCTTTCACAGGTGGGGCAGACGGTGGTTGGAGGGACGGGTGGGTGGGGGGGCTTGGGTTGCCGTGAGCTCCTTCCGCTGTTTGCACTTGGCTTCCGCGTGCTCCCGTGAAGAGACTCGAGGTGTTCGTCGCCTTCTCAGATGCTTCTCCTCCACTTCGGGCGGTCTTGGCCCAGGGATTCCCCGGTATCGGTGGGGGATGTTGCACTTTTTCAAGGAGTCTTTGTGGGTGTCCTTGAAGCGTTTCCTCTGCCCACCTGGGGGTCGCTTGCTGTGCCGAAGCTCCGAGTAGAGCGCTTGTTTCGGCAGTCTTGTGTCAGGCATGCGGACGATGTGGCCCGCCCAACGGAGCTGATCGAGTGTGGTCAATGCTTCTCTGCTGGGAATGTTGGCCTGAGTGAGAACACTGATGTTGATGCATCTATCCTGCCAATGGATTTGCATGATCTCGAGGGGGCAGAGCTGGTGGTACTTCTCCAGCATTTTCAGGTGTCTGCTGTACATAGTCCACGTCTCTGATCCATGTAGGAGGGCGGGTATCACCACTGCTCTGCAGACCATGAGTTTGGTGCCGGGTTTGAGGTCCTGGTCTTCAAACACTTTCTTCCTCAGGCGACCGAAGTCTGCACTGGCACACTGAAAGCGATGTTGGACCTTGTCTATCCAGCATGTTTGTGACATCCTCAAAAATTTCAGCTAGGTTAATCAGACATGAGCTACTCTTTACAAATTCATGCTGTCTCTCTTTGATCAGTCCATACTTTCCCAAGTGTTTAATCACTCTGTCCCTGATGATAGAAGCCAGTAACCTCCCCACAACTGGTTAATCTGACAGATCTGTAGCTGCCTCATTTCGCCCTCCCTCACTTGTTAAATAATGAAGTGTCACTTGCAATTTTTCAATCCAAAGGCATAAGTTACGAATTTATAGAGCTTTGGAAAAGTATGACTAACACCTCTGCAATTTCCTCACCTATTTTTAATACCCTGAGTTGAAACCATCAGCTTTGTTTTTCTTGAGTTGCATTATTTTCTCCATTACCATTTTTCTACTTATATTAAATCCACTAAGTTCCTCTCCTGCGCCCAGTCACAAGTAAATATGAGATGGAAGTGATTTTTCCTCCTTCGTTATTGAAATGGTTCTAAGATATGAAAATGAAAGGAATGAGCAGACTTTTAGGAATTGTTTGAGACAATGGCCTCTGCCCCGTCCAATATCTTTCATAAAAACACACCTATCATTGCCAATATCTGAAAATCCATTACAGCCTCCATTTTGAAAACCATCTGCCCTCTTTGACTGAACTTTGAACGACTGTAACTGAGCAGCATTTGCTTGAAATCTGATACAGACAATGATCAAGAACATGTGATTAACTACACAAAAAAGGCATCAAACTGTGTCAGCTGTGGCTCACTGGTTGGCACTCTTACCTCTGAGTCAGCAGTTTGTGGGTTCAAGTCCCACTCAAGAAATTTGAACACAAAATTCTAGGCTGACACTCCCAGTGCTGTGCTGAGGGAGCAATGCACTGTTGGAGGTGCCATCTTTTGGATGAGACATTAAACCGAGGCCCCGTCTGCTCTCTCAGTTGGACATAAAAGATCCCATAGCACTATTTTGAAGAAGAGCAGGGGAGTTATCCCCGGTGTTCTGGTCAATATTTATCCCTCAAACAACATAATTTAAAAAACGATTATCTGGTCATTATCACGTTGCTGTTTGTGGGAGCTTGCTGTGCACATTTGCCTGCCACATTTCCTACATTACAACAGTGACTACACTCCAAAAGTACTTCATTGGCTGTAAAGCGCTGCATTGGATGCCCTACGGTTGTGAAAGGTGTTTCTAGATGCAAGCCTTTCTTTTTTTCAAAAGCAGCTAGCAAATCTGTGGAGGAATGAGCTTGGGGCCCAGGAGATGCATGAGTTCGGGGCCCAGAAGAGGCGAGGGCCCAGGGGTAGCATGGGCCAGCCTACACTGCGATACGTGTGCACACTGGGTCCGTGCAGCAGAGCTGGTCTCCAGTCGTCTTGGATAACCCTTGCCACTGGACCAAGACCTAGCTTTGTCAAGCCCGTGTGGTGGCTGGTGTGCAACGACCACCACACGTTAAAAAAATCCTCGCACAGGCATCTTCCACCCCTCAACATATAGTTCGGAACCTGGAATATTACGTCCTGTATTGAAACACCTGTGAACTCATCCCTTTTTGATGTGGAAGCAAGTCATCCTCGATACGGGGGACCGTCTAAGAAGAAGGAGATTATTTTCTTTCTCCTTCCTTCATTCTTTTCTCCATTTCTCTCATTTTCCTCCTTTTTGTTTCCCGCTTTTCCCCTTTATTTATTTCTTATTCTCTGCTTGAAAAATCGCATGTTGAAAATGCAATATCGTTGGTAAATCAGTTAACATGTCACAGTTGGTGGGATTGCACTTACGACATCTATTCACTTATCAAGGGTCCTCAGGGTGAAAGACTCATGATCCTCATCAAAAAGTATGGGAATTCAGTGGGAAAAAAATACGCTTTGAAGAGTTTCATACTATCGTGCTAACATTATCTTTCCATACTGAGTGGGGTAATCTCAAACTAGCGATAGTAATGATGCACTTGGGGGAAAGTTTATATTTTCTGATCTAAACATCAAAAACCCTCTCTTCACATCATATGCCCCAGAGATGAGCTCATTAATGACAGCACAAAGTAGAATATCCTATTTCAAAACTCATTGCGATTTTTATGGGTGCTTGGAGTCAAGCCTGTACTTACAGTTATGTCAACATAATGTTCCAGGCTTTTATTGGACCAAATATAATACTACAGGATAATTAGCCCTAGGTTTTTCTTTAAAGTGTCAGTGATAGGGAAACTCGTCGGCACTCCTGTGACAATTTAAATAGTCACCTTGTCTGCCTTGGCTCAGTGGGTAGCACTCTCACTTCTGAATCAGGAGGTTGTGGGGTCAAGGCCCACTCCAGAGACTTGAACATCGGATCTATACTGACAATCCTATGCAATACTGAGGGAGGTGTTACACTGTTGGAGTACTGTCTTTCAGACTAGACGTTAAAACAATGTCCCTTCTGCCCTCTCAGGAGGACGTAAAAGACCCTATGGCACTGTTTTGAAGACACCCAAACCCCCCACCACCCCCCCGGCCAGCTCTTACATAAGAACATAAGAAATAGGAGCAGGAGTAGGCCATTTGGCCCTTGAGCCTGCTTCGCCATTCAACAAGATCATGGCTGATCTGATTATGGACTCAGCTCCACTTCCCTGCCCGCTCCCCATAACCCTTTACTTCCTTATCGTTCAAAAATCTGTCTATCTCCCATGACCCAGCCTCTGTTATGTATTAATGCTTGGGGTCACCAGACACCAGAGGGTGCCACGATCGGAGGTCTGCCCGCCCGCCCGCTCCCCATAACCCCTTATCCCCTTACCGTTTAAGAAACTGTCTATTTCTGTCTTAAATATATTCAATGATCCAGCTTCCATTGCTCTCTGGGGCAGAGAATTCCACAGATTTACAACCCTCTGAAAGAAGAAATCTCTCCTCATCTCAGTTTTAAATGGGCGGCCCTATATTCTAAGATTCCCCTAGTTCTAGTTTCCCCTATGAGTGGAAGTATCCGATCTGTATCCACCTTGTCAAACACCCTCATTAATGTTTCAATAAGATCCCCTTTCATTCTTCTGAACTTCAATGTGTATTGGCCCAACCTACTCAACCTTTCCTCATAAGTCAACCCCCTCATCTCCGGAATCAACCTAGTGAATCTTCTCTGAACAGCCTCCAATGCAAGTATATCCTTCCTTAAATACAGAGACCAAAACTAGATACAGTACTCCAGGTGTGGCCAATACCCTATACAGTTGTAGCAGGACTTCTCTGTTTTTATACTCTATCCCCCTTGCAATAGCCTTCAATGAGAGAACGGAACACCAATCCATAGTTTTCACAGTACAAATTAGCTCTAAAGTGTTGCGTTATTCAGGCTACAGATATTTTAGTGATCAATAGTCTTCAGTTATCACCATAACAACCGAATCAGATCTCTGGTGACTGCAGGAAGAAGTGCTTTCAGCCAATCTTGTGTCTGGACTTACCTGGAAGAGATGGTTTCTCCACTTGGGGCATGGGGTGTTGGGGCAGTGTAAAGGCTGCTGATGCAAGGCCTGGCCAGCAAAGACAGGTTTGAGGGTTAAAACAAATTCTGTTGTACCATCGTTCACGTTTTAATGATGGTATGGAACTGATTAGTGTCACAAAAATAGAAATTGTCAAAACTATACAGTGGATTCATTCACATCTGAAATGCTTGTCAGGTGAGTTAAACCATCTTTTCTCTCTCAGGTCACTGTGCATTTCTGGCATTTTCACATTTTCGTTTCACATTTCAGGCCCTTGCAGTTTCTTAAAAAATGCTGTCCCTATGCTGTCAGCTGTTTCAGATTTTTAAGAGTAACCCAACAGTGGGAGGCCAGTGAAAGGTGATCACAGAGTAAAGTTCCCTTTACACAGTCCCATCACACACTCCCAGGGTAGATACAGCACGGGGTTAGACACAGAGTAAAGCTCTCTCTACACTGTCCCATCAAACACTCCCAGGGCAGGTACAGCACGGGTTAGACACAGAGTAAAGCTCTCTCTACACTGTCCCATCAAACACTCCCAGGGCAGGTACGGCACGGGTTGGACACGGATTTCAACTGCCTGCAAACTAGCTTAAAATATTATGAAAAAGATAGAGAGGCACTGGAGAGGATGCCAAAAAGATTTATCAGAAATGCGAGATTATACGTATCAAGAAAGGATGAACAGACTGGGTCTCTTTTCTCTTAAAAAGAAAAGGCTGAGGGGTGACCTAATAGAGGACTTTAAAATTATGATAGATTTTGGTAGAATGGACACAGAGAGAGTGTTTCTGTCATGTATTCAACTTTTATTGTAACCAAGGTATAAGCTGACTTAAGTTGTAGACCTTGAGAACATTGACCACAAGGGGCGAACTTGTGGGAGACACTCCTAACCTGGACTTGTAGGTATAAAAGGGGAAGCTTCACTCACCTTCATCACTTGAGGTCTTGGTAATAAAGGTAACTGGTCACAGAGTGACCTTCTCTCAAGTATGGGCCTCGTGTGCATTTATACTCTATAGTAAGGACATATCATTGACGACCAGAAACTGGGACTTAAATCACGCGAGCATGGCCACTAACAGCACAAAAGAGAGGTACTGTGTTGGTGATGATTGGGACGACTTTATTGAGAGACTACAGCAAAGTTTTGTCACTGAGGAATGGTTGGGACAGGATTCGGCCGACAAACGCAGAGCTCATCTCCTGACGGTTTGTGGATCCAGGACGTACTCCCTGATGAAGGACCTTCTAGCGCCAGTGAAGCCGGCAGACAATTCGTTCAAAGAGCTCAGTAAGTTGATCGGGGAACACCTTAAACTGGCGAGCAGCATGCACATGGCGAGACACCGGTTTTACACGCACCGGCGGCGAGAAGAGCAAAGCGTTCCAGGCTTCGTGGCAGATCACCGGCGACTGGCGAGCCTCTGTAAGTTCTCAGATGCATGCAGAGCGGAGATGCTGCGAGACTTTTTTATTGAGGCCGTCGGGCATGCTGGGGTTTTCAGGAAACTGATTGAGACCAAAGACTTGACCTTGGAAGCGGCGGCTCTGAAAGCCCAGACAATTATCTCAGGGGAGGAAGAGACCAGAATGATGTATGACAAAAATCTTGGCTCAAATGCGGCAAACGACCAGGGAGTCAACATTGTTAACGCGGCACACAGTTCTCGAGGCAGACAAGGGCAATCGGACATGTAGTCGAACCCAAAGGGGGAATTCAACAGAGACAATGGCTAGCTGAATGGCGATTCATGCCATCGCAATGGACAATGCGGCCAGTAATGGGGCCATCAACACCTGTTAATGGTGCGCTTAAGGACAGTTACAGAGACAGTCAGAGATGATCGACTGGTAATGGACCTTTTGTTTCCAACAATGGGGCCTCCAGCTCATGCTGGAGGTGTGGAGGCAAACACCCAGCCAGAGCTTGCAGGTATCAGCAATATACCTGCAGAAACTGCAACGTCAGCGGTCACTTGGCATGTATGTGCAGGAAGCCTGCAGCCAGGTTGATGTACGAGGAGGATGGGCCCGATGTAAGCCCTACGAGGCCAAATGGACACTGGGGGAAATCGCTGGAAGCTGAAGTTCAGCGAGTTCATGTGAAGCACATATACAGTTCATATACCAGGACGCCACCGATAATGATGAAAGTGCTCTTCAATGGCATCCCAGTATTAATGGAGCTAGACACGGGGGCCAGCCAGTCCCTGATGAGTATCAAACAGTTCGAAAGGTTGAGGGTGTCCAAGGCCAGGAGGCCAAAATTATTGCCGATTGACGCACAGCTACGGACATATACAAAGGAGATCATTCCGGTGCTAGGCAGCGCCACGGTAATCGTGACCCACAAAGATTCGGAGAACAGGTTGCCACTCTGGATTGTCATGGGGGACGGTCCCACACTACTGGGGAGGAGTTGACTTGCTGTCATGAACTGGAAATGGGGCGATGTCAATGCAATTTCTTCTGTGGAGCGAGTATCATGCTCACAGGTCCTGGACAAATTTGACTCATTATTTCAACCTTGGCATCGGCACTTTCATGGGGGCCAAGGTAGTGATTCACATAAATCCGGATGCCAGGCCAGTACACCACAAGGCCAGAGCGGTGCCATACGTGATGCGGGAAAAGATAGAATGCGAATTGGAATGCCTGCTGAGGGAAGGCATCATCTCGCCAGTCGAATTCAGTGACTGGGCGAGCCCAATCGTGCCGGTGCTCAAGGCAGATGGGTTGGTCAGGATACGTGGCGATTACAAGGCCACCATCAATCGGGTGTCACTCCAAGACCAGTCCCCGCTACCAAGAGAGGAGGACATCTTTGCGAAGCTATCCGGTGCCAAACTTCTTTCAAAATTGAACCTGACCTCAGCTTACATGACCCAGGAGCTGGCGAGTGAGTCGAAGAAGCTGACCACCATCACGACACACAAGGGGTTGTTTGAGTACAACAGATGTCCATTCGGGATTCGTTCGACCGCCACGATCTTTCAGCGAAATATGGAAAGCCTCCTCAAGTCGATTCCAGGGACGGTGGTTTTTCAACATGGGTCACGATACTGAAGAACACCTCCACAACCTGGAGGAGGTGCTACGCAGACTGGGCCGGGTAGGGCTGCGACTGAAAAAGGCGAAGTGCGTCTTCTTAGCTCCAGAGATAGAATTCCTGGGGAGGAAGGTAGCAGCAGACGGGATCAGACCTACTGCGTCCAAAACGGAAGTGATCCAGAGAGCACCCAGACCCCGTAACAGGACGGAGCTGCGTTCGTTCCTGGGGCTCCTGAACTATTTTGGTAACTTTCTTCCCAAGTTGAGCACGTTGTTAGAGCCGCTACACGTGCTCCTACGCAAAGGTTGCAATTGGGTTTGGGGACAGCCAGGAAAGGGTTTTTGATAGAGCACACAATTTGTTATGTTCCAACAAACTATTAACGTTATATGACTCGTGTAAGAAACTTGTTTTAACGTGTGATGCGTCGTCCTATGGGGTCGGGCATGTGTTGCAGCATGTGAATGCCAATGGTCAGTTACTGCCGGTAGCTTATGCCTCCAGAAATCTGCCCCAGGCAGAAAGGGGCTACGGGATGGTAGAAAAGGAAGCACTAGCATGTGTATATGCAGTAAAATAATTGTACCAGTACCTGTTTGGCAGGAAATTTGAGCTGGAGACAGATCACAAACCCCTAACGTCCCTTTTGGCCGACAACAAGTCCATAAATGCGAATACATCGGCCCGCACACAGAATGGGCACTTACGTTAGCCGTCAATGACTACACAATTCGGCACAGACCGGGCACTGAAAACTGTGCCGATGCACTCAGCAAGCTCCCACTAGCCACCACTGAAGGGGCAACTGAACATGATGCTGAGATGGTCATGGCTGTTGAAGCTTTCGAAAGCGAAGGCTCACCTGTGACAGCCTGTCAGATTAAAGTCTGGACAAATAAAGACCCGCTACTTAGTTAAGAAATGTGTCCTGAATGGGGACTGGGCAGCCACGTATGGGGCATGCCCTGAGGAATTTAAACCGTTTCATAGGCGCAAGGATGAACTCTCGATTCAGGCCGATTCCCTACTGTGGGGAAACCGAGTAGTCATGCCCCAGATAGGCAGAGAGATGTTCATCAGAGAACTTCACAATGAGCACCCGGGCATTGTCATGATGAAGGCAATTGCCAGGTCACACGTTTGGTGTCCAGGGATAGATGCAGTCCTGGAACTTTGTGTTCGCAGGTGCAACACGTGTGCTCAGCTGGGCAACGCACCCAGGGAAGCCCCCCTTAGCCCCTGGTCCTCGCCTGCCAAGCCATGGTCACGCATCCATGTGGACTACGCAGGTTCTTTCATGGGAAAAATGTTTTTGATTGTAGTAGACGCCTACTCCAAATGGATTGAGTGTGCCATTTTAAATTCAAGCACATCCTCTGCCACGGTAGAAAGTCTACGGGCAATGTTCGCTGCCCATGGTCTACCAGATGTCTTGGTCAGTGACAGTGGCCCGTGCTTCATAAGCACTGAATTCCAGGATTTCATGGCAGGCAATGGAATCAACCATGTCAGAACGGCACCGTTCAAGCCGGCCTCAAACGACCAGGCGGAACGAGCAGTGCAGATAATCAAACAGGGGATGCTCAGAATCCAAGGAGGTTCCCTACAAAGCCGCTTATCATGCCTCCTGTTGGCCAATAGATCCTGACCACATTCGCTCACATGGGTCTCACCCGCAGAGCTGCTA
The DNA here is from genome assembly GCF_044704955.1 of Pristiophorus japonicus. Lineage (NCBI taxonomy): Eukaryota > Metazoa > Chordata > Chondrichthyes > Pristiophoridae > Pristiophorus > Pristiophorus japonicus. The sequence goes on along the minus strand of NC_091989.1, from coordinate 11,705,055 downwards.
ATGAAAAGGACGCTCCAAACCAGGTCATCCCTTATACACCCTACTATGAAAGAAATTGTTGAGAGCAGGCGTCAGTCACAATGTGACTACCATGACAGGAATACGAGGACGCTGTTTTTGTCCTTAATTACGCTGCAGGGCCCAAAAGGCTTGCAGGCACTGTGATTGTCAAAGAGGGGAATATTGTTTTGGTAGTTAAACTTACCAATGGACAAATCTGCCGCAAACATGTGGATCAAACTAAAAGGAGGTTCAGCAACCCCATAGAAGAAGCAGAGGAAGAACACGATGTAGAGTTTACTCCACCACAGGTGACCGAACACCGGGACCAAGTGGAGGAGAGCCCAGTCACTGTGGGCAGTCCGGACAGGCCTGAGGCACCGCAAACAGCAGACACTCAGGCCAGCGCCCAACAACCGGAGCCCCAACTCAGGTGCTCTACAAGGGAGCGTAAACCACCAGAGAGGCTCAACCTGTGATCCCAATAAGACTTTGGGGGGGGAGATGATGATGTCATGTATTCAACTATCATTGTAACCCATGTACAAGCTGACCTAAGTTGTAAACCTTGAGAACATTGACCACAAGGGGCGAACTTGTGGGAGGCACTCCTAACCTGGACTTTCAGGTATAAAAGGGGCAGCTCCACCCATCTTCATCACTTGAGAGCTTGGTATTAAAGGTAACTGGTCACAGAGTGACCTTCTCTCATGTATGGGCTTCGTGTGCATTTATACTGTATAATCAGGACATATCAGTTTCCACTTGTGGGGAAGAGCATAACTAGAGGCCATCAATATAAGATAGTCACCAAGAAATCCAATAGGGAATTCAGAAGACTTCTTTACCCAAAGAGTGGTGAGAATGTGGAACTCACTACCACAGGGAGTGGTTGAGGCAAATAGTATAGATGCATTTAAAGAGAAGCTGGATAAGCATATGAGGGAGAAGGGAATAGAGGGTTATGCTGATAGAGTTCGATGAGGAAAGACGGGAGGAGGCTCGAGTGGAGTATAAACGCCAGCATGGACTGGTTGGGCCAAATGGCCTGTTTCTGTGCTGTATATCCAATGTAATCCTATGAAAATATATATATGTGGAGACCCCAGCCTGCCCCTACTTCCTTGCAATGCAGGCAGTGAAAATCTGGCTTTCACAGGCCTTGCTGTGAAAAAACGTCAATACTCTACAGTATTTAGCTTATCCCTCCTTTCTCTCTCCCTTTAGTGCCTTAGATCTTTTTTCAAATACTTCTTCCTGTTGTGTCCCTGTCCCTTTCTCTGTTTTTGGTGGAAGGGGAGTGGGGAGGGGGGCGGTTATTTTCCTTTCTGTCCCAAGAATGAATTTTCTTCTAATTTTAATGGGAGACTTTCACTTGCTGGGAAAGCATTACCTTCATAAAGCTGTTTCCTATTCTCTCTACCCTCCAACGACAGAAATCTCCAGCCACAAAGCTGGAATTTGCTGGCACAGTGCAACAGAGAGAAACACGATCCTAAACTGGGCACGTGGGAGATTTCAACCTCCCCGGGGGGAGGGTGGGTAAATCTTTGGGTGGCCAGATGCCGTCAGGGGGGCCCATCCCCCTTCTGACCTGGTGGGTTGGAGCACAGATGTGGCATTGAGCCACAGAGACTTGGAAGATGGTGGGTTAAACCCTGGGCGGTGCCCCTGGGCTACGGATGGGGAAAAATAAGCCATGGTTTCCATTGCCAGTTACCAACCCAGTGGCCTACCTGTGCACAGGGACATCGGATGAGCAAAGGAACAGGCATGGGCTCCCATGCTTCCCAAGATAACTTTCCACGCCAATAAGCTAGCCAGTACTTTCTACAGGAAGGCAGATTATTATCTAAATGTTGACAGATTAGTAAAATGAAACCTGGGTGTCATGGTACATCAGTCATTGAAGGTAGGCATGCTGGGAGAGCAGGCAGTAAAGAAAGCAAATGGCATGCTGGCCTTCATAGCGAGGGGATTTGAGTATAGGAGCAGGGGGGTTTTGCTGCAATTGTACAGGGCTTTGGTGAGACCACACCTTGAATATTGTGTGCAGTTTTGGTCTCCTAATCGGACGAAAATCGTACTTGCTATTGAGGGAGTGCAGCGAATGTTCACCAGACTGATTCCTGAGATGGCAGGACTGACATAGGAAACATAGAAACATAGAAACATAGAAAATAGGTGCAGGAGTAGGCCATTCGGCCCTTCGAGCCTGCACCACCATTCAATACGATCATGGCTGATCATTCACCTCAGTACCCCTTTCCTGCTTTCTCTCCATACCCCTTGATCCCTTTAGCCATAAGGGCCACATTTAACTCCCTCTTGAATATATCCAATGATATCCAATATCCAACATCAGGAAAGACTGGATCGGCTAGGCTTATACTCACTGGAATTTAGAAGAATGAGAGGGGATCTCATAGAAACATATAAAATTCTGATGGGACTGGACAGGTCAGATGCAGGAAGAATGTTCCCGATGTTGGGGAAGTCCAGAACCAGGGGACACAGTCTAAGGATAAGGGGTAAATCATATAGGACCGAGATGAGGAGAAACTTTTTCACTCAGAGAATTGTGAACCCGTGGAATTCTCTGCCACAGAAAGTTTTGAGTCCAGTTCGTTGGACATATTCAAAAGGGAGTTAAATGTGGCCCTTACAGATAAAGGGATCAGCGGGTATGGAGAGAAGGCAGGGGTGGGGGTTACTGAGGTTGAATGATCCGCCATGATCATATTGAATGGCGGTGCAGGCTCGAAGGGGCGAATGGCCTACTCCTGCACCTATTTTCTATGTTTTTATGTTTAACCAGGCTCGCGTGGAACGCTGGGCACTGAAGAGCTGAGAAAGCCTGTGGAACCGCAAATGAGTGTGTATCAGTGCCTTGGGCGGAAAAGTGGAAAAAAATATAAGCCTGGAAACTGCCGTGAGTGATATTGTTGCACGAATGCTTAACGTGCTTACATTTAAATTCCTCCCTGCACTATTTTAATGGAGACATTAACCCTTTTAAAGTAAACACACCAACGTTCCTGTTAAAATCGCAGAGTGCGGAATTTGATCTGAATGTGTCAGCAGTTTGTACCACAACAAAAGCTTACGGTAATTTCCCGGCTATAACTTATACCTTTGCTTTGAGCCATTTCATGCAAGGTGATAGTTCGAATGTTTGGGGAATTGGCTGCGTTTTAAAAGTGCACGGGATCACCTCTACACTCAAGACTTTATTTTTCAAGGAAGAGTGGAATTTAAGAGTAATTTTTGCAATGTGACGCAGAACAAATCCTCCACAGCTCTGGCTCTTAACAACGAAGGACTATGCCAGTAGCATTGTGCAATCAAAGCTCTTTCCTTATGGGTAAATAATTGCCCAGAGCCTTAACGTACTTTAGAGATTAGTGTTAAAGAATGCCTCATGTATGAATAGTCAAAGGAATACCACTTGGTATCACAACAGGATGACCAAAGTTTAGACTGTAACAGACTACTGCATGTTTGAGTAAGCAGGGAGGGCAATGTTTTTCTTCCTAAAGAAGCTTTTTCAGCAACTTGGAAGAAAATCAAAAGGACAATATCGTAGGAGTCGAAGCTCTTGACAATTAAAAAAAAATAACTTGCAGTGATATGATTTTCAGAGAAAGAACCAGGGCCGACATTGAAGGAACACATCTGTGGGCAGAGTTCACACACTTCCAGGCATGTCCACTAAAAGGGAAGTGTCATTCTCCATGGACTAAACCCCCGTGTAAAAAAGCGCCGACGTGTCTGGGACAAAATGGGAATTCATAAAGCCCTTTTAATGCAGTTTTGACCCTTTGACCTTAGGCCCATTTCCAACTCAACTGATGTAGACTTAATGGTGTTGACACTGGCATGGTAACAAGTCATGATATATTTTTAAGAAAATGACCGGGGATGTTTGTTGTGGTGGGTTTTGGAAGATAATGTCCAACTTACACGAGATATCAGAATGTGATTCTAACACTTTGCTTTCTGTTTCCACTGGGATTTGTACCACACAAGCTCTCCCTTACATGTACAAACAGGATGTTGGGTGTTATCTCAGTGATGGAGATTTTCACACGAGTAACAAGTCGAGTGTTTAGTCATGGTATTAGCTTACAAAATCAATGATTTAAGTTTCCGAAAAAGCTTTTTTGGCAATATCCTCCGTGTGTCAGCACAGCTCAGTTGGCTGCACTGTTACCACTGGGTCAGACAGTTGTGGGTTTAAGCTTCACACCAGGGTTTATAGCTCATATTCTAAGCTAACACTCCAGTACACTGCTGTCCTTCAGATGAGGCAATAGGATCAATTTTGCAAGTTCAATCACAAAAGCATTGTGAGTGATTGACAACGGAACAATAACTGCCATTTATATGGCATCTTTAACGTCGAAAAACAAGCTTCAGGAATGATATAAAAAGAATCTTGGACGACACGTGTTGCGATTCGGGTTGGCAAGCACATTGAATGTTGATGCCAGTTGTTTAAGGCTATTAATGCATTGTAGAGCTTTCAAGGTAAAAATGTAATCCAAAGAGAAGAAATATGTACCACCGGGTCAAAATAGAGATTAATTTGAAAGCACACTGGTGTAAGTAAGATACAAACAAGAACGGACATATTATATTTGTCGTCTATAAAACACTTGAAGGGACATTCCCTGAAAGAAAATGCATTTGGCACACTTGTTCTTTGGTACCTCTGTCTCTCCCAAAACCATCAGCTTTATACAATGTACACAATTGACAAAAAGTTGCTAAACATCTTTATGAACATAGTCTCCCTTTAAGAAAGACAGTTTAATTCTGAAAGTAAGGAAAGAATGATCTCAGAATGTCCCAAAGTGTTTTACAGCCAGTTAAAAAAAACTTCTGACATGTAGTCACTGTTGTAATGTCGATACATGGCAGCCAATTTGCCCACAGCAAGATCCTACATTAAGCAACAGAGACCTGTTTCTTTTAATGATGTTGGTTGGCCAGAACACTGGGCAAACTCCGCTTTACGTCGAATATTGAAATCAGAACTTTTACATCCACCTGAGATGGCAAGTGGGTCCTCGATTTAACGTCTCATCCAAAGGATGGCACCTCTGACAGTGCAGCACTCCCTCAGCCCTGCACTGTTGTGTGAGCCGAGGTTTTTGTGCTCAAGTCTTTGGAGTGGGACTTGAACCCACAACCTTCTGACTCAGAGGCGAGAACCAAGGTAGGGGGGAATGGCTAAAAGGTTTCTTTTTCATTAATTCATGGCAAGGCCAGCATTTATTGCCCATCCCTAATTGCCCTTTAGAAGGTGGCTTCTTGAACCGCTGCAGTCTGTGTGGTGAAGGTGCTCCCACAATGCTGTTAGGGAGGGAGTTCCAGGATTTTGACCCAGTGATGATGACCCAAGTCAGGATGGTGTGCGACTTGGAGGGGAACGTGGAGGTGGTGGTGTTCCCGTGCGCCTGCTGCCCTTGTCCTTCTAAATGGTAGTGGTCGCGGGTTTGGGAGATGCTGTCAAAGAAGCCTTGGTGAGTTGCTGCAGTGCATCATACAGAGGGTACACACTGCAGCCACGGTGCACCGCTGGTGGTGGGAGTGAATGTTTAAGATGGTAGATGGGGTGACAATCAAGAGTGAAATTATTGAACAGAAGACAGTAGACTGATGTAAGAAACATATGAGAATGTAATCAGGTCAATTCTCGGATAATATTGGTGTCATATTATTGTTATACTTCATGATTCAGTGGAATGTTTGTTGCAGTTGAAGATAAGCAGGAGTTAGCAGTGTAATAATTTCCAAAGATAAGAGAAATTTGAACCAACTGATGATCCCCATTTCAAACAATACAGTTTATCTGCTTTCGAGCGGCTGAGGTTTTATGGAACTTCGTTGATATGTGTTGCCAAAAGGGCCTTGTACCACATTTTATACAAAGCCAGACTGGTTCATATCAGCTTTGTCCAGTCCGTAATGTTAATCTTTTCAATGCGAATTTGGCTCCTAAAGTAGGGTTTAGAAGACAGAGGAACATAGGAATTTGCAGTGTCAGATTTATTTTTCTTCTCTTTTATGTTGCTTGTCACGAACATACAAATAATTGGCGGAAAGGAAAAGAACTCCTGGTCCATCCAGCCTGTCCCACACAAATATGATGTCTTGTGGAACACACTGAAAATACTGCCCACGCAGTCCCTGGCCAAAGATCGCCTTTAGTGGAGGAAGTGCATCCGGGAGGGCGCTGAGCACCTCGAGTCTCGTCGCCGAGAGCATGCAGAAATCAAGCGCAGGCAGCGGAAAGAGCATGCGGCAAACCTGTCCCACCCTCCCTTTCCCTCAACGACTATCTGTCCCACCTGTGACAGAGACTGTGGCTCTCGTATTGGACTGTTCAGCCACCTAAGGACTCAGCTTTAGAGTGGAAGCAAGTCTTCCTCAATTCTGAGGGACTGCCTATGATGATGATGGTGATGGTGGCATTGTGGTTATGTTGCTGGATTGGTAATCCAGAGGTCTGAACTAATGATCTGGAGGCCTGAGCTCAAATCCCACTATGGCAGCTGGGGAAATTAAAATCAGTTAATTAAATTAATCTGGAATTTGAAAAAACTAGTAATGGAAACCATAAGTCCACTGGATTGTCATTGAAACACATCTGGTTCACTAATGTCCTTTAGAGAAGAAAGTCTGCAGTCCTTGCCCAGTCTGGCCTGTGTGTGACTCCAGGCCAATCAAGCCTTTTCATTCCATACACCTTCGACCGTGCACACTTGAGAACCTCGAGATGGTCTTTTTGCTCTAAGTTCTGGTAACATCCCATGTAAAACATGTGTCTATACATGATTTCCTCTTCTGTGGGTAACATTGCCCAAATTACACATCTCAGCAGGTTTGTGGGTATGGTAGCATAGTGGTTATGTTTCTGGACTAGTTAATCCTGAGAGCTTGGACTAATGATCTGGCAGATGTGAGTTCAAATCCCACCATGGCATCAAGGGAATTTAAATTCAGTTAATTAAATAAATCTGGAAGAAAAAAAACTAGTAATGGCGACCAAGGGCTAAAACTTGCTCTCTTTCACTGCCTGGTTTCTTGGCGGTAATGGCTGTTTTGGGCGAGAACCGATCGGCGAAAAATTCCCCAGCTGAGGCACGCCGACGGTTTGGAAGTCCCGCTGGCCTGGTGCGATTTTCGGCTGAAGGGGGGACCCGTAGGTAAGTATAAAACCGGCCATGAGGATCAGCGGAGCTGGCCGCGAGGTAATTAGGTCTGCAAGAAAATTGTAAGTGATTTGTTTTTTTACTATTTATTTTCAAAATCTGTTGGGGTGATTTAATTTAAAAGTATCTTGGGAATGTTTTATTTGATTTTTTTTAGTTAGGTTTTCAAAAAAATTATTTTTATTCTTTTTCTCGTGTTTTAGGCCCAACCCACAGCCTCGGGGTAAATTTTTATAGATTTTTAAATTTATTGCCCATTTTCTTTAGGCACCACCCAATCTAGCCGAAATTGCACTTTTCCGCCCAGATTGGGGGTGCAAGGCCCATATTTTTCACTGGGCGGATTTAAAATGTTTTTTTCGGGAAGTGTTCGCTAGCGATAATCTTCCCAGCGGTTTTTTGGGCGGCAATCGGGCACTGGCGGGCTTTGGAAAAATTCTAGCCTCATGAAACTATCGGATTGTCATTAAAACCCATCTGGGCCACTGCAGGGAGCTGTGTGCGCAGTATACCACTGCAGGGAGCTGTGTGCGCAGTATACCACTGCAGGGAGCTGTGTGCGCAGTATACCACTGCAGGGAGCTGTGTGCGCAGTATACCACTGCAGGGAGCTGTGTGCGCAGTATACCACTGCAGGGAGCTGTGTGCGCAGTATACCACTGCAGGGAGCTGTGTGCGCAGTATACCACTGCAGGGAGCTGTGTGCGCAGTATACCACTGCAGGGAGCTGTGTGCGCAGTATACCACTGCAGGGAGCAGCGCGTGCTGCTGCAGGAGGGCGACGGCTACGAAGCCAGGTCGCTGATTGCAGTGCGGGCAGGCACAGCAGGAGCGGCGAAGGAGCGGCAAGAGGGAAGTGACCTGGGCTCAAGAGAGGCGTGAATCTGGGGCCCAGAAGAAGCGAGGGCCCAGGGGTAGCACGGGCCCAGCCCACACTGCGATATGTGCGCGCGCTCGGTCCGTGCAGCAGAGCTGGTCTCCAGTCGTCTTGGTTAACCCTTGCCACTGGACCAAGACCTGGCTCTGTCAAGCCCGTGTGGTGGCTGGTGTGCAACGGTCACCATATGTTAAAAAAATCCACACACAGGCATCTTCCACCCTTCAAGATTTAGTTCTGGATCTGGAATATTAGGTCCATCATTGAAACACCTGCAAACTCATCCCTTTTTGCCGTGGAAGCAAGTCATCCTCGATACGAGGGACTGCCTATGATGATGATGATGGGCTCACTAATGTCCTTTAGGGAATGAAATCTGCTGTCCTTACCCGGTCTAGCCTATATGTGACTCCAGACCCACAGCAATGTGATTGACTCTTAACTGCCCTTGGCTCTCCACCACCTTCTCGAGGGAAATTAGGGATGGGCAATAAATGCTGGCTTTGCCAGTGACCAGCCGGCGTTTGAGAGCGGCGAAGAAATTGATTTTAAAAATCCAGGCCAATTAGGGAAAATAAAGTTCCTCTCCGACTCCTTTCGGCAATGGAAACTGACCCAGGAGACCACTCTGACTCTGATTAATGTTACGAGGTTCCATTGTAAGAGGTGATCTCCGCCCCAGCCGGAAACACATCCAGCTCTCATTTGAAGGAACTCAGCAAATTGGCGTCCACCTCACGAGTCGACAGCCTGTTCCACACACCCACTATCCTCTAGCCTCCCAACATCTAACCTTACACAATGCATCTTTCAAAGTGAGGGAGAAGGACCACCTGACTCTGGGCATCTTCATGCTCAGTTGGCATGAGGCATAATTCGAATTGACTTTGAGCTGGGAAATAAATAATTCTCTTTCTCGGAACCTGAGATGGCAGTGCATTCTCTAGTGGAGTCAGTCTGTGAGGATGGAGAGGGTTTAATTTGAAACAAACCCGCCTGGTTGGAAGTTGGGAGTGGACAGACCAGCTGTTTTGCACCCGACCCGGTTTTACTCTCCATCGAAGTCAGGGAACAGTAAAATCGCACGGGGTGTAAAACGGGCGGCTGACCCAATCCCGTCAGGTTCCTGCATTAGGTTCAAAACTCCCCCCAGAATGTCAACTCTCCCCTGGAGCCAGGCAAAAACCAATTAAGTTCAATCACATCAGAAAATCAACTTTAATTGACCAGGGACAGCGTGGCTGGCTGAGAATTCTCCTGGATAGATGAAATCCTTGCTGAGCAAGGAGCTGTAATGTCACAATGAACATTGCTAGTTGCCAAGTTCAAAACTGGGATAAGTTTTTGACCAAACAAAAGGGAAAATGTTGACTGTGATATTCCTGGTGTTGATGATGCTAATCACCATTGATAAGAAACTGCATTAAATAGCTTGCTTTCTTCAGATATTTAATTTCAAAATATAGAAGAGAAAATTAGATTCCATAATAGACAACAATGAAAATTTGTATATATATAGCACCTTTAATGGAGTAAAACGTCCAAAGGCAGATCACGGGAGGATAATCAGACAATAATTAACATGGAGCCAAAGAAGAAAACATTCGGATCGGAGCTTGGTCAAAGAGATAGGTATTAAAGACCATCTTAAAGGAGGAGAGAGAGGCAGAGAGGTTTCGGAAGGGAATTCCAGAGCTTAGGGCCAAGGCAGCTGAAGGCACGGCCACCAATGGCAGGCGATGGAAGTCAGGGATGCACAAGAGACCAGAGTTGGAGGAACGCAGATATCTCAGATGGTTGCAGAGTGATTCCGTTTCATATTCTCCAGCGAATGACCAATCTTCATTGAGTCCTTTGTCCGATTTAGTCATAGCTCCTCTCAAAGGTAGTGCACAATAAGGGCAGAGAATTAGAGAATAAAACCCCTTTTTTGGAGGGGAGCAGAAATTCACTATTGCCACGTATGTCGAATTGTGACCTTAGTCTTGTCACTGAAGAGGATTGCTCAGGCTTAGGCTTTCCAAGCTCTGTTTCCTTTGTCGTGAATGCTTGTACATGACAATGATGCGGCAGTGTATTGATATAGAAGTTGGATAACTTCCCAGTCCTATTGTTTTCCAATCTTTTGATGGGAAAATGCCAAGCAGCAGCCTCCAAGCTTCACACAGTAAAATATTACATTTATTTGAAGTCGGTGCCAGGGATCCTGTGGAAAGCATTGCACAGAATTAAGCAGTAGGGTCTTGAGAAATCATTTTTGCAAACACAATTTTGTTAAAATAGGGAAAAGGATTGAGATTTATAACATTAAAATTGGTCTTTCGAGACGGCAGAACTATTTACAATAAATACCCAGAGAAAACAGCCAGTAATGGATCACCGCAACACTGACATTCCAGCAGTTTACACATCTGTCTCAGGATGATGAATTTTAAGCTAAAATAAATTACAAATATATTTTTCTTGAGCAAGCATTGAGTATGGAATATAACCAATTGTGCTGCAACGATTCTTCACAGAACAGTTGCACTGTCCTTTTGTAACTCTGTGACCCTTCCGTAACCCTGGTGATCGGTGTGAGGTCCACATCAAATCTTTCAACATGGATCCAGGGTAAAAAGTGCTGGTGTATCAGCGGGTGGAGAACTGATTGGTTCTGAGAGCCCATGGAGAATAGGACACAGGATACCAGTGTCCGTTTCAGTCCAGAGTGAGAGGAAAAAAAGCATTCGACCCATCATTCAAGAGTCCACGTTTGATCATTCTCCCACCGATTTCCCCCCCACCCCCCCACACACACCTCTACTTTAAGTGCCTACTTCTCTGGAATAAAAATAAAACAATCCTTTTAATATCTCTATAACCCTCTGTTATCCTTTATTTTCTTATTCATTCACGGGATGTGGGTGTCACTGGCAAGGCCAGCATTTATTGCCCATCCCCAATTGCCCTTGAGAAGGTGGTGATGAACCGCCTTCTTGAACCGCTGCAGTCCGCGTGGTGAAGGTACTCCCACAGTGCGGCTAGGGAGGGAGTTCCAGGATTTTGACCCAAGACGCTGAAGGAACGGCCGATATATTTCCAAGTCAGGATGGTGTGTAACTTGGAGGGGAACGTGGAGGTGGTGGTGTTCCCATGCGCCTGCTGCCCTTGTCCTTCTAGGTGGTAGAGGTCACGGGTTTGGGATCTTCTTAAAATATATCAGTCCAGTTTCGTTTCAATGAATGAACTTGCATTCATATAGCACCTTCCATGGCCTCAAGAAATCACCAATCCAATGAATTACTTTTGAAGTATAGCCACTGTTATGCTTATGGGCAAAAGCACCAGACAATTACGCACAGAAGGGTTTCAGAAACAGCAAATGAGGTAGATGACAAGTTAATCTATTGTTTTGGTGGTATTGATTGAGGGATAAACGTTGACCGAGATATGAGGGGAACTTCCCCGCTCTCCATTGAATAGTGCCTTGGGATCTTTTACTTTTACCTGACGAGGCAGACAAGGCTTCAGTGTATTGCCTTAGCCAAAGGACACTGTCTTCAACAATGCAGCAGTCACTCAGTACTGCACTTAAGTGCCAGTTTAGATCATGCGCTGGCGTTCTTAAACCTTGTGACTCCGAGGAAAAAGTGCTCCCAAATGAGTCAACCTGATGCTTGTGACAATTGACCCCAAATCAGTAATCTTCGCTGGGAGTCTGTCCCACACGTTCCCCACTGCATGTTCTCGTTGGTTGATCAGACTCCAGGAAAATCACTATTATATAAAAAAAATCATTACAGGCCTTGGCCTACAAATTTTAATATTCTTTCCACAAATTCCTGTTCCTGCTCCCATATCTTCCCTGGTGACCAGTGTACACTGTTATTTTCACCTGTTTCATTTGTGAGACCTTGAAGGCCTTTTATTCATATCAAGCTTGCTGTGAATGAAGATTTGCCCACTGGCCGATTGCAATTAATTAAGGTTCTTTGCCCTGCTTCAGGTTATTTATTCACTAGACAGCTAAATGTGGCATACTTTACACAATTGAACATTTCATTTCTTTACATCTCTAAAAGAATTTTTACAATTAAATGAAAGCTTTGTCCCACATTCATTTTTACAAGTTTTAATTGTCAGTTCTGTTGTCAGTTATATCCAGATCTCTAAAGACCTCTAAAGTTTCATTTCAATAACACAGTCGTTCTTTCTGTTGTATGGTTATAACATCAGTTTGAAGCATTTTGTGTGTAATCGAGATATTATTGAAACTCAAATAAAATGTAAATTTAATAAAAATTTCTCAACTCACATTTCCTGTGTCTTTTTTTAAGTTTTTAATTCACGGTCAGGATATTCAGCGATAAAATCCAAGGACGCTTGTGAATTTTAGCCCGTATAATCTGCACAAGCACGTCCCAAACAGCAAGCAATGCTCCCTTTACTGGGCGAGGAGCTGCCCTATCTGTTCAAGGGAACATTCATGCATTTTTATTTTGGCACTTGGGTGGCTAAATTCTCTTGACTGGTCACGATGGAAGATTTCATCGTAAGAACATAAGAAATAGGAGCAGAAGTAGTCCATTTGGCCCCTTGAGCCTGCTCCACCATTCAATAAGATCCTACATAAGAACATAAGAACATAAGAAATAGGAGCAGGAGTAGGCCATAAGGCCCCTCGAGCCTGCTCCGCCATTTAATAAGATCATGGCTGATCCGATCATGGATTCAGCTTCATTTCCCTGCCTGCTCTCCACAACTCCCTATCCCCTTATCGTTTAAGAAACTGTCTATTTCTGTCTTACATTTATTTAATGTCCCAGTTTCCACAGCTCTCTGAGGCAGTGAATGCCACAGATTCATAACCCTCTGAGAGATCATGGCTTATCTTCAACCTCAATTCCACTTTCCCGCACTATCCCCTTATTCCTTGATTCCCTTAAAAGCCCAAACTCTCAGTCCTAAATGGCCAACCCCTTATTCTGAGACTGTGACCCCTGGTTCTAGACTCCCCAGCCCGGGGAAACATCCTCCCTGCATCTACCCTGTCAAGCCCTGTAAGAATTTTGTATGTTTCAATCAGATCACCTCTTCTAAAATCAAGAGAATATAGGCCTAATCTACTCAATCTCTGCTCATAGGACAATCCCCCCATCCCATCAGTGTAAAGAATCCATGAATCTATTTACAAAAATTGAGCTTACATTATCACTCATATAGCACACAGAGGAAATCTTTCTCCATTTTCTGACTTCCTCCACCTTCTTTCCAGTGCCTTGGACATTAGCAGTTCTTAGATACTTCACTCGGGTGAGCATTCTTTTTCCATGTGTGAGCATATTCAGGACATAAGAACATAAGAAATAGGAACAGGAGTAGGCCGTTTGGCACCTCGAGCCTGCTCCGCCATTCAATAAGATCATGGCTGATCTGATCTTGGCCTCAACTTCACTTCCCTGTCCACTCCCCATAACCCCATATTCCCTTATCGCTCAAAAATCTGTCTATCTCCACCTTAAATATATTCAATGACCCAGCCTCCACAGCTCTATGGGGCAGAGAATTCCAAAGATTCACGACCCTCCGAGAGAAGAAATTCCTCCTCGTCCATGATTTAAATGGGCGACCCCTTATTCTGAAGCTATGCCCCTTAGTTCTAGGTTCCCACACGAGGGGAAACATCCTCTCTGCATCTACCCTGTCAAGCCCCCTCAGAATCTTATACGTTTCAATAAGATCACCTCTCATTCTTCTAAACTCCAATGAGTATAGGCCTCAACCTTTCTTCATAAGACAACCCCTTCATTCCAGGAATCAACCTAGTGTACCTTCTCTGAACTGGAGATTCATCAGGTTATCCCATCGCTCCAGGTCACATGTTATCCTCTATTGACGTCCGCACACTTACAGTTTCCATTAGAAGTAACTGGATAGTGATGCGGAATCTGAGATGAATTCCCCCTCCCTTGCCCAGGGGTACTCAGTCTAACTGTAGCCACCCTATCGCTGCCTCAGGTTGAATTCAGATAATTCAGAAAAAGAAGATCAGGTGTGATGAAGCCTTGCTTGACGTCTCCTCCAGCATTGCCACTCTCCACTGCCACGACTCACCGCCTGCCCGTGATGGGCAGCGCCATTTCTTCCAGGGGGGAGAGGGTGTGCCGGTGTGTTCGCCTCCTCTGCTGGCTGCCTAGTGTCTCAGCTTTTGCACCACCTTCCCCTGCCTGACGGTCCTGTAAGGTATTTGGGGAATGTGCCTGTCGTGGTTGAGTTGTGGGTATGCAGTGGGTAAGATGCGAGGTGTCATCATCATAGGCAGTCCCTCGGAATCAAGGAAGACTTGCTTCCACTGTTAAAATGAGTCCTTAGGTGGCTGAACAGTCCAATACGAGAGCCACAGTCCCTGTCACAGGTGGGACAGATAGTCGTTGAGGGTAAGGGAGGGTGGGACTGGTTTGCCGCACGCTCTTTCCGCTGCCTGCGCTTGTTTCTGCATGCTCTCGGCGATGAGACTCGAGGTGCTCCGCGCCCTCCCGGATGCACTTCCTCCACTTAGGGCGGTCTTTGGCCAGGGACTCCCAGGTGCCGATGGGAATGTCGCACTTTATTAGGGAGACTTTGAGGGTGTCCTTGAAACATTTCTGCTGCCCACCTTTGGTTTGCATGCCATGAAGGGGAAGTGATGGGTTGCAAAAGTGTTGAGTGTGAGGAGAAGGAGATGTAGCAAAGTGCGGCGCAGTGATTGGAGGAGGGCGAAGAGAAGCGGGGGAAAGGGGAGCATTGTGAGTAGTGAGGCTGGAGGTGTGAGCAGAGAGTACGAGAGCAGTATTCCTATCTGACAACTACGGTGGGGGCCACAGAACATCTTGCGACATTGCAGCCATGTCCTGGGAGCTCAAGTCCTGGCGTTGACCTCCTCTGCGACCACTTATCACCGGTAGTGAAGGTGTTTACTGGAGGGGTTCTTGCCCCTTTGGGGGGGGGGCGGGTTCTTCCTTCCGCTGACCACTGCCTGCACCAGGACTCCGATCCAGCATTGGAGAACCAGATGCCCCATCCTGACCTCCAGAAGCCTTTGCAGCCTTTTGACATAATTTCCTCCTGTCTGCTGCCAGAATGCACCGCTCCTTAAGAGATGCTGGTTGCCTTTAAGTGACAGCAGGTGACACCCAATTTTCAGAACACCCCTCCCCCCCCCCCCATTCCCACCACCCCAAACAGGCGTGCAGCCAATGAATATCACTAGCTGCAAGCATAACTTATTTCAATGAGGTTCCAGCGCAAGTTGAACATGTTGCTTGGCATTTTCAGGCGCAATCGAATTTCTAAGCCTATATCCCTGCGGAGAACGATAGTATACTGTCCTCTTGCAATATTGCATTGAGTATTGGTCTCCTTATTTAAGAAGGGATATACGTGCATTGGAGACAGTTCAGAGAAGGTTCACGAGGTTGATTCCTGAGATGAAAGGGTTGTCTTCATCTAAGGGGAAACATATAAGACTCTGAGGGGTCTTGACAGGGTAGATGCAGAGAGGATGTTTCCCCTCGTGGGGGAATCTAGAACTAAGGGGCATAGCTTCAGAATCAGGGATCGCCCATTTAAAACTGAGATGAGGAAGAATTTCTTCTCTCAAAGGCTCATAAATCTGTGGAATTCTCTGCCCCAGACAGCCGTGGAGGCTGGGTCATTGAATATGTTTAAGGTGGAGTTAGACAGATTTTTGAATGATAAGGGAGTCAAGGGTTATGGGGAGCGGGCAGGGAAGTGGAGTTGAGGCCAAGATCAGATCAGCCATGATCTTATTGAAAGGCGGAGCAGGCTCGAGGATCCAGATGGCCTGCTCCTGCTCCTATTTCTTATGTTCTTATCACTTATTATTTTGCACAATGCCTCATTTAAAAGTCAGGACCAATTAACGCAACCGAATGTTATATAATCATCTTTGTCACGACAGAGCACAGCCCTGTCCATATTCTAATGCCTGACTCCCTTATAACATTACCGAACCCATACCCTGGGATACAATACATGATGAATAGCACAATGCCCACGCTTCAGATAAACGTGACTTGATGTTGGCAGTTATCTATTGACTCAGATATTGTTGCTTCACACAAGGCACCCCGTGGTGACTGTTCTTACTTTAACGACGTGGCACTCATGGACCTGAAGCGAGCTAAACAAAGCCGTGAAAATGAGAAAGGAAGACATTTGAAAAGCAAAATTGTTCCCTCGGAGTGGAGCTGGCTGGAAAACTGCTGAATGCGCATTTCATTTGACTTGTCATGTCTTTTTGTTCCCGGTCAGGAAACAAATCTCTTTGTTTGCTGTAAATAAAGCAGCCCAGAAGTACTGAACCAGCGCAGAAATCCAAAGACACAGCGGTGAAAAGCATAGTGAGGAACACGTATTAGTTTACGTTTCACTTGTTGAAATATATCTGTTTGCGTTTAAAAGCGTCTTTGTGCCTCCCCCTTCCACTTACACGGACATACATAGGCCTGTATTGTGGTGTTGATGTTTCCTACCAAATCTCTTATCAAGTTACTTTCCCCACCCCCCCCCCTCCTTCACTCCCTCCCCCTCCCGCCCCCAAATAGAAGACGGGTTTGGAATAGTTGATGTCACACAATGAAGGCTTCATTCAGGGTTCCTGCAGTCCTGGCTGTAACTGAGATAGCTGGCCAGGGTTGTGGGAAGAGCTCTGTCAGGTCACCGTTCCTCCAGCAAAGTTGAGCCGTGACACTGTGACCTGGCGCTTACTGATGTGAATTAACCCTTTCCACGCTGGATTTCCTCCAGGGGAAAGGGACCGGAGCGGGGGAGGGGGCTTTGCTCGAACAGGTGTCTCTGTTGTGAATGAGTTGTCGCTCTGCAGACTGCCTGATACGGCTTGCGTCCTGGTTGTGAACCGTTGCTCGATCGGGTTCTCAGTCCATGCACGGCGCACGGAGCAGGTCGTCCTCCATCCTGGACATTGACGTTGTGGAAGGCAAACTGTGCCTGCAACAGTTAAATGGACGGCCTCCAATCTAAAGTTCTACCGAAGCCTTCTCCAAGTGCGATGCAGTAAAACAATAGTTAGCTGGAACACATAAACATGCAACAAAACCAGGGTCATCATCAGCATTTATAGTTCAACACACTGGGCCAGATCTTGCTGGGAAAATAATGGTGTATTAATTAAACACATAAGAAATAGGAGTAGGAGTAGGCCATACGGCCCCTCGAGCCTGCTCCGCCATTCAATAAGATCATGGCTGATCTGATCTTGGCCTCAATTCCACTTTTCTGCCTGTTCCCCATAACCCTAGACTCCCCTGTAGTTCAAGAATCTGTCTATCTCCGCCTTGAATACATTCAATGACCCAGCCTCCACAGCTCTCTGGGGCAGAGACTTCCAAAGATTCACAACCCCCTGAGAGAAGACATTTCTCCTCATCTCCGTCTTAAATCGGCGATCCTTTATTCTGAAACTACGCACGCCATTATTAATGTGCAAATCGGCCAGCAGGTTCAGGGGCTTGAGAGATGCTCTGTGAGGTGCAAAGTTCCACAGCGTTCTGGCTCCACCGAAATGCGGCCCACTGCACCGTGCGGGGTTGATTTTACAGCTGGAACTCTTCGTGTGGCGAAGCCAAGGTCATGGCTGTAGCATTGGCAGGAGATTGTTGAATGAAAGCGCGAGTGTGAGAGACAGAAGATCCTTTGGGTTGGGCGGAGAGAGTCACTCTTCACATCTCTCTGACGCACTTCCGAATGACGGACTCAGGAGTGGCAGTGGTGCAGCTCATGGTGAACGGGATGGTCGGTGATTGGCATTGCTGGTGACTGGAGCACAGAAAGGCCGCTCACTTGTTCAGTTCGGAATCCGATTCTCCAATTTTGAGCACGGTGTGTCTGCAAATGTCTCAAAATTAAACTGAAAGGGGGAGATGTTGGGATAAATTGCGCCTCCTGTTGGCGTCCCCGGGGGAGCGGCGCAAGTGATTTTCCGCCCTGGGCACGGCGCCGCGAACGACTCCCGTGAAATTCCGTGGGAGTTTATCCGGTAGCGCCCCGCTCCGCTGCGCCGGCGACGATGATGTCATCACCGTGCGCAGTGTCCCGTTTTCGCTCGGGGCAGAAATTGTCCGGCCTCCCCTGAAGCCGCGCTGGGTGCTGGCAGCGACAGTTTCGGGGGGACGTGAATGGGGCAGCAGGAGGCTCGCGGGGCGCAAGTTAAAGGGGAGGTGGCGGCAGGCGGGTCAAGACCAAATGTGCCGGCTTACCTGTCGCGGCCCGTTGCTGCTTTCAACACGGGGCCCGCGCCGCGATCCGGCGTGGGTGATGGGCTGGTGACACGGCACCCCGCTTCCCGATGGTCCAGGCTGGGCCCCGCAGAGTTGGCCTCAACTGCACTTTCCTGCCTGCTCCCTCCCTTTAATGAAGGGAAGAGCCCCTCATAAGCGGCAGCGCCACGCTTCCCCCCGGTGCCTGGCGCTGTGCCCGTTCCCAACCCATCCGCCCCGTTACTGCCCCAGAGAGGAACTGGAGCCCTCCACTTCCTCTCGCAGGCAGTAACCCCAATTACGAGAACAGGGCGGGACTCCTGCGCCGGGTCAAAGTCTGCCTGCTTTTAAGTAGAAGTCCATTTGTTGCACTTCCTTCTGTGGATTATGATGTGGATCTGTTACGTTATTAATGTTAAGTCCTTCCATCAGTTTTTGTGGCAGCAAAGCAAACAACAGAACTCAGGCCATAGCCAGTGGCTTCCAGTTCTTGGGCTGCTTACCAACAGTGGCTCAGTGCGTAGCACACTCGCCTCTGAGTTATAAAGGCTGTGGGGTTAAGTCCCACCTGCGCACACAAATCTAGGCTGATGCCCCAGTGCAGTGTTGAGGGAGTGCTGGACTGTCGGAGGTGCCGTCTTTCAGATGAGATATTAAACCGAGGCCCCGTCTACTCTCTCAGGTGGGTGTAAAAGATCCCATTGCACTATTTCGAAGAAGAGCAGGGGAGTTATCCCTCGTGTCCTGGCCGATATTTATCCCTCAATCAACATCATAAAAACAGATTATCTGGTCATTATCACACTGTTGTTTGTGGAAGCTTGCTGTGTACAAATTGGCTGCTGCGTTTCCCACATTACAACAGTAGCTACACTTCAAAAAGTGTTTCATTGGCTGTAAAGTGCTTTGAGACGTCCAGTGGTCATGAAAGGCGCTATCGAAATGCAAGTCTACCTTTTCTTTTACGGAGCAACTTCGGAGGACTTGTGCATTCAGGCTATATCCTTCTTGCAGGAATAGGGATGACTGAGGCAGCTTTTGGTTGTAACAACTAAATCTGCCTCCCTCCCCCCACCCTGCCCTTATTCTGCCCCCATCCAGCCTTGCTCTTAGGAAGAGGCAGCAACCCTTTAGACACTGAAACGGAGTGGCAAAACATTTCGAAACACCTCAAACTATTGCTTTCAAAAGGAAGTCCAGCATATTGAAGCAGAACTGAAATGTTTTGGCATTTACAGTGTTGAAAATAATGTGTGACAATTGGCCAATCCACTAATAATTGACTCCAGTTTGTGATAATACTCGGAGAAAGGCTGTAGTGTTTTTCTTGTCCGTATACGCTTACAACTCATTATGGTTCTTCCTTCCCAAGTCCAAACATCCATTTCACAACAACCTCCATCCCAGAGGTATTTACTGACCCATTCCCAACAGGAATGTGAAAAGATAATAAATAAGAATACGGGCCTGACCCCTTACATTCCTTGTGACTGAATTAAAATGTTTGCATCCCTCGGCAAAGTGGTATGTTTCAATGGCTGGGTTAGTAAAGCGATCCCTTGCCTCTCTCAAACAAAAAGCAGTCACATTTTCTTCAGGAATCGCGACTTTTACATGTTTACAAATGAAGCAAGGAGTAATGTATGCCCGAAACTGAAAGCAGTCGGCCCACCACCTTGATGAGATGCCATGGAGGCTTGACACTCCTTAGTCCACACTTGATTATCAAAGAATGATACACCACAGAAGGAGGCCATTTGGTCCATCGTGCCTGTGCCGGCTCAGTAAGAATTTTCATGGGAATAAGAACATGAGAACATAAGAAATAGGAGCAGGATCAAGCCATTCGGCCCCTCGAGCCTGCTCTGCCATTCAATGAGATCATGGCTGATCTTCTACCTCAATTCCACTTGCCTGCACTATCCCCATATCCCTTGATTCCCTTAATATCCAAAAATCTATCGATCTCTGCCTTGAATTTACTCAACGCCTGAGCCTCCACAGCCCTCTTGGGTAGAGCATTCCAAAGATTCACCACCCTCTGAGTGAAGAAGTTTCTCCTCATCTCAGTCCTAAATGGCCGACCCCTTATTATGAGACTGTGTCCCCTGGTTCTAGACTCCCCAGCCAGGGCTAATATTGGCCATATTAATTTCTGGGCTTGCGTTACATAATTGGAGTGTGCTCGGGCAAGAGATGGTGACTACACAATGGTTCAGCCTCTCAACCACTGCAGTCAAACTGCAATCAATGCAGAGGCAGGTTGAGACGCCTCTATATATCCTCGCTAAAGAGAGACACAGGATGAAGGTTGTACTGGCTCTGCTCTGTTCCAGACACCTGTAGATAAACAATGGCCTAAACATACAACAACCTGTGACAAATCAATGAACACATGTGCCTTTTAGTTAACTGCTACTCTCCCTTGCTTCATCACCGAGGAAAGCTTGTCCCTCAACAATCTGTATGATCCAGTACAGTCTGAGCAACATAAACTGTGCTCACGATAATGGAAGCCTGACCTGGTAGCCAGCAGTCCCCAATGATAATTGCCCTTTAAGTTGAGGCTCGGTCAGGAGATAACTCCTATAGTAGGAGCATGTGTGCACATTAGATCTGTACAGCAGAGCTGGTCTCCAATCGTCTTGGGTAACCCTTGCCACTGGACCAAGACTTAGCTCTGCCAAGCCCGTGTGGTGGCTGGTGTGCAACGGCCACCCCATGTTAAACGAATGCACGCACAGGCATCTTCCACCCTTCAACATGTAGTTCGGGACCTAGAATGTCAGGTCCCTCGCTGAAACACCTGTGAACTCATCCCTTTTTTGGTGTAGGAGTGGGTCATCCTTGATACGAGGGACCGCCTAATACTATACTATCTCTTTCACCAGTGTTCATGTGAACCAATCTGCTCCTGTGTGGAATCACAGGAACTTGCTGAGGTTCAGTGAAGGGGCCACGAAACTGATCATTAGCGTATATCTTTAGATAGTCATCTCTGGGCTCCAAAAGAGGGGTGACTTCATGACAGCGATTGTTTAACATCTGCTGCTCCTTGCAATGAGCTTCAAGGGTGCAACGCATCAATAGCAGGTCAGTGGCTGAGTCGCACTGTTGTCTAAAGTTGTCGATTTTCTGCTTCCTGCGCACAGCCGAGGCATTCAGTGATGTAAGGGAATCCTTCCACTACATCGGGTTCAGGGAATGGTCAGACATATTGCAATGAATGCGTTTTCTTTGAGGGTCTGTTGTGCTTGCCCTGACCACAGTGTCTGCGCTGTGTAGCTGACCAGTGCCAGTGAATGGGACACCTGCTTCATTCACAGATCTATCCACAGTGCCTCACTGGCTAACGTCATTAACCCTGGGCAGCCTGGGTTTGAAGCAGGCATGCTAGTTTCTTTTATCTGTGCCATTTCAAAATGTACCAGCTCGCCCGCTAAAATGTGGCTGAAGAACAACCAAAATGCGCCAGCAAACCCATCAAAAAGCACCGAAAGGCCCATTAAAGTGTCAGCTGTGGCTCAGTGGGTAGCACTCTTGCCTGGGAGTCTGAACGTTGTGGGTTCGAGTCCCATTCCAGAGACTTAAGCACAAACAATCGTGGCTGACACTCCAGGGGAGTGCTGCAGTGTCAAAGAGTGCTGCCTTTCAGTTGAGATGTTAAACTGAGGCCCTGACTGCTTGCTCAAGTGGATGTAAAAAAATCCCACATCACTATTGTGAAGAAGAGTTATCCCCAGAATCCTGGACATTATTTATCACTCAATCAAAAAAACAGATGATCTGGTCATTATCACATTGCTGTTTGTGGGAGCTTGCTGTGTGCAAATTGGCTGCCACGTTTCCTACATTATAACTGTGACTGCACTCCAAAAGTACTTCATTGGCTGTAAAGCGCTTTGAGACATCCAGTGGTCGTGAAAGGCACTATATAAATGCAAGTCTTTCTTTTTTCTTTATTAAAATAGACCAAGAAATCCAGTACCATACACCATTAAAACCACTAATATAGACCAGCAAGTACACTAAAATATATAACAAAAGGACTCAAATACACAAGTACAAACTGGGATATAAGCATGGGAACACCACCACCTCCACGTTCCCCTCCACATCACACACCATCCTGACTTGGAAATATATCGGCCATTCCGTCATCGTCGCTGGGTCAAAATCCCGGAACTCCCTCCATAACAGCACTGTGGGAACACCTTCACCACACGGACTGCAGCGGTTCAAGAAGGTGGCTCACCACCACCTTCTCAAGGGATGAGCAATAAATGCCGGCCTTACTAGCGATGTCCACATCCCGTGAACAAATTTTTAAAAAAGCATTTTCAGTTGATAGTTAGCTTGCTATTGTTTTCTTTAATTCTACCACGGTAAACAAGGGGTTAAAACAGCTTCTCGCAAAACTCAAGCCTCTCCTTAACGTAATGCACTGTTGCAACAGTTGTTTAGTTAATTATAGGCAGTTTGCCTGAGGAAGGAGCCAAACTACACAATCCCAAAAACAAACATGTTATTTGATTTGTTCAGATATGTGCCTGATTAGCAGCATTTGAATTGCACAGACACTTATTTAAATTTATAAAGGTCCGGTAACTGTGTCAGGTGTATTTATCAGCATATTCTTTACCCAGCTTGATTTGAAACCTTCGAAGGTGGGTCATCTGATTGCAACTTCTGGAAAGTAAGACATCTTCCATAGTGGGTGAGCAAAGGGTTAAAGGGCCACTGTGTAAAAAACGTAATGGCAAGATTTTAACGCAGAGAGTTGCAATCTATTCATGATTTCCCTCCATATAAGAAGATAGCAAAGCTTCGGAACAAGTGTAAAAAAATCAGGTAGAAATTCTGTAGCGTATGTCGGCACCTTTAGTAATGACTCCACGAGGCAGGGTATGATACTTAAACTGTGTAGACCTGTAGTCTTTTATTTGCAGCTCCTGAGTGACGACAACAAGCTGTGAGTTCCCTTTTATACTGAGTTACCTGCCGTGTGCAGGCAACCCCTAGGTCTCCAGCAGCAGCACCCTCTGGTGTACAGGTAAGGTGTGTACAGTGTAAGGGTACATTCAGTGTTGCATAACAGTGTTTCAGACATCACACAGTAAACAGGTATGCGTACACAACAACACTCCCCCCTAAGCATTTTTCATATCCTAGTTGCCATGACCAGGGGAGGTGATCAGTGGTGGGCTATGGGGGGTTGTGGTGAGGGTTGTGTGGTTGCCAGGTGTGACCCCTGTGCTTGAGGCTGGCCTCGTACGTTTCCCCTCCCTCACACACAGACCATGTGGGTGTCACTGTTGTGGGATCCCTCGGGGGGTAGCCACGGCAGCAGTAGGTGGTGTGTATACACTGTAATGTGGGTAGTTGTGGGGTGGTGGTAAGGGCCACAAGACTGGGTGGGCTCCTTGTCCACCAATGGGGATGAGGGTCAGGAGATCCCAGGGTTTGCCAGGGAAGCTGGAGGGTATTGGCCTCATGCACCTGGTGTTGGCCCTGATGGCCAGGGGTTGTAGGGCTGATCTGGTGCAGGTTGCCATTGGTGGTGGCTGGGCTGCCCATTGACCACTGTCCCTGTAGTGGGTTTGCTCCCACTGGCTGTGTGTGTGTCCTGCAAGGGGCATCACATTCATTCCGAAGGTCCAAGCTACATGGTCAGGTAGCCTGCTGGCCCTGGGGGTCTCCCACAGGGGGATTCCATTGGCATCAGCATGATCCCTGTAGGACCCAATGTCCTTTGGCAGTGTCCTACTGGTATACATGACACCTTGGCTCTGATCACATAGTCGAGCCTGCATTGTACATTCTAGCATTTGCATCACTTTTGGGTGTCCTGGTTTCAACAGACATGGTTACATTAGGCATTTCACATTCTTTATCATTATTGTTAAGCATAATAAACTTGTTCTTAGCCTTACTGACACCTGCATTCATCTCATTAGTCACATTAATTAAACCAGCATCACAATTCATTGTTACATTGCATACATTTTCATACTTGCACCCTTTAATCGCATCTTTAGCTTTAAAGTCCATGTACTCAAATAGTTGAAACTTCCCCTTTAAATTTCTTTGGTTACCGGTCTCCTTTAAGGGGAGCCTTCAAATCCGATTGTCTGCTCGGTGTCACGTGATGCTCCTCCATGCTCACTGGTGGCATGGCGGCGGCCATTTTGATTACAAGTGTTTCTCCTCGTGCTGCTGGTGCTGCAGCCATTTCCTGGCTTTCCTGCAGGAGGACTGTGGTGGTCTTTTCTTCCACAGGGCCACTTCGCCTGATGTGGACCCGGTTCATGCAATTCCTGCCCAGCAGCGTGGGACCGTCGCCGGCTACAATCCACAGGGGGAGTTTGTTCAACACGCCGCCCTGGGAGACCTGAACGTTTACACTGCCAACGATTTGGATTTTACCTTTGGTTTAGGTGAGCAGCTTTGCCTGGACAGGAGACAGTTTTGGTCGAGTGGCAGGATTCATCCAAATTTTTTCAAAGGTCATTTGGTTCATCACAGACTGGCTCGCCCCTGTGTCGATCTCCATGGAGACGGGGACCCCATCGATGTCCACTTCCATCATCCATGGAGAACTTCCGGTGGAGTAGGTAAAGATTCCATACTCTTCTTCCAGGGTTTGAGCAGCTTCATCTTCATCTGTGTCGGAGCCCCGGTGATCAGCCAACTCATCAGAGACACAGTGAGTACAGCCTTTTCTGCACATTCTCTGAAGGTGCCCTTTTTCTTTGCAGCCTTTGCATGTTTAGTCTTTGTAGCAGCACTGGTGGGCCCTGTGGTTTCCTCCACAGCGCCAGCACGGGGCCATCCGGTTTGCCCCATGTGGCGGACTCAGGGTTGCAGGACTCGGGGCAGCATTTCTGCCTTTAGAAGTGTCCATGCGGTGCACTGCGCTCGCCGGTTTAGAGTCCTGGGTCAGTATTCGCCTGGAGTCGCTGGCCAAAACCATGTAGGCCTGGCTCAATTGAATTGCTTTCTGCAGGGTGACTGTGATGTCAGCCGAGAGCAATTTGTGTAGGAGGTCTTCGTGGCCGATTCCGATGACAAATATGTCCCTTAGTGCTTCATTAAGGTGGTTGCCAAACTCACCCGGTGCAGCTAGTCTTCTTAAGTGTGCAGCATACTTGGCAATTTCTTGGCCCTCAGATCGCCGGTAAGTGTAGAACCGGTGCCTGGCTGTGAGGATGCTTTCTTTCGGTTTTAGTTGTTCCTGTTTGATTGTTACAAGTTGCTCATAGCTCTTGGTGGTTGTCTTCTCCGGGGCTAGTAAGTCTCTGACGAGACCGTAGATGGTGGGCCCACAACTGCTAAGCAGGATGGCCCTGCGTTTGTTCGGTAGTGTAGCCGGTGTGTCCCCGTCCAGGTCGTTGGCTATAAAGAAGTGTTCCAATCTTTCCACAAAAGCGTCCCAATTTTCCCCCTCTGTAAATTGCTGAAAGTTGCTGAGGTTAGACATGTTGAGCCTGTAGTTCGTGACCTCGTGTTCCCGTCGCCAGTTGTAGCGTATGTAGGCACCTTTAGTAATGACTCCACGAGGCAGGTATGATACTTAAACTGTGTAGCCCTGTAGTCCTTTACTTGCAGCTCCTGAGTGACGACAACAAGCTGTGAGTTCCCTTTTATACTGTATACCTGCTGTGTGCAGGCAACCCCTCGGTCTCCAGCAGCAGCACCCTCTGGTGTACATATAAGGTGTGTACAGTGTAAGGGTACATTCAGTGTTGCATAACAGTGTTTCAGACATCACACAGTAAACAGGCATGCATACACAACAAATTCCACAGGACTTCACCAGTGTCAGCCATGGTTCAGTGGTAGCACTCTCACCTGAGTCAGAAGGTTGTGGGTTCAAGTCCTACTCTGGAAACTTGAGCACAAAATCGAGGTTCACACTCCAGAGTGACACCGAGGGAGTATTGCACTGTTGGAGGTGCCATCTTTCAGATGAGATGTTAAACTGAGGCATTATCTGCCTTCAAATAGATGTAAAAGATCCCATGGCACTGTGGAAGGGGAGTTCTCCCTGGAATCCTGGCCAATATTTATCCCTCAAACAACATCACTGAAACAGCTGATGGGGTCATTATCACATTGCTGTTTGTGGGAAGCTGGCTGCCGCGTTTCCCACACAACAATGGTGACTACACTTCAAAAGTACTTCATTGGCTGTAAAGTGCTTCGGGACGTCCGGAGGTTGTGAAACGAGCTATATAAATGAAAGTTATTTCTTTCTTCTTCTTCTTCTGTTGAAACACAGCCACAGATCCACTAAATTAATGCCAGGGATAAGGGACTTCAGTTATGTGGGGAGACTAGAGAAGTTAGGATGGTTCTCCTTAGGGAAGATTTAATCGAGGTGTTCAAAAATTATGAAGGGTTTTGATAGAGTGGATAGAAAGAAAATGTTTCCACTGGCAGGGGGTCGGTAACCAGAGGACACAGATTTAAGATAATTGGCAAAAGAAACAGGGAAAATGAGAGGATTTTTTCTGTGCAGTATGTTGTTATGATCTGGAATGCATTGCCTGAGAGGGCGATGGGAGCAGATTCAATAGCAACTTTCAAACGGGAACTAGATATATACTTGAAAAGGAAATAAAAATGTGGGGCTATGGGGAAAGAGCAGGAGAGTGGGATTAATTGGATAGCTCTTTCGAAGAGCCGGCACAGACACGATAGGCCGAATGGCCTCCTTCTGTCCTATATGATTCTATGCTGTATGACATCAAGTCGCTGGAGATATATCACCAACGATGTCTCCGCACGATCCTGCAAATCCCCTGGGAGGACAGACGCACCAACATTAGCGTCCTCGACCAGGCCAACAGCCCCAGTATTGAAGCACTGACCACAGTCGATCAGCTTCATTGGGCAGGCCACTTAGTCCGCATGCCAGACATGAGACTCCCTAAACAGTTGCTCAATGTGGAGCTCCTTCATGGCAAACGAGCCAAAGGTGGGCAGCGGAAACGTTACAAGGACACCCTCAAAGCCTCCCTGGTGAAGTGCGACATCACCAATGACTCCTGGGAGTCCCTGGCCGAAGACCGCCCTAAGTGGAGAAAGTGTATCCGGGAGGGCGCTGAGCTCTTCGAATCTCAATGTTGTGAGCGTGAAAAGGTCAGGCGCAGGCAATGGAAGGAGCGTGTGGTAAATCAGTCCAACCCCCCCCCTTCCCCCGACGAATGTCTGTCCCACCTGTGACAGGGTCTGTGGCTCTTATATCGAACTGTTCAGCCACCAAAGAACTCACTTTGGGAGTGGAAGCAGGTCTTCCTCGATTCCGAGGGACTGCCTATGATGATGATGATGATGATCCAAGGACAGCAACAAACCCATTAATCCATACCAACAAACCCTCTAAAACAGACCACCAAACCCACTAAGATATTTCTAGCAGATACAAGATGCCATACCTACACCCAATCCGCAAAATGATTGAGATGGGCTCAATTTACCTTTCTTAATTTTGACCTTTTATATATATATATGTAAAATGAGATGGTCTCTCCTGGTATTGTCCATGGTGAGTCAGAGGATGCAATCTGTAATCTTGACGTACCTGATGTCCTGATGGAGTTATTGATGCAGTTGTTGTCCACAGCATTGCGACGGGCAAGAAACGCTGGCCTTGCCAGCGACGCCCACATCCCTGACTGAAACAAAAAACTGTATGCTGTGGGTTGCTAACATGGCACAATTTAACCAAGTTGCTCCTGTATTGTCTCACACACATGAAAACACCAACCTACCCCCGTTCAACAACATTCTAAAACGATGGAAACAATGAATCATCTTGAATAAATAATAAATGAAAAATTGAAATCACAGTTTTGCAGATTTGATTCAGTAAAATAATAATTCCTGCAACTAATTGAGTAAAATATGGAAATGATCAGGTAACTAATGTAAAATGTTAAAATTAGCATTTTTAAAATTAATTGTAAATGAGTAGAATTAATATATATGTAAATTAAAACAAATTTATATTTATAAGTTAACAGTTAAATTTGTATATTCATTAAATGAATAAATATTTAGGAATTGGAAATTTTAAAATTATATGTTAAAGATAATTTAATTGAAAAGTATTCCTTAATGGAAAAAGATTGTGGAGAGGCAAGACGAGAACATTGATAAGTGCTGGAGGTGGAGTAGGGGTTGGTGGCAGGGCTGGAACAGCCAGGGGCTCAGTCTCGAGTAATTAAATAGTTAATGCAAGTGCAAACGTGTAAAAGAAGAACAGAAACATGATGGTAAAGGTGAACAGCAAGTTAAAGTAATCATCATCATAGGCAGTTCCTCGGGATCGAGGAAGACTTGCTTCCACTCTTAGCATGAGTTCTTAGGTGCCTGTACAGTCCAATACGAGAACCACAGTCTCTGTCACAGATCGGACAGACAGTCATTGAAGGAAGGGGTGGGCAGGGAGCCTGGTTTGCCGCAGGCTCCTTCCGCTGCCTGCGCTTGGTTTCTGCATGCTCTCGCCGACGAGACTTGAGGTACTCAGCGCCCTCCCAGATGCACTTCCTCCACTTAGGGCGGTCTATGGCCAGGGACTCCCAGGTGTCAGTGGGGATGTCGCACTTTATCAGAGAGGCTTTGAGGGTGTCCTTGTAACGTTTCCTCTGCCGCCTTTGGCTCGTTTGCCGTGGACGAGTTCCGAGTAGGGCGCTTGCTTTGGGAGTCTCGTGTCTGGCATGTGGACTATGTGGCCTGCCCAGCGGAGCTGATCGAGTGTGGTCA
Organism: Pristiophorus japonicus; assembly: GCF_044704955.1. NCBI lineage: Eukaryota > Metazoa > Chordata > Chondrichthyes > Pristiophoridae > Pristiophorus > Pristiophorus japonicus. Next base: position 11,675,929 of record NC_091989.1, on the reverse strand, counting down.
GTGCTTCAATGCTGGGGATGTTGGCCTGGACGAGGACGCTAATGTTTGTGCATCTGTCCTCCCAGGGGATTTGCAGGATCTTGCGGAGACATCGCTGGTGGTATTTCTCCAGCGACTTGAGGTGTCTATTGTTCATGGTCCACGTCTCTGAGCCATACAGGAGGGCGGGTATTACTACGGCCCTGTAGACCATAAACTTGGTGACAGTTTTGAGGGACTGATCTTCAAACACACTTTTCCTCAGGCGGCCGAAGGCTGCACTGGCGCACTGGAGGCGGTGTGGAATCTCATCGTCGATGCCTGCTCTTGTTGATAGGAGGCTCCTGAGATAAGGGAAGTGGTCCACGTTGTCCAGGGCCGCGCCGTGGATCTTGATGTTTGGGGGGCAGTGCTGTGCGGTGAGGACAGGCTGGTGTAGGACATAAAATAATACTGAGATTACAAAAGATGTGAAATTGGAGCAAGGAGGATTCTGAAGATCTAATATCGGGGCTTGAACTGATTGATTGAAAGAAAGAAAGAAAGACTTGCATTTATATAGTGCCTTTCGCAACCACTGGACATCTCAAAGGGCTTTACAGCCAATGAAGTACTTTTGGAGTGTAGTCACTGTTGTAATGTAGGAAATGTGGCAGCCAATTTGCAAACAGCAAGCTCCCACAAACAACAATGTGATAATGACCAGATAATCTATTTTAGTGATGTTGATTGAGGGATAAATATTGACCAGGACACCGGGGATAACTCCCGTGCTCTTTTTCAAAATAGTGCCATGGAATCTTTTACATCCACCTGAGAGAGTAGACAGGGCTTCGGTTTAACGTCTCATCTGAAAGACAGCACCTCCGACAGTGCAGCACTCCCTCAGCACTGCACTGGGAATGTCAGGCTGGATTTATGTGCTCAAGTCCCTGGAGTGGGAACTGAACCCACAACCTTCTGACTCAGAGGCGAGAGTGCTACCCACTGAGATTGAGCCAGAGAGCAGGGCTGGCAACTAGCTGACTGAGCTCAGAAGCTAAATCGCGGAGAAATTAAATGATTAAAAATAGTGAAAAAAGTCAGATTTGGAGGGGCCAAACAGGCACCATGGTGGGCTCTGGAGGATTGAGTTGGGAGATGATTGAGACTCTGAAACAACATCTAGTGGTACAATTGGACCTTCAGCTGCATCATGGAACCTGAAAACTGATAACTGTTCACTTAAGAATGGGTAGCACTCTCGTCTCTGAATCAGAAGGCTGTGGGTTCAAGTCCCAATCCTGAGACTTGAGCACTCTAGTACAGTGCTGAGGGAGTGCTGCACTGCCGGAGGTGCCGTCTTTCAGATAAGACATTAAACCGAGGCCCCATCTGCTCTCTCAAGTGAATGTATCAGATCCCATGACACTATTTCGAAGAAGAGCAGGGGAGTTATCCCCGGTGTCCTGGGGCCAATATTTATCCCTCAATCAACATCACTAAAACAGTTTATCTGGTCATTATCATATTGCTGTTTGTTGAAGCTTTCTGCTGCGTTTCCTACATTTCAACAGCGACTACACTTCAAAAAATACTTCATTGGCTGTAAAGCACTTTGGAATGTCCGGTGGTTGTAACAGGCTCTATATAAATGCATCTTTCTTTTCTTTCAAGGCAAGGAATGGTATATATCTTAATATTGGAATACCCAACGGAGGATGTACAATGTATTCTAAAGCACACCAGCAAACCGAGTAAAATACATCACCCGGCCCGGTCCAACATACCACCAAACCCACTAAAATACTCAAACCAACCCAGTATAAGATAGTGGAACCAGCAAACCAACTCGAATGTACCGACAAACTCATTAAATCATACTAATAAAATCGATAGAACACACCAGCGAACTCAGTGAATCACACCTATCTCTAAGATGGAGCACACGACAAGTGCTGGTGAAGCCACTGAAATATAACAGAACATTTATCGATGGTGACGGATCTCTCTTCATTTATCTACAAGTGTTTTGGCGGGAAACCAAAGCTGTTCCAATGTTGCCACATAGCACATGATAGCAGTTTTTTGTGGTGGGTGTAATTTATGTTATATCTACTCACCTTTCACATTCAGCTCCAGCAATGAGCTTGTGAGTGTAATAAAAACAGAAAATGCTGGACATCTCAGCGGGTCAGGCAGCATCTGTGGAGAGAGAAACAGAGTTAACGTTTTGGGTCGATGACTCTTCGTCAGAACTCTGTGAGTGTAATATAGAGCTCCACCTAGTGCACTACTGTGGTAATGCAGCCATTGCTGTTGACAAGAATAATAAAAAGGTCAGGTCACCTGACAAGTTCCAGCGTGGAAGCCATCTTGTACAACTGTGTGTTAATGATGTCGTAAAGAAGATCCCCCAGCGAGCCTTGCAAAGTATCTGTTAATTCTGAAGCCATATATCGCAGCTCTCTATTGTTGGAGAATCTTCAAAGCCAACATACTTTCAAACAGTTGCGTTGAGTATAACACAGGAAATAAAGAAACAAACCGTCCCAAGCAAAGAATCTCCATTTAATTTTTGATCCAATGGTTTCGGCCAAATGGAGGATTACATAGCAAATGACATCGAACGTACAGCACGGAAAGAGGCCATTCAGCCCGATTGTGATACAAATGTGGGATGTGGTTCTTGAACCAAGACTCAAATATTGGATGGCTGTGGACAGAGAGCTGGATGACCTTTTGTTATCTTTATTTTTGTATCTGAGATGCGGCTCAGCGGGTAGCAGTCTCACCTCTGAGTCAGAAGGTAGTAGGTTTAACATTCCACTCCAAATTCAAGCACAAAAATCAAGGCTGACACTCCCAGTGCAGTGCTGAGGGAGCGCTGCAATGTCGGAGGAGCCATCTTTCAGATGAGATGTTAAACCAAGGCCCTGTCTGCTCTCTCAGGTGGACGTAAAAGATCCCAGGGCATGGTTTCAAAGAAAAGCAGGGGAGTGATCCCTGACATCCTGGCCAATATTTATCCCTCAATCACTATCCCTCAGATTATCTGGTCATTATCACATTGCTGTTTGTGGGAGCTTGCTGTGCGCACATTGGCTGCCATGTTTCCTACTTTACAACAGTGACTACACTTCAAAAAGTACTTCATTGGCTGTAAAGTGCTTTGGGATGTCATGAAAGGCACAATATATATCTAAGTCTTTTTTTCTTATCTGAAATGTTTTTGAATGCCATAAAACCACAGGAAAGTACGGAGTGAAAAATGACCATTCAGCCCATCCAGCCTGTTCATTCCATACACCTTTGACCATCTACCACGCGCATTTGAGAACCTTGAGATGGTCTTTTTGCTCTGAGTTCTGGTAACTTCCCATGTAGACCATATGTGTCTACACATGATTTCCTCTTCTGTGAATAACATTGCCCAAATTACACAACTCAACAGATTTGGGGGAATGGTAGCATAGTGGTTATGTTACTGGACTAATAATCCAGAGGCCTGGATTGATGATCCCGAGTACACGAGTTCAATTCGCACCACAGCAGCTGGGAAATTTAAATTCCGTTAATTAAATAAATCTGGAATAAAAAAGCTAGTAATGGTGGCCATGAAACTACCAGATTGTGGCTCACAATGTCCTTCAGGGAAGGAAATCTGCCATCTTTACCCGGTCTGGCCTATATGTGACTCCAGACCCACAGCAATGTGGTTGACTCTTAACTGCCCTCTATGGTTCAAGAAGGCGGCACACCACACTCAGGGCATTTCGCAATGGGCAATAAATGCCTGCTTTACCACCGACGCCCACATCCCATGAATGAAAAAAGAAAATGAGGTGCATTTAATCAAGGCCACAGTTGGAGCCTACACTGGGTCTTTTAAAAGGCCTGTGTCAGGAAATTCCTGAGATCCTGGGGGTTGGTCAGGAGCTGAGCACTTTGAGTAGTACCTGGGGAGGGAGCAGAAAAGGCAGCCATTAAATGTTTAGAAAGATATTCGGTTATTGGGGAACACCACAAATTACAACATGTGGAAGCATAAACAACAAAATGAATAGCCAATTAAATAAAATTATACATCGATGCTTTTGGTGCTGCTATGATACTGTAACATTGCCAGATCATTGTTTAACTTACACAAAAAAAACATGAGTATTATAACCAGAATACTATTTGGTAAAGCTTTTTAATTACAGTCATGAGGCTCATCATAATTCATTTGTAAATTTAAAGATGTGTCTCACAGACCTCCATGAGGTAACTGGTCCTAAAGTTAAATAGGTGGTGCAATGGGTTAGTGTATAGTTCTGCTAAAACCCGGATTCAGTTCTAACGCTCATGACTGCGATTGGCTGGAAAGGAGAAATCAGTTGGTGCAAGGCCGCAATGGAAATCCTGTGCGGTAAGGGGTACGTTACATGCAGCAAGAGGCTAAGGTACACTTTTGAGGATAATGGAATCGGAGCTGCTTTATAACTGTGCTATATCTGACCTGGGACTGTTGACTGTTGGCGAATGAGGGAAGCATTGATGGAAAACCAGGTACAGTAACATAGTGGTGATGTTAGTGAACTAGTAATCCAGAGACCTGGACTAATGATCTGAGGACATGAGTTCAAATCCCACCACGGTAGCTGGGGAATTTAAATTCAGGTAATTTAATTTTTTTTTTTAATCTGGAACAGAAAGTAATAGTGTCCATGAAACTACTGGATTGTCATAAAAACCCATCTGGTTCACTAATGTCCTTTAGGGAAGGAAATCTGCTGCCCTTACCCGGTCTGGCCTATATGTGACTCCAGACCCACAGCAATGCGGTTGACTCTTAACTGCCCTCTGAAATGGCCGAGCGAGACGCTCCATTGTATAAGGCAGCTCACCACCACCGTCTCAAGAGCAATTAGGGATAGGCAATAAATGCTGGCCCTGCCAGCGACATCCACATCCCGTGGACGAATAAATAAATGGAATATATTTCTATTTCCAGCATCGAGTCTTGGTGTTGATCACTTCCGTGGCTGGGATTGCTAATTCTGTGCCATTTGTGATGAATTATGAGCAGCTTTACACTGTGAATTGGTGCGCACCATAATCTGGGTTGAGAACATCCAAGCTCATTTCAGAAAATAAAGGACAACTGGTCATTCAGCTCATTCTTCTTCACTCAGAGGGTGGTGAATCTTTGGAATTCTCTACCCCGGAGAGCTGTGGACGCTCAGTCATTGCATATATTCAAGACAGAGGTCGCTAAATTTTGGGGAGCTGAGGGAATTAAAGGATATGGGGATAGTGCAGGCAGGTGGAGTTGAGCTGGATGATTATCCATGATCTTGCTGAATGGCGGAGCAGTCTCGAGGGGCCATATGGCCTACTCCAGCTCCTAACTCTTGTGTTCCTATGTTCATTGCTAGTTATGGGATCTTGTGTGCAAAACTCTTCCGGTATTTGCCTCTATAACAGCTATTGCACCTCCAAGACTATTCACTGTATGTGAAGGGCTTTAAGATATTTCTGAGAGATAAGGAGCTATATAAATACAAATATTCAACTCTTGATAATCGAATAGTGCGCTGAGAAAATATTTCAACGGAGGTCTTCACTGGACACTTTAGTCCAGCTTTTCTCTTTTTAGAAGCTGACCAGCCTGCTGTACATTTGCAGCATCTTCTGTTTCTATGAGAAAGATCAACTGTATTTTCAAAGGGTTGGTGATTAAAGAAGTCTTTAAATGTGTAGCCTGCATTATATAAGAACGATAAGAACTAGGAGCAGGAGTCAGCCATTTGGTCCCTCGAGCCTGCTCCAACACTCAATAAGATCATGGTTGATTTGAACATAAGAACATAAGAACATAAGAATTAGGAACAGGAGTAGGCCATCTAGCCCCTCGAGCCTGCTCCGCCACTCAACATGAGCATGGCTGATCTGGTCGTGGACTCAGCTCCACTTACCCGCCCGCTCCCCATAACCCTTAATTCCCTTGTTGGTTAAAAATCTATCTATCTGTGATTTGAATACATTCAATGAGCTAGCCTCAACTGCTTCCCTGGGCAGAGAATTCCACAGATTCACAACCCTCTGGGAGAAGAAATTTCTTCTCAACTCGATTTTAAATTGCCCCCCCCCCCTATTTTGAGGCTGTGCCCCCTAATTCTAGTCTCCCCGACCAGTGGAAATAACCTCTCTGCCTCTATATCCCTTTCATTATTTTAAATGTTTCATAAGATCACCCCTCATCCTTCTGAACTCCAACGAGTAAAGACCCAGTCTACTCAATCTATTATCATAAGGGAATCCCCTCATCTCCGGAATCAGCCGAGTGAATCGTCTCTGTACCCCCTCCAAAGCTTGTATATCCTTCCTTAAGTAAGGTGACCAAAACTGCATGCAGTACTCCAGGTGCGGCCTCACCAATATCCCGTACAGTTGCAGCAGGACCTCCCTGCTTTTGTACTCCATCCCTCTCGCAATGTAGGCCAACATTCCATTCGCCTTCCTGATTACCTGCTGCACCTGCAAACTAACTTTTTGGGATTCATGCACAAGGACCCCCAGGTTCCTCTGCACCGCAGCATGTTGTAATTTCTCCCCATTCAAATAATATTCCCCTTTACTGTTTTTTTTTCCAAGGTGGATGACCTCACACTTTCCGACATTGTATTCCATCTGCCAAACCTTAGCCCATTCGTTCAACCTATCTAAATCTCTTTGCAGCCTCTCTGTATCCTCTACGCAACCCGCTTTCCCACTAATCTTTGTGTCATCTGCAAATTTTGTTGCACTACACTCTGTCCCCTCTTCCAGGTCATCTATGTATATTGTAAACAGTTGTGGTCCTGTGGCACACCACTAACCACCAATTTCCAACCCAAAAAGGACCCATTTATCCTGACTCTCTGCTTTCTGTTCGCCAGCCAATTCTCGATCCATGCTAACACATTTCCTCTGACTCCGCGTACCTTTATCTTCTGCAGTAACCTTTTGTGTGGCACCTTATCGAATGCCTTTTAGAAATCTAAATACACCACATCCATCGGCACACCTCTATCCACCATGCTCGTAATATCCTCAAAGAATTCCAGTAAATTAGTTAAACATGATTTCCCCTTCATGAATCCATTTTGCGTCTGCTTGATTGCACTATTCCTATCTAGATGTCCCGCTATTTCTTCCTTAATGATAGCTTCAAGCATTTTCCCCACTACAGATGTTAAACTAACCGGCCTATAGTTACCTGCCTTTTGTCTGCCCCCTTTTTTAAACAGAGGCATTACATTAGCTGCTTTCCAATCCATTGGTACCTCCCCAGAGTCCAGAGAATTTTGGTAGATTATAACGAATGCATCTGCTATAACTTCTGCCATATCTTTTAATACCCTGGGATGCATTTCTTTAGGACCAGGGGACTTGTCTACCTTGAGATCCATTAGCCTGTCCAGCACTACCCCCCTAGTGATAGTGATAGTCTCAAGGTCCTCCCTTCCCACATTCCCGTGACCAGCAATTTTTGGCATGGTTTTTGTGTCTTCCACTGTGAAGACCGAAGCAAAATAATTGTTTAAGGTCTCAGCCATTTCCACATTTCCCATTATTAAATCCCCCTTCTCATCTTCTAAGGGACCAACATTTACTTCAGTCACTCTTTTCCGTTTTATATATCGGTAATAGCTTTTACTATCTGTTTTTATGTTTTGCGCAAGTTTACTTTCGTAATCTATCTTTCCTTTATTTATTGCTTTCTTAGTCATTCTTTGCTGTCGTTTAAAATTTTCCCAATCTTCTAGTTTCTCACTAACCTTGGCCACCTTATACACATTGGTTTTTAATTTGATACTCTCCTTTATTTCCTTGGTTATCCACAGCTGTTTATCCCTTCTCTTACCGCCCTTCTTTTTCACTGGAATATATTTTTATTGAGCACTAGGAAAGAGCTCCTTAAAAGTCCTACACTGTTCCTCAGTTGTGCCACCGTTTAGTCTGTGTTCCCAGTCTACTTTAGCCAACTCTGCCCTCATCCCACTGTAATTCCCTTTGTTTAAGCATAGTATGCTCGTTTGAGACACTACTTCCTTACCCTCAATCTGTATTACAAATTCAACTATACTATGATCACTCATTCCGAGAGGATCTTTTACTAGGAGATCGTTTATTATTCCTGTCTCATTACACAGGACCAGATCTAAGATAGCTTGCTCCCTTGTAGGTTCTGTAATATACTATTCTAAGAAACAATCCCGTATGCATTCTATGAATTCCTCCTCAAGGCTACCCCGTGTGATTTGATTTGATCAATCGATATGTAGGTTAAAATCCCCCATGATTACTGCCGTTCCTTTTTCACATGCCTCCATTATTCACTTGATTATTGTCCGCCCCACCATGAAGTTATTATTTAGGGGCCTATAAACTATGCCTACCAGTGACCTTACTATCTCTAATCTCCACCCACAATGATTCAATATTTTGTTCATTAGAGCCAATATCGTCTCTCACAACTGCCCTGATATCATCCTTTATTAACAGAGCTACCCACCTTCTTTCCCTTCTTGTCTATCTTTCCGAATTGTCAGATACCCCTATATGTTTAATTCCCAGTCTTGGCCACCCTGCAACCACGTTTCTGTAATGGCCACCAAATCATACCCATTTGTAATGATTTGTGCCGTCAACTCATTTACTTTGTTTCGAATGCTGCCTCAACTGTTTGTTCCTGGCCTCAACTCCACTTCCCTGCCCGCTCCCCATAACCCTCGAGTCCCCTATCGTTCAAAAATTTGTCTATCTCCACCTTAAATATATTCAATGACCCAGCCTCCACAGCTCTCTGGGGCAGAGAATTCCAAAGATTCACAATCTTCTGAGAGAAGAAATTCCTCCTCATCCCCGTTTTAAATGGGCGACCCCTTATTCTGAATTTATGCCCCCTTGTTCTAGATTGCCCCACAGGGGGAAACATCCTCTCGGCATCTACCCTGTCAAGCCCCGTCAGAATCTTATACGTTTCAATAAAATCACTTCTCATTCTTCTAAACTCCAATGAGTAGAGGGCCAACCTACTCAACCTTTTCTTCATAAGACAACCCCTTCATCTCACGAATCAACCATGTGAAGCTTCTCTGAACTGTCTCCAATGCAAGTATATCCCTCCTTAAATAAGCAGACGAAAACTGTGTGTCAGATAAAATGTCAGTTGTCCACAATACCACATTAACAAAACAAACAAACAATATCCAGCACCTGTATGTGTAGCGCATTGTGAGGAGAAGATTTTTACTCCTAACAAAGCCACCATTTAAAACACTTCACAGAATTCGAGCATGGGCAGCAGTAAAGGAATCAAGAGGCTTATGACTATCCCGGGAGAGATCAAGAGATAACTTTTATTGGTTGTCAAATCAAAGCAGGGAGAAAAAAAAATCATTTCAGAAACGCTTTGATGCCACACCACAAAATTTATCTTTCTGATACACCAGATTGTTTAATCTTGCCTTTTATAACAATCCTTAATCAGCCAAGACAAATAAATCTTTCTTCCAATGTTGTCATCAGCTGTCGATGTGGCGTTTGTATGATATTGAATTTACAGCATCAAATCATTTCACAATGAGTTGGTCGGGAGCTGCAAGCATTACTGATTAAAATGAAGGAGGGTTATTTATAAAGCTATTTGGTAAAAATTGCAGATCCGAAAGAAGACGGATGTTGTACTTACGGGAATGGGGCTGAAACCAATTTACCAAAGGTGTTCTCATTGTCTTGAAGCTCCCAAGTCCTGCCTGGTCTTATTGACGATTTGCACATTTTGCACATAGAAGACCAGTCCACCATGACGAGTTGACTATGGGCACGCAGACCCAATCTGCCCGGCTTGAATTAAATCTGCCCACCTCAGATCTCATGTTGCTTTGGCCATCTTGGTATAGGGATCTCCTCCACCAACATGGAAGGTTGTCTCCTAGTCGCTGCCACGTGAGCATGAAGTTGGAGAAAAATCATGGATGTGGTGCAATCCCGGACCAGTTCCAATTTACCCAAGAAGTGATGCAACTGGACCAAGATAGCAAATCCTGACTCTACTGCTGGGTGATGGAGAAGGATCATAGAATCATGGAATAGTATAGCACAGGAGGAGGCCAATCGGCCCATTGAGTCTGCGCCGGCTCTCTCGAAGAACAGTCCAGTCAGTCCCATTCCCCCACTCTTTCCCCATATCCCTGCAATTGTTTTACCTTCAAGCATTTATCCAATTTCCTTTTGAAGGCTACTATTGAATCTGTATCCACCACCCTCTCAGGCAGTGCATTCCAAATCCTAACCACTCGTTGCGTAAAATAGTTTTTCCTCATGTCGCCTCTGGTTAAATGTGAGGTTATCCACTTTGGGGGCAAAAACGTGAAGACAGAACATTATCTGAATGGTGGCAGATTAGAAAAAGGGGAAGTGCAACAAGACCTGGGTGTCATGGTTCATCAGTCATTGAAAGTTGGCATACAGGTACAGCAGACGGTGAAGAAGGCAAATGGTATGTTGGCCTTCATAGCTAGGGGATTTGAGTATAGGAGCAGGGAGGTCTTACTGCAGTTGTTCAGAGCCTTGGTGAGGCCTCACCTGGAATATTGTGTTCAGTTTTGGCCTCCTAATCTGAGGAAGGACATTCTTGCTATTGAGGGAGTGCAGCGAAGGTTCACCAGACTGATTCCCGGGATGACTGGACTGACATATGAGGAGAGACTGGATCAACTGGGCCTTTATACATTGGAGTTTAGAAGGATGAGAGGGGATCTCATGGAAACATACAAGATTCTGACGGGATGGGACAGGTTAGATGCGGGTAGATTGTTCCCGATGTTGGGGAAGTCCAGAACCAGGGGACGCAGTCTTAGGATAAGGGGTAGGCTATTTAGGACTGAGATGAGGAAAAAATTCTTCACTCAGAGAGTTGTTAACCTGTGGAATTCCCTGCCGCAGAGAGTTGTTGATGCCAGTTCATTGGATATATTCAAGAGGGAGTTAGATATGGCCCTTAAGGCTAAGGGGATCAAGGGGTATGGAGAGAAAGCAGGAAAGGGGTACTGAGGGAATGATCAGCCATGTTCTTATCGAATGGTGGTACAGGCTCGAAGGGCCGAATGGCCTACTTCTGCACCTAGTGTCTATGTTTCTATGTTTCTATGGTTCTTTTGCCAATCACTTTAAAATTGTGCCCTCTGGTTATCGACCCTTCAGCTATTGGAAATAGTTTCTCTTTATTCACTCTATCTAAACCCTTCATGATTTTAAACACATCTACCAAATCTCCTCTTAGCCTTTGCTGCTCTTTGGAGAACAACCCCAGCTTCTCCTGTCTATCCATGGAACTGAAGTCCCTCATCCCTGGAACCATTCCAATAACTCTTTTCTGCACCCTCTCCAAAGCCTGCACCTCCTTCCCAAAGTGCGATGCCCAGAATTGGACACAATGCTCCAACTGGGGCCGAACTAGTGTTTTATGTCGGGTTAGCATAACTTCCTGGCTTTTGTACTCTGCCTCGATTCATAAAAGCCCAGGATCTCATTATCTTCATCAATTGCTCGGTAAGCCTGTCCAGCCACCTTAAAATGTTTGTGTACAAGCACCCCCAGTACATTGGACCCGTGTACAGTTCCAGCGGTTCATTCATCCTGGACTGAGGGAAACCCTAACAGTTACAGGCCAGTAATCATCATAAGAACATAAGAATTAGGAGCAGGAATAGACCATTTGGCTCCTTGAGCCTGCTCCGCCATTCAATAAGATGATGGCTGCTCGTCTACCTCAACTCTTTATTCGTCATCAAGGGGCTCAGACGAGATTATAAACCAGAAGAATAAAGTTTGAGTTGCTTATAACTGAAAAAAAAAATGCTGAAAACACTGTAAATGCACAAGTCAGTGAGTGACAAATACGAAAAAAGTTAGATTAATATTTTGAGTGGTGCCATTCATCAAAACCAGCTTAAAGATGACATTACAATTTGAAATCATTCCGAGATAGCTGTTATTTGTATAAATGACGTGATCTGTTATGTGGATGTTTGTGTTCTGTATTCTATTACTTTGTTTCTTGCTCCCTTTTCCCACTGAATCATGACATAATCGCTGCAAGGATCAAGCGACAATGAAAAAGCAAAAAAACAGTATGTAAAATGTTCAGGGAACATCAGTTAAACTGCTGCAGTTGGTCAGAATACTATGCATAATTGCACAGCCAGTGGAGAGAGAAAACTATAAAGCGTACCTATGTGGGAGTTGTTACTGATAAGGGGGTATCAGAGTACACTGAACCACCATTCCAGGACAGCAGTAATGAGGTAATTGGATTTATGAACATGGTCCACTCCTGGGGCAGTTTTCCTGCTGAAACAGGGTAAAGGGCAGATTAAGCAGTGATGAGATATCGCTGGAACCCAATCAGAATTAATTACCATCCAACAGTCTGAAATCCCATTGTGAGAAAACGCTGACCTGTTGCTGAGGTTAAGGCCTGTGAATGGTGTACATTTTTGGAAAAGGAAAATTGCCCATTTCCAACATCTAAAACAAAGATTAATATTCCGATTTCAATGTTATCACAGATAACCGACAGAGCCTTTCTTGCACAATTGACGCTTTCTGGTTGAAAAACGACGCATGCCGATTCAATTATTATAAACAGGTGCGGGAATCACTCATGCGCTGTGTCATTTTCCAATTAAGTCTTGCCCAGATTTGGACGGCTTTGTCTGCGGCGCACTTTCTCCTGACAACATAGAAGGATTGTTAAGAATACTATCATTTTCATTGATGGCATTTTGTTTGGTAGAGTTAAGTTTAAAGGGGGAAAAAAAGGATATATTCGTTCTGATCAAAGTTCCACCTGCTGAAAACGAAATCTTATATACAGTGAACCTAAATACTGAGAGGCTGTTACCCCTGGCTGGAGAGTCTAGAATTAGGGGGCACAGTCTCAGGATAAAGGTTTGGCCATTTAAGATTGAGATGTGGAGGAATTTCTTCACTCAGAGGGTTGTGAATCTTTGGAATTCTCTGCCCCAAATGGCTGTGAATGCTGAGTCGTTGAGTATACTCAAGGCTGAGATAGAGAGATTTTTGGGCTCTAGGAGAATTAAGGGATATGGTGATTGGGTGGGAAAGTGGAATTCAAAACATAGAAACATAGAAAATAGGTGCAGGAGTAGGCCATTCGGCCCTTCGAGCCTGCACCGCCATTCAATGAGTTCATGGCTGAACATGCAACTTCAGTACCCCATTCCTGCTTTCTCGCCATACCCCTTGATCCCTCCAGTAGTAAGGACTTCATCTAACTCCTTTTTGAATATATGAGGTTGAAGATCAGCCATGATCTTATTGAATGGCGGAGCAGGCTCGCGGACCCATATAGCCTACTCCTGTTTCAGATTCTTATGTTCTTATGTAACCTCTTGTGCCCTTGTTCACAGTTAGGTGGAGGTAATGGTACATCTTTCAGCTCTGTTTTTTATAACAGGCTGAGAGGGCTTACACCACCAGCTCTGGAACAAGGTATAATGGCCATCCTTGCAATAGCTTCTTGAAGGTTGATGCACCACCTCTGGAGACAGTAAGAATAGCAGGCAATACCCAATGATTGCAAGGGACTGGGCCTAACACTGTTACAGCTCATTCAATGGACAGGAGTCATGACAGCTTTGACAATTTAAGGATTATATTATCAAACACTGGCTAGGCCTCAGCTGGACTATTGTGTTCAATTGTTGACACCACACTTTAGGAAGGATGTCAAGGCCTTGGAGAGGGTGCAGAAGAGATTTACTGGAATGGTACCGGGTTTGAGGGGCTTCAGTTACGTGGAGAGACTGGAGAAGCTGGGGTTCTTCTCTGTCGAGCAGAGAAGGTTAAGAGGAGAGTTGATAGAGGTGTTCAAAATCATGAATGGTTTTGATAGAGTAAACAAGAAACTGTTTCCAGTGGCAGAAGGTCAGTAGCCAGAGGACACAGATTTATGGTGGTTGGCAAAGGAACCAGAGGCGACATTTTTTACACAGCGACTTGTCGTGATCTGGAATTCAGTGCTGGAAAGGGCGATGGGAGCAGATTCAGTAGTAGCATTCAAAAGAGAATTGGATAAATATTTGAAAGGAAAAAATTGTACAGGGCTATGGGGAAAGAGCAGGGCAGTGGGATTAATTGGATAGCTCTACCAAAGAGCCGACATAGTCTCAATGGGCCAAATGGCCTCCTTCCATGCTGTATCATTCTATGATTCTATAAACACAGGTGCACTTGCACTGCATTTATAGTGCAAATGCTGCCTGAATCTGGTGTCAGAGCCCAAACTGACACAGGAAGAAAGTGGAGTGAGATTTCCTGGAGGTGGGAATCTCACCCCTTCACTTTGGAGTCAGTTGCATAAAGACGTAAGAAGTAGGAGCAAGATTAGGCCATTTGGCCCCTCGAGCCAGCTCCATCATTCAATAAGATTATGGCTGATCTGATCTTGGGCTCAGCTCCACTTCCCCGCCCACTCCCCATAACCCTTGTCTCCCATATCGTTCAAAAATCTGGTTATTTCCACCTTAAATATATTCAATGACTCAGCCTCCACAGCTCTCTGGGGCAGAGAATTCTAAAGATTCACGGCCCTCTGAGAGAAGAAATTCCTTCTCATCTCCGTTTTAAATGGGCGACTACTTATTCTGAAACTATGCCCCCTAGTTCTAGATTCCCCCACGGGGGGAAACATCCTCTCTGCATCTACCCTGTCGAGCCCCCTCAGAATCTTATACATTTCAATAAGATCACCTCTCAGTCTTCTAAACTCCAATGAGTATAGGCCCAACCTGCTCAACCTTTCTTCATATGACAATGCCAACCCCTTCATCTCAGGAATGAACCTCGCAAACCTTCTCTGAACTGCCTCCAATGCAAGTTTGGGCCTTCAGACCTGCTTTCTACTCCAAGTTTACTGCTGCTCTGAAACGGTTTTGACTTTTCACTTACGCTGAAGGTGTGAGAGGTCACTTTGACTTCGGGCGAGCGTGTAAGTTGTTCGATAGTGGATCAGCCGCCCATCATACATCACTCCCGATTTTCATTTCATCACCCAAATTCAAAATTACACCTTTGGCGTCTGACTGCGCCGTCAGACTTTGGCACTGCCTGTGAGGGGCGACATTGCATTGACAGATATCCAGGCAGACAGGTGGGAGATGGAATTTCTCTGACATTTCCACTACGGTCTTAAGATCTCACAGTCTGGAAATTTCTGCGAGGAATGAGTGTTTCTCAAATGCAGTGAAAACAGTGATAACCATCAGCGGATTAGAACATGCCCTTTCACCTTCTGGGACTTGGGTTCAAACCCAGGCCAGACACGCAGGATAAAAGTTTTCTCTGTCTGATGGCTAAAGCTCCTTTTTATACTGGGACTTGAACCAGATCCATTTTAAGGTGCTGTCATGTTGTAAAAATTCAGGCAATATAAAAGCGTCGACTTATCTTGTTCGACTTTTTCTTGGGTCCTGCACAAACTGCCGCTAGATTCACCAACTCTTTTTCGACGAGTGTCTAATGGAGATAGGTAGCGATGGGGGTGGGAATTTAAACAGGGGTGACTGGTGCCCCGAGACCACTATAACTCTACTCTAAGTGGAGGAAGTGCATCCAGGAGGGCGCTGAGCACCTCGAGTCTCAACGCCGAGAGCGTGCAGAAATAAAGTGCAGGCAGCGGAAGGAGCGCGCAGCAAACCTGTCCCACCCACCCCTTCCCTCAACGACTGTCTGTCCCACCTGTGACAGGGACTGTGGCTCTGGTATTGGACTATTCAGCCACCTAAGGAGTCATTTTAAGAGTGGAAATAAGTCTTCCTCGATTCTGAGGGACTACCTATGATGATGATGATGATGACTCCCACACAATCAGAACTGCAAAGCTAAACTTGGATGTACTGAGTGGCCTACACCCAACCCTATTTTCCTGACAAGGTGATTGTGTAAGAACATAAGAATTATGAGCAAGAGTAGGCCATAAGGCCCCTCGAGCCTACTCCGCCATTTAATACGATTATGGCTGATCTTCGGCCTCAACTCCACTTTCCTACCCGATCGCCATCTCCCTTGATTCCGGTGGTTTGATATTTCAGCATATTTCTTAACATTCACTTCACAAAAAAAACTTACCATTTATTCAGTCAGATTCTTGGAGCAATAACGGTGTATTTTCCCCCTTCTTTTTAAGTGTAGTCTTCTCTGCTGCTTTTCGAGTTCCTGTGTTGCCTGAATCCACTTTCATTCTTCACTTCGGGAGTGTTGGCAGGGCAGGGGAGGAGCAGCATGTGACCTGCTCCCAGGTGTTACTGACTGCCAACAGCTATAAACTCCAACATGGAATTGCATAGGGGGAGAAACTCGCATAGTTTGCGTCTCCCGTGAGGGCGCAAACAATTGTTTGCCTGGTGGGGGGCACTACCACCTCCCGCGAAATTGCTGCGGGAGTTAGCGAAGACGCAAAACCGGCAGCGCCCCACTCCCGCTGGTAGTGCCCCGGACCATTGCGCTGGTGTGGATGACATCATCGGCATGCTCAGCGGCCCATTTTCGCCCCGCAGCGGAAATTGGCAGCCAGCGCCCCCGCTATGTCCAGGTTTGGGAGCCTTACTTTAGGAAGGGATATCAAGGCCATGGAGAGGACGCTGACGAGATGATATCAGGGAAGACAGAACGAGAGACAATGGGACTCTTTATTAGGACAAAAAAGGTTCAGAGCAGATCTACCATAGGTTTTGATAAATTAAATTAGGAAACACTTTTTATACTTGATGAGTCAGTAACTATCGGGCATAAATCTATCGTCATCATCATAGGCAGTCCCTCGGAATCGAGGAAGACTTGCTTCCACTCTTAGAATGAGTCCTTAGGTGGCTGAACAGTCCCAATACGGGAGCCACGGGTGGGACAGATAGCCGTTGAGGGTAAGGGAGGGTGGGACAGGTTTGCCACACCTTCTTTCCGCTGCCTGCGCTTGGTTTCTGCATGCTCTCGGCGATGAGACTCGAGGTGCTCAGCGCTCTCCCGGATGCACTCCTCCACTTAGGGCGGTCTTTGGTCAGGGACTCCCAGGTGTCAATGGGGATGTTGCACTTTATCAGGGAGGCTTTGAGGGTGTCCTTGTAACATTTCCTCTGCCCACCTGGGGCTCGTTTGCCGTGAAGGAGTTCCGAGTAGAGCGCTTGCTCTGGGAGTCTCGTGTCTGGCATGCGAACAATGTGACCTGCCCAGCGGAGCTGATCAAGTGTGGTCAGTACTTCAATGCTGGGGATATTGGCCTGGTTGAGGACACTAATGTTGGTGCGTCTGTCCTCCCAGAGGATTTGTAGGATCTTGCGGAGGCAGCGCTTGTGGTATTTCTCCAGCGACTTGAGGTGTCTACTGTACATGGTCCATGTCTCTGAGCGATAGAGGAAGGTGGGTTTTACTACAGCCCTGTAGATCTTGAGCTTGGTGGTAGATTTGAGGGCCTGGTCTTCAAACACACTTTTCCTCAGGCGGCCGAAGGCTGCACTGGTGCACTGGAGGCGGTGTTGAATCTCCTCTTCAATGTCTGCTTTTGTTGATAAGAGGCTCCCGAGGTATGAGAAATGATCCATGTTGTCCAGGGCCATGCCATGGTTCTTGATGTCTAAGGTCATTACCAAAAGGCCAAAGGGGGAATTTAGGAGAAACCTTTTTTTTTTATGCACAGAGATGTTAGGACATGGAACACCCAGCACAAATAGTGAATAAATAATAGCTTTTGAAAAGGAAGTGGATAAATATTTCAAAAAGAAAAAAAAATGGAAAGAGTGTGGAGAAAGGACACTGGGTAGCTCTTTCAGTCAGCTGACACAGGCATGGTGGACTGACAGGCCTCCTTCAATGCTGCATGCTTCTAAATGGAGACCTTCAACCTCATCCGAGTTTGGATGTTGTCCGACGCTGGGAGACCAGGTTGTAGGCTGGGTTTGGCAATTTGGGTAGCATAGTGGTTATGTTACTGGGCTTGTAATTCACAGGCTTGGACTAATGATCTGTAGACATGAGTTCAAATCCCACCATGGCAGCTGGGGAATATAAATTCAGTCAATTAAATAAATCTGAACAAAAAAGCTAATAACCCCACTCATGGATCCGCGTCAGCTGTGGCTCAGTGGGCAGCACCCTCACCTCTGGGTCAGCAGATTGTGGGTTCAAATCCCACTCCAGGGACTTGAGCACAAAAAATCGAGGCTGACACTCCAGTGCAGTGCTGAGGGAGTGCTGCACTCTTGGATGTGCCATCTTTCGGATGAGATGTTAAAAACTGTCTGCTCTCTCAGGTGGACGTAAAAGATCACATGGCACTATTTTAAAGAAGAGCAGGGGAGTTATCCCTGGTTTCCTGGCCAATATTTATCCTTCAATCAACATAACAAAACAACAGATTATCTGGTCATTATCACATGGCTGTTTGTGGGAGCTTGCTGTGTGCAAATTTGCTGCCACATTTCCAACATTACAACAGTGACTACATGCCATAAGTACTTCATTGGCTGTGAAGCGCTTTGAGACATCTGGTGGTTGTGAAAGACGCTATAGAAATCCTTGATAAAGTGCAACATCCCCACCGACACCTGGGAGTCCCTGGCTCAAGACCGACCTAAGTGGAGGAAGAGCATCCGGGAGGGCGCTGAGCACCTCGAGTCTCGTCGCCGAGAGCGTGCAGAAACCAAGCGCAGGCAGCGGAAGGAGCGTGCGGCAAACCAGACTCCCCACCCACCCTTTCCTCCAACCACTGTCTGTCCCACCTGTGACAGGGACTGTACTTCCTGCATTGGACTGTACTGTCACCTGAGAACTCACTTTTAGAGTGGAAGCAAGTTCTCCTCGATTTCGAGGGACTGCCTATGACGATATATAAATCCAAGTCTTTCTTTCTTTTGGAGCCGCACCTTGGAACAAAACTTACAATTTAAAAAAATATATCAGAAGAAAGTGAGGGCGAGACTTTGAAATGCTTCTGCAAGAAAGAGGAGCACTTTGAACAAAAAGTAATTGGGTGGACTTCTCCTTTAAAGGGCGTTCGGTGTGAGGGTCTGCTGCTTTAAGTCAAATACAGTTCAGCAAAACTTTCCTTTTGAGGATGAGATATTTCTGCTGCTGTTTGATGCAACAGTGGGAGCAGGCTGCTTGGGCGAGTAATGTCAGCTTGCAGTCGGACTCTAAACGTGTAATATTGACTGGATTTCCTTTTATAATTTCATACTTTCATCTGGATTGCAGCCTGCCAGAGAACAGCTGCCGCCTCCTCAGATTTAATCACGACATGAAAGACGACACTGTCCCATCAAATTTGTGAGGTGACTCTCCGCAGGGAGATTGCCACTGGCAGCTGACAGGACTGATTAAAGTACACTGCAACTCGGGAGATTGACCTGGTTGTGACAAGCTCACGTCTGCAGTGTAACTGAGATATGGAATAAGTGGCGCTGTCAGTCCCAGAGTGTGCTTCGATAGACTAAACACATATGTCCCCGTGAACGGGAGAGAATGAGTTCAGGAACTGACTTGGCACCAAGGACAAGTGTTAAATGCCTTTCACATTCCACTTGCTGTTCAAACTACAACAGCGATGAGCATCTATGTAGAAACCCTCGCTGAGGGGAGGGGGGGCAAAAAAAGACTCGGGTGTACTTTGCAAAGAAAGAAACAGAAAGAAAGAAAGACTTGCATTGATAGAGCGCCTTTCAGGACCACCGGACATCCCAAAGCGCTTCACAGAAGTACGTTTTGAAGTGTAGTCACTGTTGTAATGTAGGAAACCAATTTACGCACAGTAAGCTCCCACAAACGGCAATGTGATAATGGCCGGATCATTTATTTTAGTTCATGTTGAATGAGGGATAAATATCGGCCCCAGGACATCGGGGATAACTTCCCTACTCTTCTTCAAAATAGTGCCATGGGATCTTTTACGTTCACCTGAGAGAGCAGACGGGGCCTCGGTTTAATGTCTCAAGTGAAAGACGGCACCTCCGACAGTGCAGCACTCCCTCAGCACTGCACTGGGAGTGTCAGCCTAGATTTATATGCTCAGGTGTCTGAAGGGAATGAGGAACGGTGAGCAGAAGATGCGTAAGGTGAAGGAGGGAACCTAAAGGAACAGTTATATTGGACTGGATGAGAGGGAGATAGCAATGCAATGTTGTTTTGAGAGAAACTTTCAAGGAGCAGGGTAATTAAGACTGAAAGATCTTCCTTGTAATATTTGTATTTAAAAATAATTTTATGTCTGTATAGGAAAGTTTTCCCAAGTTGATTGAGTTCCAGTTGGAGCTTGTAGTCAAACCCCATTACGGTGGAGTAGACTCGAAGGGCCGAATGGCCTACTCCTGCTCCTATTTCTCATGTTCGTAGTACGATGAGCATTTTGGGAACAATTCACATAATCTCTTAATGGTGTACACGGTGCTCTGATCAGCAAAGCTCCTTCAAATCTTCCCTCTACCACAGCGAGGAGATGCCACTTTGGTCTCCTGCCGCCCCTCTTAGCGCCCCAGAGGGGCGGCAATGGCAGCGGAAAGCACTTGCGCCCGGGAGGCCAGCTTCCAGTGCCCCGCCGGGACATTCGGTGCCGGTATCGACAGGGTGCGGAGCAGTACCGCCCGGGAGAGGCGAGCCGGTGTGCAACCCCCGTAGTTGCGACACCGGCTCGATTTGTGACTGCCGCCTGATCCGTAATGCTCTGTAGCGCCCCCTGGTGGGAACACCTGTGAAAGTGGGCGGTCCGACCTATAGCAGCTGCAATGAGGTAAGTAATGCCCACCTCAGGTAAGTGTGATTGTTTTTTTTTGCGATTTATGTTGCGGTGGTGTGAGTTATGTTATTGGGAATGTTTTTGGTGGTGGGGGGGGGGGGGGGGAGGGGGGAAGCGTTCTCCTGAGGCCTCTATAATGGCGCTCCAAGGCCGGCTGTTTAGCTTGGGATCTTCAGTTGCTCAACCGGCCTAGCGCTCTAAAAGAGGTGTGCAACGCCTCCCGTAGCGCCCCGCTCCAAACTCCGGGCCCAGCTGATAAATTTTGCGGCGGTAGACGCAAGCCATTGGCCGGCGAAAAATTTACCGCTCTGCCCGGGACACCGCCCCAACTGAGGCGCGATGGAATTTCTCCCCTCAGGTGGTTTACCACAGAGTGATATTTGGAGAGAGACTCACCCTGGGACAACTCTAGTCACATCTTCATGACTGGTTTTGGAGGATTAAAGGTTGTGCGATGGACCTGCCTGGGAGCAGGCTGGGAGCTGCCTGGGAGCAGGCTGGGAGCAGGCTGGGAGCAGGCTGCCCCAAATCCTCTTGGGGATGGCATGTGGTATGAAGAGACTCATTCATCATAGGCAGTCCCTCGAAATCGAGAAAGACTTGCTTCCACTCTAAAAGTGAGTTCTCAGGTGACTGTACAGTTCAATACGGGAATTACATTCTCTGTCACAGGGTGGGACAGACAGTGGTTGGAGGAAAGGGTGGGTGGGGAGTCTGGTTTGCCGCACGCTCCTTCCGCTGCCTGCGCTTGTTTTCTGCATGCTCTCGCCGTCGAGACTCGAGGTGCTCAGCGCCCTCCTGGATGCACTTCCTCCATTTAGGACGGTTTTGGGTCAGGGATTCCCAGGTGCTGGTGGGAATGTTGCACTTTATCAAGGAAGCTTTGAGAGTGTCCTTGAAACGTTTCCTCTGCCCACCTGAGGTTCGCTTGCCATGTAGGAGTTCCGAGTAGAGCGCTTGCTTTGGGAGTCTTGTGTCGGCCATGCGACCAATGTGACCCGCCCAACGGAGCTGGTCGACTGTGGTCAGTGCTTCAATGCTGGGGATGTTGGCCCATCACTGACGAGAACACGTCGAGAACACTGACGTTGGTGCGTCTGTCCTTCCAGGGGATTTGCAGGATCTTGCGGAGACATCGTTGGTGGTGTTTCTCCAGCGATTTGAGCTGTCTGCTGTACATGGTCCACGTCTGTGAGCCATACAGGAGGGGCCAGAAAGAGGAAAGGACACATATTTCAAAAAGACAGGAGTCTAATTCTAAACAAAGAGTGAAAAGTAAATAATGAGCAGCAGAAACTACCATCAACTATGTGTTACAACAGATACTCCACGAATGTAAATGGGTGCAATCCCAAATATTTCCTTCGAAGTGTGAGTTTAGGTAGATAAAACTGTAACAAGTCCAACAGCAATTAGATTTTATAAATAGGAGGCGTAGAGTACAAATGCATGCCGGTTAGAATACTGCAAGCGGTTTTGGATTCCCCATTATAGAAAGTGCATGAAAGCCTTTGAGTCTACAACTTCATCAAGATGATCGCACCGATGAGAAACTTTAGTTATGACAAGAGACTTGAGGTACCACCAGAACAGAAAGGAATAAGATCTGAGTTAATAAAGGTTTTTAGCATTATGATTCATTTCGGGGGACGGTAGCATAGTGGTTATGTTACTGGACTAGTAAAAAAAGATGGGAATTAAATAACAGCTGTACAGAGCTCTGGCTCGAGGGGCTGAATGGCCTCCTCCTGTTCCCATGTCCCCATTTTTTGTTTGCAGTGTGATACTGTATCACACTGCACCACAGGCCCCAACCTGCGTGAGAACACCAGCGGCAGGTCGGGGCCATAAAAGGAGCGGTGAGCAGCGGCCTGGGAGCGGCATGGAGGCATACCACTTCAGGGAGCATCATGAGCTGCGACGGCAGCGAAGAGTGACGTCATCAAGGTCCAGGTCGGTGATCGGAGCATGGGCAGGAGTGGCGAGAGACTGTGGAGAACATAAGAACATAAGAATTAATAACAGGAGTAGGCCATCTAGCCCCTCGCGCCTGCTCCGCCATTCAACAAGATCACAGCTGATCTGGTCATGGACTCAGCTCCACTTACCCGCCTGCTCCCCATAACCCTTAATTCCCTTATTGGTTAAAAATCTATCTATCTGTGATTTGAATACATTCAATGAGCTAGCCTCAACTGCGTCCTTGGGCAGAGAATTCCACAGATTCACAACCCTCTGGGAGAAGAAATTCCTTCTCAACTCGGAGAGATGTGATTGGGGCCAGGAGAGGCGTGAGTTCGGGGCCAGGGACCCAGGGGCAGCACGGGCCAGCCCACACTGCGATATGTGTGCGCACTAGGTCCGTGCAGCAGAGCAGGTCTCCAGTCGTCCTGGTTAACCCTTGCCACTGGACCAAGACCTAGCTCTGTCAAGCCCGTGTGGTGGCTGGTGTGCAACGGCCACCACACGTTAAGAAAATCCACGCACAGGCATCTACCACCCTTCAGGATGTAGTTCGGGATCTGGAATATTAGGTCCTTCATTGGAACACCTGTGAACTTTTTTGGCGTGGAAGCAAGTCATCCTCGTTTCGAGGGACTGCCTATGATGATGAGTAATCTAGAGGCCTGTACTATTGATCCGGAGACATAAGTTCAAATCCCACTACGGCAGCTGGGGAATTTAATTTCAGTTAATTAAGTCAATCTGGAATATAAAGCTAGTATCAGTAATGGTGACCATGAAATTATCGGGTTGTTGTAAAAACTCATCGGGTTCACTAATGTCCTTTAGGGAAGGAAATCTGCTGTCCTTACCCGGTCTGGCCTCGATGTGACTCCAGACACACAGCAATGTGGTTGACTCTTACCTGCCCTCTGAAATGGCCTAGCATGCCCCTCAGTTGTATTAAACTGCTGCAAAGAAGTATACTAAGAATATGAGAGCACCTTCACCACATGTGAACAGATTATCTGGTCATTAAAGCCAAGGAAATGGCATACAAATTGGCCAGAAATAGCAGCGAACCTGGGGACTGGGAGAAATTTAGAACTCAGCAGAGGAGGACAAAGGGTTTGATTAGGGCAGGGAAAATGGAGTACGAGAAGAAGCTTGCAGGGAACATTAAGGCGGATTGCAAAAGTTTCTATAGGTATGTAAAGAGGAAAAGGTTAGTAAAGACAAACGTAGTTCCCCTGCAGTCAGAATCAGGGGAAGTCATAACGGGGAACAAAGAAATGGCAGACCAATTGAACAAGTACTTTGGTTCAGTATTCACTAAGGAGGACACAAACAACCTTCCGGATATAAAAGGGGTCAGAGGGTCTAGTAAGGAGGAGGAACTGAGGGAAATCTTTATTAGTCGGGAAATTGTGTTGGGGAAATTGATGGGATTGAAGGCCGATAAATCCCCAGGGCCTGATGGACTGCATCCCAGAGTACTTAAGGAGGTGGCCTTGGAAATAGCGGATGCATTGACAGTCATTTTCCAACATTCCATTGACTCTGGATCAGTTCCTATCGAGTGGAGGGTAGCCAATGTAACCCCACTTTTTAAAAAAGGAGGGAGAGAGAAAGCAGGGAATTATAGACTGGTCAGCCTGACCTCAGTAGTGGGTAAAATGATGGAATCAATTATTAAGGATGTCATAGCAGCACATTTGGAAAATGGTGACATGATAGGTCCAAGTCAGCATGGATTTGTGAAAGGGAGATCATGCTTGACAAATCTTCTGGAATTTTTTGAGGATGTTTCCAATAAAGTGGACAAAGGAGAACCAGTTGATGTGGTATATTTGGACTTTCAGAAGGCTTTCGACAAGGTCCCACACAGGAGATTAATGTGCAAAGTTAAAGCACATGGGATTGGGGGTAGTGTGCTGACGTGGATTGAGAACTGGTTGTCAGACAGGAAGCAAAGAGTAGGAGTAAATGGGTACTTTTCGGAATGGCAGGCAGTGACTAGTGGGGTACCGCAAGGTTCTGTGCTGGGGCCCCAGCTGTTTACATTGTACATTAATGATTTAGACGAGGGGATTAAATGTAGTATCTCCAAATTTGCGGATGACACTAAGTTGGGTGGCAGTGTGAGCTGCGAGGAGGATGCTATGAGGCTGCAGAGTGACTTGGATCGGTTAGGTGAGTGGGCAAATGCGTGGCAGATGAAGTATAATGTGGATAAATGTGAGGTTATCCACTTTGGTGGTAAAAACAGAGAGACAGACTATTATCTGAATGGTGACAGATTAGGAAAAGGGAAGGTGCAACGAGACCTGGGTGTCATGGTACATCAGTCATTGAAGGTTGGCATGCAGGTACAGCAGGCGGTTAAGAAAGCAAATGGCATGTTGGCCTTCATAGCGAGGGGATTTGAGTACAGGGACAGGGTGGTGTTGCTACAGTTGTACAGGGCCTTGGTGAGGCCACACCTGGAGTATTATGTACAGTTTTGGTCTCCTAACTTGAGGAAGGACATTCTTGCTATTGAGGGAGTGCAGCGAAGATTCACCAGACTGATTCCCGGGATGGTGGGACTGACCTATCAAGAAAGACTGGATCAACTGGGCTTGTATTCACTGGAGTTCAGAAGAGTGAGAGGGGACCTCATAGAAACGTTTAAAATTCTGACGGGTTTGGACAGGTTGGATGCAGGAAGAATGTTCCCAATGTTGGGGAAATCCAGAACCAGGGGTCACAGTCTAAGGATAAGGGGTAAGCCATTTAGGACCGAGATAAGGAGAAACTTCTTCACCCAGAGAGTGGTGAACCTGTGGAATTCTCTACCACAGAAAGTAGTTGAGGCCAATTCACTAAATATATTCAAAAGGGAGTTAGATGAAGTCCTTACTACTCGGGGGATCAAGGGGTATGGCGTGAAAGCAGGAAGGGGGTACTGAAGTTTCATGTTCAGCCATGAACTCATTGAATGGCGGTGCAGGCCAGAAGGGCTGAATGGCCTGCTCCTGCACCTATTTTCTATGTTTCTATGTTTCTATTATCAAATTGCTGTTTGTGGGAGTTTGCTGTGTGAAAGTTGGCTGCCGCGTTTCCCACAATACAACAGTGACTACACACCAAATGTACTTCATTGGCTGTAAAGCGCTTTGGGACATCTGGTGGTCATGAAAGGTGCTATATAAATACAAGTCTTTCTTTTTTGTTCTGCAACAGTTGAAGAAGGCAACTCATCATCACCTTCTCAAGGGCAATTCGGGCAATAAATGCTAGCCTTGCCACCAATGCCCACATCTCATGAACGAATTTTTAAAAAATGATGTTGGGTTTTGATGAGGTGAAAGTGAAATCTACAGCATAGATTTTTAATTACAGCTGCCGCAACATTGGCTTCCCATCATAGAAACAACTCAATTGACAGTTCCATTGAGTCGAGTGGATCTAAAACTCAGACGGTTTGTATCACAAGTTGACCTGCACTGCCAGCTTTGCACCCAGGTGGCAAGTTGAACATCTATTACCTACATATCTTACTGCCCTCACTCGGAATTCCTACATGCCAAGCGAGCCCCAGGTGGGCAGAGGAAACGTTTCAAGGACACCCTCAAAGCCTCCCTGATAAAGTGCAACATCCCCACCGACACCTGGGAGTCTCTGGCCAAAGACCGCCCTAAGTGGAGGAAGAGCTGAGCACCTCGAGACTCGTCGCCGAGAACATGCAGAAAACAAGCGCAGGCAGCGGAAGGAGCGTGCGGCAAACCAGACTCTCCCCACCCACCCTTTCCTTCAACCACTGTCTGTCCCACCTGTGACAGAGACTGTAATTCCCGTATTGGACTGTACAATCACCTAAGGTCTCACTTTTAGAGTGGAAGCAAGTCTTCCTCGAATCCGAGAGACTGCCTATGATGATGACTGCCCTCAAGTGAGGGTTACACAAAGCTAGCAAATAGTTATGTGAGGGAGCTCTGCCTGGCAGGTATGTGCGCCAATTAACCATCTATGAATTGTTTCCATCCAATGAGGATAAATAGAAGCGACTTATCTGTGTGTTTCATGCTTAATATTAATTTCAAAGACTCATTTTATTACATCGCCGTGATAACGAGGGCTTGTTGCATTAAATGTGGCACCATGCTTCAGTTGTTAAAGGAGACCATGAGGTGAATGTTAAAGATCCCACCGTATTATTTCAAAAACATGCAGGGGTTGCACCGTGACTCCTTGAGAGAAAGGGGTTCCCTTTTGGGCGTTAACTCAAAACTCTCCACTGACTACCTGCTCAGCAATGTTGACAGAGTCTTTTTATGGGACCTGATTTGCTGGCAAGGCCAGCATTTATTGCCCATCGAGAAGATGGTGAGCCATCTCTGGAACCACTGCAGTCCTTGCGGCCACTCATTGTATGATATGACAATGCTCTCATCTGTTGATATTGGCTGACAGAGGATCTATACTATGAGACACCTTAACTTAGTAGTCAACCAGCAATGCAACAGCAGCATGATGTGTGCAGATTCTGAACTGTCTTCTAAATTCCTCCCCCATCAATTGTACAGGTTGTTTGGGTGATTGTAAGAACATAAGAACACTTGGCAGAAAAAAATTAAAAAGAAAATTATTATTTAAACAGAGAAAAATTACAAAATGCTGCAGTACAGAGGGACCTGGGGCTCCTTGTGCATGAAACACAAAAGTTAGTATGAAGGTACAGCAAGTAATCAGGAATGCAAATGAAATGTTGGCCTTTATTGCAAGGGGGATAGAGTATAAAAGCAGAGAAGTCCTGCTACAACTGTACAGGGAATTGGTGAGGCCACACCTAGAGTACTGCGTGCAGTTTTGGTCTCCTTATTTAAAGAGGGATATACTTGCATGGCAGGCTGTTCAGAGAAGGTTCACTTGGTTGATTCCTGAGATGAAGGGGTTGACTTATGAAGAAAGGTTGAGCAGGTTGGGCCTGTACTCATTGGAGTTCAGAAGAATGAGAGGTGATCTTATCGAAACGTATCATCATAGGCAGTCCCTCGGAATCGAGGAGGACTTGCTTCCACTCCCAAAGTGAGTTCTTTGATGGCTGAACAGTCCAATATGAGAGCCACAGACCCTGTTACAGGTGGGACAGACATTCGTCGAGGGAAGTGGTGGGTGGGCTGGTTTGCCGCGCGCTCCTTCCGCTGCCTGCGCTTGGCCTCTTCATGCTCTTTGCGCCCTCCCGGATGGACTTTCTCCACCTCGGGTGGTCTGCGGCCAGGGTCTCCCAGGTGTCAGTGGCGATGTCGCACTTTACCAGGGAGGCTTTGAGGGTGTCCTTATAACGTTTCCCTGTCCTTCGTATCTGGCATGCGTACTATGTGGCATGAAGCTGATCGAGTGAGGTCAGTGCTTCAATAATGGGGATGTTAGCCTGGTCGAGGACACTGATGTTGGTGCACCTGTCCTCCCAGGGGATTTGCAGGATCTTGCGGAGACATCGTTGGTGATATATCTCCAGCGACTTGAGGTGCCTTCTATACATCGTCCATGCCTCAGATCCATACAGGAGGGCGGGTATTATTACAGCCCTGTAAACCATGAGTTTGGTGGTAGATTTGAGGGCCTGGTCTTCAAACATTCAAACACGAAATGTATAAGATAATGAGAGGGCTCGACAAGGCGGATGCAGAGAAGATGTTTCCGCTCATGGGGGAAACTAAAACTAGGGGCCATAGTTTCAGAATAAGGGGTCGCCCATTTAAAACTGAGATGAGGAGGAATTTCTTCCCTCAGAGGATTTTAAATCAGTGGAATTCTCTGCCCTAGTTCTTATGTTCTTATAAGAAATAGGGACAAGAGGAGGCCATTTCGCCCCTTGAGCCTGCTCCGCCATTCAATGAGATAATGGCTGAATTTCTACCTCAACTCCACCTTCCCATACTATCCCCATGTTCCTTAATTCCCTTAGTTCCCTAAACTTTATCGACCTCTATCTTGAATATAATTAATAACTGCGCATCCACAGCCCTCTGGGGTAAAGAATTCCAAAGATTCACAACCCTTGAGTGAATAAATTTCTCCTCATCTCAGTCCTAAATGGCCCACCCCTTTTTCTGAGACTTTGATTCTGTGTTGTAGATTCCCCAGCCAGGGGAAACATTTTCCCAGCATTATCCCTGTCAAGTCCCTTAAGAATTTTAGATGTTTCAATTAGATCACTTCTCATTCTTACAAATGATCGGGAATATAGGTCTAGTCTACTCAATCTCTCGTCATAGGGCAATCCCCTCATCCCAGGAGCCAGCCCTAGTGAACCTTCGGTGCACTTTCTCGAAGGCAAGTACCTGTATGTCTTTCCTTAGGTAAGGAGAACAAAACTGTACACAATACTCCAGGTGTGGCCTCACCACTGCCCCGTATAATTGTAGCAATTATAGTCTTACCTGTCCTGTCATGCTAGCTAGTCCCGAATACAACTAACAAAGATTTAAGTTTGAAACTAAAATGGCATGGGCCCTTTTAGGACAGTTAGATTCAGTGCCAGGTTTCTAGTCATTTATTTTCTAAAGAATATAATGATTAATGGCCTAGAGATTACACTGTGAAAATTTGCATACAAATCCACTAGTATGCAATTCTTTTATCCTTTATTTAGAGGTGGTGTTAACCTGTTTAAAATTAATCATTTAATCCCCCCGTGCAAACAAAATCTGGACGCTCATTTTTGTACAACTTAATTTTGAGAACAATGTTTTATTCAATATCAGAATCTCTGCCGCATTTATTATGGGCAGAATATGGTTTGTCACTTGGGCAGGCTTGGATTGGAAAAAACATTGCGAGATACAGCAACAGATACAATATTCCATTCAGTTTGTTTTGTTAAAAGTGAAGCGTGCCAAATGTTAATTTTTTGTTGATGTGTGGTTTTCCATGTGCTACCCTCCGAGGTCGAGGTTGAACTTGGCCTTGCCAGGTTTAGGATGTAACTCTATACCTGGGAAAAGATGCCTGATTCGCGGTATGTGCAGAAAGCTCATTCTTCTGGGACATGGATTCATTTCAAGCCCATCAGTGTCAGTTGTTCCTCTAAGTGGTGACATAATCAGGATCCCAACGCCCTCTGGGAATGTTCAGCCAAACAATCAGACTGTCACTCACTCACTGACCTTACACAGAAGGGAACGGCAGTTAACTCTCCTTGCAGTCGGAGAGGTGATCGCCAAAATTTGGAAATAGGGGGAGAGGGGAAAGCACAGTGGTTCATGTTACTGGACTCGTAATCCAGAGGCCTGGATTATAATAATCCAGAGACGTGAGTTCAAATCCCACCATGGCAGCTGGGGAATATAGCTTCAGTTAATTAAATAAATCTGGAATTGGAAAGCTAGTATCGGTGATATAAAGACAGAGAATGCTGGAAATCTCAGCGGGTCAGGCAGCATCTGTGGAAAGAGAAACAGAGTTAACGTTTCAGGTCAGAACTTCGTCAGAACTGGCAAATATTCGAAAGAACAGATTCTTAAGGAGCACTGAAAGGGGGAGAGGAGGAATGAACAAAAGGGAAGGTCTATGATTGGGTGGAAGACAGGAGAGATTTGAGAGACAAAAGGGATGATGAGCCGACTTGAGCAGAAGTTAAAAAAAGGTTAGTTTAGTTGGGGTGTGAATGGCAGGATAATTACCAGCTGCAATGGGAAACACAGAGAGAGAGAAAATACATAAGAGCAAAATATGGGCAGGGGTTAAGGTCTGAAATTGTTGAACTCGATGTTGAGTCCAGAAGGATGGTGACCATGAAACTACCGGACTTTCGGGGGAACCCCAACTGGTTCACTGATGTCCTTTAGGGAAGGAAATCTGCCGTCCTTACCCGGTCTGGTCTATATGTGACTCCAGACCCACAGCAATGCGGTTGACTCTTAACTGCCCTCTGAAATGGCCCAGCAATCCACTTGGTTGTACCAAACTGCTATAACAAAGTCAGCACACACACTGCGGGATCTCCAGCCCTTTCTCAAGGCCAATTAGGGATGGGCAATAAATGCCAGTCTTGCCAGCGATGCCCACATCCCAGCAATGGATAAAAAAAAAGCATTGCACTCGGACGGCATGTCACGTTTGTTAAGCTCTTGTGTCAAAATGGCAGGAATGTGAGGATTTGGGTGTGGTGGGGTCAGGGAAGTGGGGTTGCGGGGGAAGTTGTGAAGATAAACGGTAGAGGTTGACAGGTATGAACTCCAGTCACATTCCTGAGGCTGGCTCTCGAAGCTATCTGGGATTGTGAATCTGGATTTTCATGTCAGGCTAATATAAATGGTGGATCATCTGTGGATTTTAGCTGCAAATCATAAGCTAGTATATGTGGGAGAGGGGTTACTTTATAACACGTGAGCGTGTCTCAGGGGCAAGACTCGGATAATGTAGGCATGCTGGGTGATTTGTTATTATGCAGTTTTGTTCCCCTTATTTAAGGAGGGTGTATACTTGCATTGGAGGCAGTTCAAAGAAGCTTCTCGAGCTTGATTCCTGAGATGAAGGGTTGTCTTATGAAGAAAGGTTGAGCAGGTTGGGTCTGTACTCAATGGTGTTTAGAAGAATGAGAGGTGATCTTATTGAAATGTATAAGATTCTGAGGGGACTTGACAGGGTAGATGCAGAGAGGATGTTTCCCCTCGTGGGGGAATCTAGAACTAGGGGTCATAGTTTCAGAATAAGGGGGCGCCCATTTAAAATGGAAATGAGGAGGAATTTCTTCTCTCAGAGGGCTATGAATCGTTTGTATTCTTTCCCCCGGAGAGCTGTGGAGGCTGGGTCTTTGAATATATTTAAGGTGGAGATCGACGGATTTTTGAACAATAAGGGAGTCAAGGGTTATGGGGAGCGGGCAGGGAAGTGGAGCTGATGCCAGGATCAGATCAGCCATGATCTTATTGAATGGCGGTGCAGGCTCGAGGGGCCAAATGGCCAACTCCTGCTCCTATTTCTTATGTTATCCTTCAATTAATAAACATGGACACGAGATTTCCAAAGGTAGCAGACATTTTAAAGCTAATTTTGTAACTGGTAGCCCATATAAGTGTCAGAACTCCAGTTCAAGTGATATCTGATGAACGTTACACATGAAAAAATATAAGTTACAAAAAGTGCATACTTTGGCAGAGAAAGTCTCTCTAAACCCTCGGGGACTGTATTCAGTTCAATTCATTCTGACCTCAACTGAATTTATAAATGGGATTAAAGTAAAGGGTGTCTGCCTGATCCAAATGTATAGTGAGTGCTATCAGTTTCAGTGTCCTGCCAAATGTGACAGCTAAGAGCCCTGCTTAATTACTGTACAAAGAATTCATAAAGTGCTTGTGAATAATCCTTATTAGACAAATGTTTAAGGCAAAAATGGCACACAATAATAATGGGGATAATAGTCCTCACTGAAAGACTTGGGACTAATCTACTTTTTATTATGAGGACAAAATGGGCTTTTGTGTGAAGTGAGCTTTTCGTGTGGATCATACTGCAGCTCGAATGCGTTTCACAAAGTCTACCTGTTTCTAGTTTGCAATACCGCCCCGAATTCCTAATTGTACATTAGCCTGCCATATCTCCCACATACATTCAAATGCACGGGTGATATTCCAATTCCATGACAGAGATAAGCTACGAAGACAAGTCCGCCAATCAAATCAATGAAAGGTGTGTGCAGTGTCCACATTCTGCCACTAGATGCCACAAGTGAGACAGTGAATATCACATCCAACCACATTGAGAAAGCTGGGTCAGCTCCCTGATGGTTCAACTGTCTCAGCAAATCAGCAGCATACAGATCTCTGCGCTCTCAGTTTCTCAGGCAACAGATGCTGGCTTTGCCAGTGACACACAAACCACCCCCCCCCCTACCTCCCCACCCAAATAACCCAGTCTCCGCACAGCACTCCAAACACACCTATATGACATTGCCATTAATTAATTTGCTTGCTCCAAGTCTGGCTGCTAATTCACTGTAAATTATTGCTAATTTGTGGACAGGTTTGCACTGCGGACTCACACCTACTCCAAAGTGAACTGAGGCTGCCCAAGCTCATTTTAATGATGGCCCTCCCAGCCGTCAATCGCTGCATGGGTCATATTATCATCCACTCACTCTGGGGTAGTTTTAAAGTTGGTCCGAGAGGTGAAAGGGCAGTTTGCGAACCCGCTAATCTAATGAACGTCCGCATTTACTATGAGCTAATATGTTAGAAACATAGAAACATAGAAAATAGGTGCAGGAGTAGGTCATTCGGCCCTTCGAGCCTGCAAAGCCATTCAATGAGTTCATAGAAACATAGAAACATAGAAAATAGGTGCAGGAGTAGGCCATTCGGCCCTTCTAGCCTGCACCGCCATTCAATGAGTTCACGGCTGAACATTCAACTTCAGTACCCCATTCCTGCTTTCTCGCCATACCCCTTGATCCCCCTAGTAGTAAGGACCTCATCTAATTCCTTTTTGAATATATTTAGTGAATTGGCCTCAACAACTTTCTTTGGTAGAGAATTCCACAGGTTCACCACTCTCTGGGTGAAGAAGTTCCTCCGCATCTCGGTCCTAAATGGCTTACCCCTTATCCTTAGACTGTGACCTCTGGTTCTGGACTTCCCCAACATTGGGACCATTCTTCCTGCATCTAACCTGTCTAACCCCGTCAGAATTTTAAATGTTTCTATGAGGTCCCCTCTCATTCTTCTGAACTCCAGTGAATACAAGCCCAGTTGATCCAGTCTTTCTTGATAGGTCAGTCCCGCCATCCCGGGAATCAGTCTGGTGAACCTTCGCTGCACTCCCTCAATAGCAAGAATGTCCTTCCTCAGGTTAGGAGACCAAAACTGTACACAATAGTCCAGATGTGGCCTCACCAAGGCCCTGTACAACTGTAGCAACACCTCCCTGCCCCTGTACTCAAATCCCCTCGCTATGAAGGCCAACATGCCATTTGCTTTCTTAACCGCCTCCTGCACCTGCATGCCAACCTTCAATGACTGATGTACCATGACACCCAGGTCTCTTTGCACCTCCCCTTTTCCTAATCTGTCACCATTCAGATAATAGTCTGTCTCTCTGTTTTTACCACCAAAGTGGATAATCTCACATTTATTCACATTATACTTCATCTGCCATCCATTTGCCCACTCACCTAACCTATCCAAGTCGCTCTGCAGCCTCACAGCATCCTCCTCGCAGCTCACACTGCCACCCAACTTAGTGTCATCCGCAAATTTGGAGATACTACATTTAATCCCCTCGTCTAAATCATTAATGTACAATGTAAACAGCTGGGGCCCCAGCACAGAACCTTGCGGTACCCCACTAGTCACTGCCTGCCATTCCGAAAAGTACCCATTTACTCCTACTCTTTGCTTCCTGTCTGACAACCAGTTCTCAATCCACATCAGCATACTACCCCCAATCCCATGTGCTTTAACTTTGCACATCAATCTCTTGTGTGGGACCTTGTCGAACGTCTTCTGAAAGTCCAAATATACCGCATCAACTGGTTCTCCCTTGTCCACTCTACTGGAAACATCCTCAAAAAATTCCAGAAGATTTGTCAAGCATGATTTCCCTTTCACAAATCCATGCTGACTTGGACCTATCATGTCACCATTTTCCAAATGCACTGCTATGACATCCTTAATAATTGATTCCATCATTTTACCCACTACCGATGTCAGGCTGACCGGTCTATAATTCCGTTTTCTCTCTCCCTCCTTTTTTAAAAAGTGGGGTTACATTGGCTACCCTCCACTCTATAGGAACTGATCCAGAGTCAATGGAATGTTGGAAAATGACTGTCAATGCATCCACTATTTCCAAGGCCACCTCCTTAAGTACTCTGGGATGCAGTCCATCAGGCCCTGGGGATTTATCGGCCTTCAATCCCATCAATTTCCCCAACACAATTTCCCGGCTAATAAGGATTTCCCTCAGTTCCTCCTCCTTACTCGACCCCCCGACCCCTTTTATAACCGGAAGGTTGTTTGTGTCCTCCTTCGTGAATACTGAACCAAAGTACTTGTTCAATTGGTCCGCCATTTCTTTGTTCCCCGTTATGACTTCCCCTGATTCTGACTGCAGGGGACCTACGTTTGTCTTTACTAACCTTTTTCTCTTTACATATCTATAGAAAGTTTTGCAATCCGTCTTAATGTTCCCTGCAAGCTTCTTCTCATACTCCATTTTCCCTGCCCTAATCAAACCCTTTGTCCTCCTCTGCTGAGTTCTAAATTTCTCCCAGTCCCCAGGTTCGCTGCTATTTCTGGCCAATTTGTATGCCACTTCCTTGGCTTTAATACTATCCCTGATTTCCCTTGATAGCCACGGTTGAGCCACCTTCCCTTTTTTATTTTTATGCCAGACATGAATGTACAATTGTTGTAGTTCATCCATGCGGTCTCTAAATGTCTGCCATTGCCCATCCACAGTCAACCCCTTAAGTATCATTCGCCAATCCATCCCAGCCAATTCACGCCTCATACTTTCAAAGTTAGCCTTCTTTAAGTTCTGGACCATGGTCTCTGAATTAACTGTTTCATTCTCCATCCTAATGCAGAATTCCACCATATTATGGTCACTCTTCCCCAAGGGGCCTCGCACAACGAGATTGTTAATTAATCCTTTCTCATTACATAACACCCAGTCTAATATGGCCTCCCCCCTAGTTGGTTCCTCGACATATTGGTCTAAAAAAACATCCCTTATGCACTCCAGGAAATCCTCCTCCACCGTATTGCTTCCAGTTTGGTTAGCCCAATCTATGTGCATATTAAAGTCACCCATTATAACTGCTGCACCTTTATTGCATGCACCCCTAATTTCCTGTTTGATGCCCTCCCGAACATCACTACTACTGTTTGGAGGTCTGTACACAACTCCCACTAACGTTTTTTGCCCTTTGGTGTTCTGTAGCTCTACCTATATAGATTCCACATCATCCAAGCTAATGTCCTTCCTAACTATTGCCTTAATCTCCTCCTTAACCAGCAATGCTACCCCACCTCCTTTTCCTTTTATTCTATCCTTCCTGAATGTTGAATACCCCTGGATGTTGAGTTCCCAGCCCTGATCATCCTGGAGCCACGTCTCCGTAATCCCAATCACATCATATTTGTTAACATCTATTTGCACTGTT
This sequence comes from Pristiophorus japonicus, assembly GCF_044704955.1. NCBI lineage: Eukaryota > Metazoa > Chordata > Chondrichthyes > Pristiophoridae > Pristiophorus > Pristiophorus japonicus. The sequence continues at coordinate 11,640,038 of NC_091989.1, read as the reverse complement.
AATTCATCCACCTTATTGCGGATACTCCTTGCATTAAGACACAAAGCCTTTAGGCTTGTTTTTTTAACACCCTCTGTCCTTTTAGAATTTTGCTGTACAATGGTCCTTTTTGTTCTTTGCCTTGGGTTTCTCTGCCCTCCACTTTTCCTCATCTCCTTTCTGTCTTTTGCTTTTGCCTCCTTTATGTTTCCCTCTGTCTCCCTGCATTGGTTCCCATCCCCCTGCCATATTAGTTTAACTCCTCCCCAACAGCACTAGCAAACACTCCCCCGAGGACATTGGTTCCGATTCTGCCCAGGTGCAGACCGTCCGGATTGTACTGGTCCCACCTCCCCCAGAACCGGTTCCAATGCCCCAGGAATTTGAATCCGTCCCTGCTGCACCATTGCTCAAGCCACGTATTCATCTGAGCTATCCTGCGATTCCTACTCTGACTAGCACGTGGCACTGGTAGCAATCCCGAGATTACTACTTTTGAGGTCCTACTTTTTAATTTAGCTCCTAGCTCCTTAAATTCATTTCGTAGGACCTCATCCCTTTTTTTACCTATATCGTTGGTACCAACGTGCACCACGACAACTGGCTGTTCTCCCTCCCTTTTTAGAATGTCCTGCACCCGCTCCGAGACATCCTTGACCCTTGCACCAGGGAGGCAACATACCATCCTGGAGTCTCGGTTGCGGCCGCAGAAACGCCTATCTATTCCCCTTACAATTGAATCCCCTATCACTATCGCTCCCCCACTCTTTTTCCTGCCCTCCTGTGCAACAGAGCCAGCCACGGTGCCATGAACTTGGCTGCTGCTGCCCTCCCCTGATGAGTCATCCCCCCCAACAGTACTCAAAGCAGTGTATCTGTTTTGCAGGGGGATGACCACAGGGGACCCCTGCACTACCTTCCTTGCACTACTCTTCCTGCTGGTCTTCCATTCCCTCGCTGGCTGTGGACCCTTCTCCTGCGGTATGACCAACTCACTCCACGTGCTACTCACGTCATTCTCAGCATCGTGGATGCTCCAGAGTGAATCCACCCTCAGCTCCAACTCCGCAACGCGGACCGTCAGGAGCCGGAGGTGGATACACTTCCCGCACATGTAGTCGTCAGGGACACTGGTGTTGTCCCCGAGTTCCCACATGGTACAGGAGGAGCATATCACGTGACCGAGCTGTCCTGCCATGACTTAACCCTTAGATACACTTAAATTGGCGACAACAATGTTAAAAGTTACTGACTAATAAAGAAAAAGAAAAACTACTCACCAATCAGCAGCCAATCACTTACCACGTTGGCTGTGACGTCACCTTTTGATTTCTTTCTACTTCTTTTTTGCCTTCTCTCCCAGCTGGAGCTGCACCGGTCCTGCCTCTCTCGACTCCCGCCTCTCTCGACGCTCCCCGGACTGCTGAGCCTTTTATAGGCCGCTGCCTCTCTCGACTCCCGCCTCTCTCGACGCTCCCCGGACTGCTGAGCCTTTTATAGGCCGCTGCCTCTCTCGACTCCCGCCTCTCTCGACTCTCCGGACTGCTGAGCCTTTTATAGGCCGCTGCCTCTCTGGACTCCCGCCTCTCATGGCTGAAAATGCAACTTCAGTACCCCATTCCTGCTTTCTCGCCATACCCCTTGATCCCCCTAGTAGTAAGGACTACATCTAACTCCTTTTTGAATATATTTAGTGAATTGGCCTCAACAACTTTCTGTGGTAGAGAATTCCACAGGTTCACCACTCTCTGGGTGAAGAAGTTTCTCCTCATCTCGGTCCTAAATGGCTTTCTCCTTATCCTTAGACTGTGACCCCTGGTTCTGGACTTCCCCAACATTGGGAACATTATTCCTGCATCTAACCTGTCTAAACCCGTCAGAATTTTAAGCGTTTCTATGAGATCCCCTCTCATTCTTCTGAACTCCAGTGAATACAAGCCCAGTTGATCCAGTCTTTCTTGATATGTCAGTCCCGCCATCCCGGGAATCAGTCTGGTGAACTTTCGCTGCACTTCCTCAATAGCAAGAATGTCCTTCCTCAAGTTAGGAGACCAAAACTGAACACAATACTCCAGGTGTGGCCTCACCAAGGCCCTGTACAACTGTAGTAACACCTCTCTGCCCCTGTACTCAAATCCTCTCGCTATGAAGGCCAACATGCCACTTGCTTTCTTAACCGCCTGCTGTACCTGCATGCCAACCTTCAATGACTGATGTACCATGACACCCAGGTCTCGTTGCACCTCCCCTTTTCCTAATCTGTCACCATTCAGATAATAGTCTGTCTCTCTGTTTTTACCACCAAAGTGTATAACCTCACATTAGGTATACAAAGATAAAGATTCATCTTCACTGTACCTTCTGACAGTCTGAGTGATTTAGTCTACCTAAACTAGAGTTGATCCAATACTCGGCAGCCAGTGTCCTAACTTGCACCAAGTCCTGCTCACCCATCACCCTGTGCTCGCTGATCTGCATTGACTTCCGGTTAAGCAACGCCTCGATTTCAAAATTCTCATCCTTATTTTCAAATCCCTCCATGGCCCTCGCCCCTCCCTATCTCTGTAATCTCCTCCGGCTCCACAACCCCCCCCGGAGATGTCTGCGCTCCTCTAATTCTTCTCTCTTGAGCATCCCTGATTATAATTGCTCAACCATTGGTGGCCGTGCCTTCTGTTGCCTGGGCCCCGAGCTGCTGAACTCCCTCTCTAAACCTCTCCCGCCTCTCTACCTCTCTTTCCTCCTTCAAGACACTCCTTAAAACCTCCCTCTTTGACCAAGCTTTTGGTCACCAGCGCTAATTTCTACTTATGCGGCTCAGTGTCAAATTCTTGTCTCATAACACTCCTGTGAAGCACCTTGGGACGTTTCACTATGTTAAAGGCGCTATATAAATATAAGTTGCTGTTGTTGTTGTTGTTGTTCCAGGGCTCTGTACCCAAGTTTAATAACTACAAAAGTCAAACAAAATCTAGTTTCTCCATTACGTCTGCACCATCCTTAACTAACTTGTTCTGAATTTCTAACTGATTTTTCTTATTGTGGTCGAGTGTGTTTAAGTGGTTATGACAGGTGAGGTCTTAGAAAAAGCTTAGCAAAAGTGGCTGCTTGTAGATTGAGAGCGTAGATTTGTATTAGGATGTGTCCATCCTTACACTTTATAATTACACGCATCTTTCTGTAATTACGTTTATTTTTGTATTGTGATCGTCAGTGTTTAATATTAATTTGTCACAAAGTGAATCCTGCTCATTTGTGGCATTGTGGTTATAGCAGCTGTTGCTGCCTGTACCCATTCATATGATGTAGAAATTCATGGCACAATTCCAGACGATGCAAGATATTAATTGGCTCTCACAGATCATTAATTTACCGAGATACAAAAGCAAGGTACTGCGGATGCTGGAAATCGGAAATACTCACAGAAAATGCTGGAAACACTCAGCAGGTCAGGCAGCATCTGTGGAGAGAGAAACAGAGTTAAAGTTTCAACAACAACAATGTTTATTTACATAGCGCCTTTAACATAGCAAAACGTTCCAAGGCACTTCACAGCAGTGTTATAAGACAAAACAGATACATTTGACATCGAGCCACAGAAGAAGAAATTACAGCGATGACCAAAAGTAGGTTTTAAAGAGCATCTTGAAGGAGGAAAGAGAGGTAGAGAGGCGGAGAGGTTTAGGGAGGGAGGTTCCAGAGCTTGGGGCCCAGGCAGCTCAAGGCACAGCCACCAATGGTTGAGCGATTATAATCAGGGATGCTCAAGAGGGCAGAATTAGAGGAGCGCAGACATCTCGTGGGGGGGGTGGGGGTTGTGGGGCTGGATGAAATTACAGAGATAGTGAGGGGTGCAGCCATGGAGGGATTTGTAAACAAGGATGAGAATTTTGAAATCGAGGCGTTTCAGGGTGTTGACCTTTCGTCAGAACTGTTCTGATGCTTCCTGACCTGCTGAGTTCATTTAGATGTGTGCTTAGCTTCTCACTATGGTCGATAATATACTCTCAGCGGTGCTGCTTCTGCAAGCTGAGCGCGTGGCAATCAAATGAGTTGACTTCACTTAATACTGTGAGGTCCGCACATTGAAGTATTAGTGCTGCACTCCAGGTGCACGATGCAGTGGGAATGTTGAACAGCTGGGGGTGGAATTTTAACACCAGCAGCTCTTAAAGGGCTGCTGCTCTCTCTTAAAACTGTCTTTCGACGGAAAAGGGAGAACAAAGGCAACAACACCTTTCCATACATTGTGGCAAAGGGCAAAGCACTGGGGGGGGGATCTCGCTGTGAAAACATGTACATCACAACCGGTTGGGGTCTGTAAAAATGTGTGATCTTTGATTTGCAAAATGGACTGAGAAGTCAGGTTGCGCAACGCATCGGTCACAAGGGAGTAAAAGAGCATCACTAAATTATTCAGCAAGATAAAAGCAAAATGCCGAAGATGCTGGAAATCTGAAGCAGAAACAGAAAGTGCTGTGAGCACTCAGCGGGTCAGGCAGCATCGGTGGAGAGAGAAAGTGTGTTAACCTTTCAGATCGGTGACCTTTCGTCAGAGCCGGAAGATGTTAGAGAGGAACACCCTTTAAGCCAATCCTCGCCTGTTCTGGCCCCAAACTCACGCCTCTCCTGGGCCCCGATCACGTCCCTCTACAATCTCTCGCCACTCCTTCAGCCCGACCTTGCTGCTCCTGCTGTACCTGCCCATGCTCCAGTCACCGACCTGGACCTTGATGACGTCACACTTGGAAAGCAGTGACAGGATCGGTCCAAGTCAGCATGGATTTATGAAAGGGAAATCATGCTTGACGAACCTTCTGGAATTTTTTGAGGATGTAACAAGCAGAGTGGACAAGGGAGAACCAGTGGATGTGGTGTATTTGTACTTTCAAAAGGCTTTTGACAAGGACCCGCACAAGAGATTGGTGTGCAAAATCAAAGCATATGGTATTGGGGGTAACGTACTGACGTGGATAGAGAACTGGTTGGCAGACAGGAAGCAGAGAGTCGGGATAAATGGGTCCTTTTCAGAATGGCAGGCAGTGACTAGTGCAGTGTCGCAGGGCTCAGTGCTGGGACCCCAGCTCTTTACAATATACATTAACGATTTGGATGATGGAATTGAGTGTAATATCTCCAAGTTTGCGGATGACGCTAAATTGGGTGGCGGTGTGAGCTGTGAGGAGGACACTAAGAGGCTGCAGGGTGACTTGGACAGGTTGGGTGAGTGGGCAAATGCATGGCAGATGCAGTATAATGTGGATCAATATGAGGTTATCCATTTTGGGGGCAAAAACACGAAGGCAGAATATTATCTGAATGGTGGCAGATTAGGAAAAGGGGAGGTGCAACGAGACCTGGGTGTCATGGTTCATCAGTCACTGAAAGTGGGCATGCAGGTACATCAGGCGGTGAAGAAGGCCAATGGTATGTTGGCCTTCATAGCTAGGGGATTTGAGTATAGGAGCAGGGAAGTCTTACTGCAGTTGTACAGGGCCTTGGTGAGGCCTCATCTGGAATATTGTGTTCAGTTTTGGTCTCCTAATCTGAGGAAGGACGTTCTTGCTATTGAGGGAGTGCAGCGAAGGTTCACCAGACTGATTCCAGGGATGGCCAGACTGTCATATGAGGAGAGACTGGATCAACTGGGCCTTTATTCACTGGAGTTTAGAAGGATGAGAGGGGATCCCATAGAAACATATAAGATTCTGACGGGACGGGACAGGTTAGATGTGGGTAGATTGTTCCCGATGTTGGGGAAGTCCAGAACCAGGGGACATAGTTTTAGGATAAGGGGTAGGCCATTTAGGACTGAGATGAGGAGAAACTTCTTCACTTAGAGAGTTGTTAACCTGTGGAATTCCCTGCCACAGAGAGTTGTTGATGCCAGTTCATTGGATATATTCAAGAGGGAGTTAGATATGGCCCTTACGGCTAAGGGGATCAAGGGGTATGGAGAGAAAGCAGGAAAGGGATACTGAGGGAATGATCAACCATGATCTCATTGAATGGCAGTGCTGGCTTGAAGGGCCGAATGGCCTACTCCTGCACCTATTTTTCTATGTTTCTATGTTTCTATGATATGTGTGCGCACTAGGTCCGTGCAGCAGAGCTGGTCTCCAGTTGTCTTGGTTAACCCTTGCCACTGGACCACAACCTAGCTCTGTCAAGCCCGTGCGGTGGCTGGTGTGCAACGGCCACCCCACATTAAAAAAATCCACGCACCGGTATCTACCATCCTTCAACATGCAGTTCGGGATCCTGGAATATTAGCTCCTTCGTTGAAACACCTGTGAACTCATCTCCTTTTGGCGTGGAAGCAAGACATCCTCATTTCGAGGGACTGCCTATGATGATGATGATGATGAAGCCAGTGCAGAGCCAGTGAACGGGGTGGGGGGGGCTGCAGGCAAAGAACAAAAGTTGATGGGGTGGAGGACAAGAATGGTTGAAATAAAGGCATAATGAGGTGTTAACGGGACAGGTATAGAGACAAAAGATGGGTCCAGAGGAGGTGTAAAATGGTCACAGCGGAACTACAAAGGGAGGGAAGCATGGGAAATCCGGCATGGATCGGGAGGCTCCCCCCGCCAGGGAATGAGGGGGAAGAAGGGTGAGGTGGACCCGAAGAGTGTGGACTATCCAGCCGGCCGTATACCGTGACATTGATGTCTTGTTTCACTCAAAGAAAGAGTGCAGAAATCAACAACGGTTACAGTTGAGGAAGCCACTTATTCTCAGCTTGGCGAGCAACATCACCCCAATGGACGAGTTGTCGATGACCGACTAAGCAGGAAATATTCGTGTCCTTCGCAGAGCGGCTTTCCGGCAGTCGGCTGTCTTGCTGGTGTCCCAGGGGTTAACTCCCCAAGGGAGTTATACCGCTGGAATTCAGTCTTCAGGAGGAAGCCAGGGTGCATGGTGGGAAGCCTGATGCATTTAGCGATAAAAATGCTTTGTGGTAAAAATGAACGCGTGAGGTATCTCTGACTTGTGGTTAAACTGTGCAGCACCAAATCTGCAGGTTCACTGTGATCCCCTCGTACTCTTTAAACAGATCATGTCCTTTCAATACTTTATGAAAATGGTGCTATAATAACCATTGATCTTATTATAGTCATCAAAGGGATATGTCCGACGGACCGTGACTGAACAATACAAATGTATGATGGACTCTTGCCATTGCACATCATCACCATACGCATTAAATGCTAATATTGATCCCAGTCCCTGTCTTCAAAACTCTACGCATCGAACCAGGATGATCCCAATTATCTATTATATTGAGAGTTTAGATGTTGGCTGCCTGAGCTTAGCTCCTGCATCCAGGAATAAAAGCGAGGAATAGGTCGGCCCTAATGTCTGCTGTGGCTCGGTGGGTAGCACTCTTGCCTTTGAGTCAGAAGGTTGTGGGGTTAAGTCCAACTTCAGAAAATTGAACACTCCAGTGCAGTGCCGAGGGAGCGCTGCACTGCCAGAGGTGCCGTCTTTCAGATGAGATGCTAAACCTTGGCTCCATCTGCTTTCTCAAGTGGACACAAATGATCCCATGGCACTATTTGGAAGAAGAGCAAGGGAGTTATCCGCAGTGTCCTGGCCAATATTTATCCTTTAATCAACATCACAAAAAAAAACAGATTATCTGGTCATTATTATATTTTTCTTTGTGAGAGCTTGCTTGTGCACAAATTGGCTGCCGCATTTCCTACATTACAACAGTGACAATAATCCAAAAGCACTTCATTGGCTGTAAAGCACTTTGAGACGGTCGGGGGTTGCGAAAGGCGCTATATAAATCCAAGACTTTCTCTTCTGTCTTTTTCCTTGATGTCAGACAACCAGACACGATACATTGCTTTTTTTTTTCTAAAGGATTTGTGATTTATTTTTGTCCACTGTGGCTGATATAGTTTCTTTGCCCACCAGAGATAAGGATGCCCTTTCAGGCACCGGAGCTATCATGCGGCTTCAGCCGACAGCTAGATCAGTGGTATTTCAGTTTCCCATACCAGCTACGCAGACCCAAGGTTAGCCAGCTGTGGGCGACCACATCCTGTACAGCAGACACAAATAACAAGCCTTCCCTCATGTTGTCTTCAAGTCGGGGGTGGGTATGGGGGTGGGGGGAGGTAGCTGGCAGGTTGGGGTGAGGAGGGGGGGTGGCGAGGAGGGTCTGTCAGTTTAACACCAGTGGCACCTTCGACAACGCAGCTGCCTAGACGACTGATGAAACCACATGCGTGACCAGAAGCTAGTTTTTTGCGTTCTGCCGAAATGTGGAGCAAAATGTTTTATCGCTCGGTCACCGAACAACATAAGAACATAAGAAATAGGAGCAGGAGTAGGCCATACAGCCCCTCGAGCCTGTTCCGCCATTTAATAAGATCATGGCTGATCTGATCATGGACTCAGCTCCACTTCCCTGCCTGCTCCCCATAACCCCTTATCCCCTTATCGTTTAAGAAACTGTCTATTTCTGTCTTAAATTTATTCAATATCCCATCTTCCACAGCTCTCTCAGGCAGCAAATTCCACAGATCCACAACCCTCTGAGAGAAGAAATTCCTCCTCATCTCAGTTTTAAATGGGCGGCCCCTTATTCGAAGCTTATGCCCCCTAGTTCTAGTCTCCCCCATCAGTGGACAGTCTTCTCTTCATTGCTGGAGCAAGGGGAGGCAACTAAACACACGAGGCAGAAAGGAATAGAAGACGATGCTGATCGGGTGAGCCAATGACAGACAATGGCAATGGCAGACATTTAGAGACCGCATGGATGAATTACAACAATTGTACATTCCTGTCTGGTGTAAAAAAAAAAGGGAAGGTGGCTCAACCGTGGCTATCTAGGGAAATCAGGGATAGTATTAAAGCCAAGGAAGTGGCATACAAATTGGCCAGAAATAGCAGCGAACCTGGGGACTGGGAGAAATTTAGAACTCAGCAGAGGAGGACAAAGGGTTTGATTAGGGAAAATGGAGTACGAGAAGAAGCTTGCAGGGAACATTAAGGCGGATTGCAAAAGTTTCTATAGGTATGTAAAGAGAAAAAGGTTAGTAAAGACAAACGTAGGTCCCCTGCAGTCAGAATCAGGGGAAGTCATAACGGGGAACAAAGAAATGGCAGACCAATTGAACAAGTACTTTGGTTCAGTATTCACTAAGGAGGACACAAACAACCTTCCGGATGTAAAAGGGGTCAGAGGGTCGAGTGGGGAGGAGGAACTGAGGGAAATCTTTATTATTCGGGACATTGTGTTGGGGAAATTGATGGGATTGAAGGCCGATAAATCCCCAGGGCCTGATGGACTGCATCCCAGAGTACTTAAGGAGGTGGCCTTGGAAATAGCGGATGCATTGACAGTCATTTTCCAACATTCCATTGACTCTGGATCAGTTCCTATCGAGTGGAGGGTAGTCAATGTAACCCCACTTTTAAAAAAAGGAGGGAGAGAGAAAACAGGGAATTATAGACCGGTCAGCCTGACCTCAGTAGTGGGTAAAATGATGGAATCAATTATTAAGGATGTCATAGCAGCGCATTTGGAAAGAGGTGACATGATAGGTCCAAGTCAGCATGGATTTGTGAAAGGGAAATCATGCTTGACAAATCTTCTGGAATTTTTTGAGGATGTTTCCAGTAGAGTGGACAAGGGAGAGTCAGTTGATGTGGTGTATTTGACTTTCAGAAGGCTTTCGACAAGGTCCCACACAAGAGATTAATGTGCAAAGTTAAACCATATGGGATTGGGGGTAGTGTGCTGACATGGATTGAGAACTAGTTGGCAGACAGGAAGCAAAGAGTAGGAGTAAATGGGTACTTTTCAGAATGGCAGGCAGTGACAAGTGGGGTACCGCAAGGTTCTGTGCTGGGGCCCCAGCTGTTTACATTGTACATTAATGATTTAGACGAGGGGATTAAATGTAGTATCTCCAAATTTGCAGATGACACTAAGTTGGGTGGCAGTGTGAGCTGCGAGGAGGATGCTGTGAGGCTGCAGAGCGACTTGGATAGGTTAGGTGAGTGGGCAAATGCATGGCAGATGAAGTATAATGTGGATAAATGTGAGGTTATCCACTTTGGTGGTAAAAACAGAGAGACAGACTATTATCTGAATGGTGACAGATTAGGAAAAGGGAAGGTGCAGCGAGACCTGGGTGCCATAGTACATCAGTCATTGAAGGTTGGCATGCAGGTACAGCAGGCGGTTAAGAAAGCAAATGGCATGTTGGCCTTCATAGCGAGGGGATTTGAGTACAGGGGCAGGGAGGTGTTGCTACAGTTGTACAGGGCCTTGGTGAGGCCACACCTGGAGTATTGTGTACAGTTTTGGTCTCCTAACTTGAGGAAGGACATTCTTGCTATTGAGGGAGTGCAGCGAAGATTCACCAGACTGATTCCCGGGATGGTGGGACTGACATATCAGGAAAGACTGGATCAACTGGGCTTGTATTCACTGGAGCTCAGAAGAATGAGAGTGGACCTCATAGAAACGTTTAAGATTCTGACGGGTTTAGACAGGTTAGATGCGGGAGGAATGTTCCCAATGTTGGGGAAGTCCAGAACCAGGGGTCACAGTCTAAGGATAAGGGTTAAGCCATTTAGGACCGAGATGAGGAGAAACTTCTTCACCCAGAGAGTGGTGAACCTGTGGAATTCTCTACCACAGTTGAGGCCAATTCACTAAATATATTCAAAAGGGAGTTAGATGAAGTCCTTACTACTCGGGGGATCAAGGGGTATGGCGAGAAAGCAGGAAGGGGGTACTGAAATTTCATGTTCAGCCATGAACTCATTGAATGGCGGTGCAGGCTAGAAGGGCTGAATGGCCTGCTCCTGCACCTATTTTCTATGTTTCTATGTTTCTATGAAGGGTGGGAGGAGACTCGTGTGGAGCATGAACACCGGCATGGAGCAGTTGGGACAAATGATCTGTTTCTGTGCTGTACACGCTGTGTCATTCGATGTAATTCTGCTGCCAGCGCAGTGTGTGGTGGGAAATGCATCTTGCATCGAAAATTCTAATCGAGAACAATTTACTACTGAAAAGAAAGAAAATTTATATAGGGCCCTTCACAACCTCAGGACGTCCCAAAGCGCTTTGTAGCCACTGAAGTACTTTTGAAGTGTAGTCACTGTTGTAATGAGGTGAGCCATTTGTTGTGTGGCTGTTGGTTTTGCTTGCCACCATTATCACATTATCGTCATTATCGCCATGGGAATCCTACATTACAAAAGTGATGACACTTCCTAAAGAACTTCACTGGCCGTAAAGCGCTTTGGAATAACCAGAGGTGGTGAAAGGCGCTATATAAATGCACATTCTTTCTTCCTTCCTTTTCAATAGTCTTGTTCTCTTTAAGAAGTTGTTAAACAGAAGCAGGATCGAGAAATCTGAAATAAAGAAACAGCGGGTGCTGGAAACACCCCGCAGGTCAGGCAGCACCTGTGGAGCGAGAGAAACAGAGTTAGCGGGAGAGAAATTGGGTGCATTTGCGCTTCCCGTTAGCGCCCCTCGGGGGCACAAATGACTTTGCGACTGGGCGCGGCGCCGCTAACGACTCCCGCTAAATTCGGCGGCCGTTTAGCGGCAGGGCTAGGGCGCCACGATATCCTGCACCCGGAGATCGTGACGTCACCACTGGTGTGCATCGCCCGGTTAGCGGCCCGGCCCTGAGGTCGGCTATCGTTCCCTGAAGCTGTGGCGGGCCAAAACAGCGGCAGCTTCTGGGAGACACAGCCAGCGGCCGGCCACTACCGGGGCAAATCTTCAAGGGAAGGTGGCCGGCTGCTGCTGAAACAAAAAAAAAATCCCGTTTCGCTTCGCGCTCCGGGGGGGGGGCGGGTGTTTTGGTCGCGGGGTCGATGCCGCGATCGCTCGGCCCGATGCTCTGCTGACCGCACTGTGCCACCCCTGTTTCCCGGTGCCCCAGGTAGGTAGGTCCACAATATGCAGCGTACGCAGCTTGGGCCCTTCCCGTTAATTCAGGGAAGAGCCCCCGCTACGCGGCAGCGCGACACGGCTCGCTCCCGCCCCAGGAAGGAAGTGGAGCGCTTGATTCAGTGCTACACTTCCCTTCGGGGGGGAGAGGTATCCCCAATTTATCGCGAGGGGTGGGCGAGACTTCTGTGCTTGCTGCAAAGTCACTCGCCTGATGAGTGTTACTGCCCAATTTCTAGGCCAACGTTTCAGGTCGATGGCCTTTCACCAGATATTATTAAAGCCATGTTATGAAGTTAGCTTTGAATTATTTGTTGCTGCATCATATTATTGATCCTTTTTTCTGCCACTTTGTTGCCATTTCTGTTGTTGCCATTCATATTTTAGAAATGGTCAAAGGTCACTTGACCAATCAGAGGTGCATCTCCTGACCTCAGTTGTCCAGAATGTGCACTTGCAACCTCTCTGGTCGCTCTTGTTTGATGTGAATATTTTTATAACTTAAAAGTGGAATCGTCCATCTTACTACATCAGCAAATCTTCTGTGGCATTGCTAGGATGATGGTGTTCTATAACAACAGGAGTGTTATAGCATGCAATTCACAATGTATATTCTGCTGCTAAGCAAGTAGTTAGATCTCACCTGTCCCTTTAAATCTAATTGTTTTGAATTGCAATATCCAAAGTTTGGTGAATGCATGTTAGATGCAAGATTTTTTTTTACCTTCATAAACAGGTTAAAATTCTTCCGGTCCATTCAGACCTGTGGTGCTGGTCAAGCAGCTAGTCTGCTCTTAGGGCTGGGCACGATGTTCTCTAAACCATCTTGCAAAAGCTAGGATGGATCAAGTGTCTCTGACCATCCCTTCATGTACACATGGACCCATCTCCTCTCACACTGACACCAGGAAGTGGGCACAGTGGGAATCACGGCTGGCATTCCATCACTCGCTGGTGCCATAGGTTGAGGTTTCAATGTGCTGCACTGTCGTGACACAACACCTACATCTTTATCAAGAGCGCCTTCTATTGGTCACTATCGTTCATTTAATATCTTAAAGCTTTGGAGCTCAAGGGTCTCTCAAGCACATTCATATAAAGTCAAGCAATAATGGACACTTAATAGAATACAGAAGGAGGCCATTCTTTCCAACAAGTCTGTGCCAGCACTTTGAAAGAGATTGAGGAGTGATCACAGGCAAGAGCTTCACTGAAGTGTTGAGATGACACCATAAGCCATGGCAACTTAGCCCCAACATGAGAGTCCTGTCTTGAAATTGCAGCCCTATGTCCAATACATAATATAATTAAACACTGTGGAATTTAATTCCCTTTCTGTTCCAGTTTTCTTCCTCCCAGCAGCATCATGATGGGCATTGACAGTCAATATTCATGGGTTCTGAAGCTAATGTGTGCAAAGGCAGAGATAGTCCATTACTCAGCATTGACACCAACCTTGGAAAAGCCTAAGCTTGGTGATACCGAAACATTACTTTTTAAAATTTTGTCTTTTTTGGAATCTCAGCGGTATCTTTCACAGGGGTCACAGTGTCAGAATAAGGGGTCGGCCATTTCGGACTGAGATGAGGAGAAATTTCTTCAGGTGAATATCTGGAATTTTCTACCCCAGAGAGCTGTGGAAGCTCAGTTGTTGAGCATGTTCATCATCATCATCATAGGCAATCCCTCGGAATCGAGGAAGACTTGCTTTCACTCCTGAAGTGAGTTCTTTGGTGGCTGAACAGTTCAATAAGAGAGCCACAGTCCCTGTCACAGGTGGGACAGACATTCATTGAGGTTAGGGGTGGGTGGGATAGATTTACTACACGCTCCTTCTGCTGCCTACGCCTGACCTCTTCACGCTCTCGGCATTGAGATTCGAAGAGCTCAATGCCCTCCCGGATGCACTTCCTCCACCTAGGGCGATATTCGGCCAGGGACTCTCAGGTGTCAGTGGTGATGTCGCACTTTACCAGGGAGGCTTTAATGGTATCCTTGTAACATTTCCGCTGCCTCGTTTGCCGTGAGGGAGCTCCACATAGAGCATTTGCTTAGGGAATCTCGTGTCTGGCATGCGAACCATGTGGCCTGCCCAGCGAAGCTGACCGAGTATGGTCAGACAGAGATCGATAGACTTTTGGATATTAAGGGAATCAAGGGATAAGGGGATAGGGCAGGCAAGTGGAGTTCAGGTAGAAGATTAGCCACTGAATGGCGAAGCAGGTTCGAGGGGCCAAATGGCCTACTCCTGCTCCTAATTCTTATGTTCTTATGTTATGCTCTTTTCCTTCCCCTAGGTTTCATTAAAAAAATAACCTATCCTCCCCCAAAATAAAATGTGCAAAGCTTTCACACACACGAAAATCAAAATTCTCAATCTTGATCTATTAAATGGCCAAACATGCTAAAGCTCCTTAGATTTGAATGCAGTTATGTAATTGTTTCCCAGGCCTGTTGAGATATTCATTCTGATTAAAGGCATGCAATGCTGTGAAACATGGTCACGAAGCCAAGATGTGTGTTTAAGACTGGGACACTGCTTTTGTTACCCATGGCTTCAAATCTCACCTCAACAATTGTGTGAAGCAATTGCCTCCTCAATCTCTTTCAAAAAAAAGTGCTGGTAAACATAGAAACATAGTAAATAGCTGCAGGAGCAGGCCATTCGGCTCTTCGAGCCTGCACCACCATTCAATATCATCATGACTGATCATGCAACTTCAGTACCCCATTCCTGCTTTCTCTCCATACCCCTTGATCCCTTTAGCCATAAGGGCCACATCCAATTCCCTTTTGAATATATCTAACGAACTGGCCTCAACAACTTTCTGTGGTAGAGAATGCCACAGGTTCACAATTCTCTGAGTGAAGAAGTTTCTCCTCATCTGTGCTCTATACCACACAGACTACAAACCTATCCAAAAAGGCTTCACCATCCAAAAATCTCTTAGCATTGATTAATTAAAAAATGAATCATTTTACCAAGGAAAATATATTTCACGTCTGACAGAATATCAAAGTGAGATGTTGAGGACTTTGTCAGCGTGTGTGTTATCTTGGTGTTAATAAAATTGATGTGGGAAACCAAATGATTGGGTGTAGCTAGACCAACGGGCCTTTGATAAAGTACCAAAGATACTCATAAAGATAGAAAGACTTGCATTTTTAGCGCCTTTCACAACCACCGAATGTCGCAAAGCGCTTTACAGCCAATGAAATACTTTTAAAGTGCAGTCACTGTTGCAATGTGGGAAACGCAGCAGCCAATTTGCGCACAGCAAGCTCCCACAAACAGCAATATGATAATAACCAGATAATCTGTTTTTGTGATGTTGATTGAGACATTGGCCAGGACACCGGGGAGAACTCCTCTGCTCTTCTTCGAAATAGTGCCATGGGATCTTTTACATCCGCCCAAGAGAGCAGACGGGCCCTCGGTTTAATGTCTCATCCAAAAAACAGCACCTCCAACAGTGCAGCACTCTCTCAGTACTTCAGTGTCAGCTAACATTTATGTGCTTAAGTCTCTGGAGTGGAACTTGAACCCACACCCTTCTAACTCAGAGGCAAGTGTGCTACCAACTGAACCACAGTTGACACTAAATGCTATCCCGTTACAAATTAAGGTCAGTGCCTATCCAGGGTGAGACATGGATTGGCAAAAAAGGAGGAAATATGAGGTATTTGTTAGTAAGATTGTCTCAGTCATGGCTCAGTTGGTCCCTCACCTCTGAATCAGAAAAATCTAGGCTGACACTCTCGTGCAGGACTGAGGGAGTGCTGCCCTGTCGGTGGTGCTGTCTTTCAGACAAGACATCAAACATCTGTTCTCAGGTGAACGTAAAAGATCCCATGCCACTATTTCGAAGAAGAGCAGGGGAGTTATCCCCGCTGTCCTGGCCAATATTTATCCCTCAATCAACATCACTTAAACAGATTATCTGGCCATTATCACATTGCTGTTTGTGGGAGCTTGCTGTGCGCAAATCGGCTGCCGCGTTTCCCACATTACAACAGTGACTGCACTCTTAAAAAGCACTTTATTGACTGTAAAGCACTTTGGGACGTCTTGTGGTCGTGAAAGGGGCGATCTAAATGCAGGTCTTACTTTTTGTCATAAAAATGTAATTGAACACCTAATGACCAAAAACAAAATCATAGCTAAGTATCTGCATCTGAGTATTTAAAATGTACAAAGTCATGTTTGTCTGCTGGGGGACATGGAACGGTATTCTGTGCGAAAATGAGATGCCTCAGCACCAAGGTTTAGACTTGTCTTGTCAGTTGGTATCACGTTGTATAATCTGTCTTTATATTCACGAGTTTATTTTAAGGCATTATATCATGGAAACATGTTGCTGTATTCACTTTGAGCTATTATGTATTGAATTTTTTTTTAAAGTGTGACTTTCTGTTAGTCTGTGGCTCAGGTTAAGACTTCTTACCCTGTGCATCTCAATGCAGCTTGAAAAGACTGTGGTTCTCTATTGTTAACGCTGCAGACAAGATTTTCTCAGTGCAGTTTTATTCACAGAGCAAGACGATATTTGCACAGAATGGAGATCTGGGTTCAATCACACCTGTTTCACATTTTCCATTCGAATGAAGGTACCACTTTTTATCTGCAATTTTTTTTTTGTTGTTAATTTTTTAGTTATGAAATTCTGTGCAATATTTGTTACTGCCTGAATGAGCTTAGTTCGTGTGCCAGAGAGGGCCAGCTTTCATCAGCATCCTCCTTTACAAAGTGTGGAATGCTGCAACTTGTACAACAAAACGGGATTATAATTAAAAACAGCATATAGCTTCCGTCTTATTTATTATTTATTTATTTTGTCTTAAAACACTCCTGTGAAGAGCCTTGGGATGTTTTACTACGTTAAAGGCGCTATATAGATTCAAGGACACCCTCAAAGCCTCTTTGATAAAATGCAACATCCCTACCGGCACCTGGGAGTCCCTGGACAAAGACCAGTCCGCCCTAAGTGGAGGAAGAGCATCCGTGGGGTTGCTGAGCACCTCGAGTCTCGTCGCCGAGAGCGTGCAGAAATCAAGCGCAGGCAGCGGAAGGAACGTGCGGCAAACCTGTCCCACCCACACGTTCCTCCAACCACTGTCTGTCCCACCTGAGACAGAGACTGTAATTCCCGCATTGGACTGTTCAGTCACCTGAGAACGCATTTTTGGAGTGGAAGCAAGTCTTCCTCGATTCCGAGGGACTGCCTATGATGATGATGATGATGGTGATGACGATAAATACAAGTTGTTGTGGTCGTCAAAAAATTGTGTCGCAAATGTTGTTTTTTTTTCAATAAAGTTTATTGAGAAATTTCACGAATCCATCCGTCGTGCTGCAATCAAGCCACAGAAAGCAGACAGTCAGAACACAAAAGCAAAATACTGCGGATGCTGGAATCTGAAACGTTACCTGAAACGTTAACTCTATTTCTCTCTCCACAGATGCTGCCTGACCCGCTGAGATTTTCAGCATTTTCTGCCGATGGTTACAATCCTGCCACACAAGCTCATCATTTACAGTCCGTGCAGTTACTTAAATCCTCGCTTTGCCCTCTCTGCAACGCAGACAGCTTTCAAAATTATTGGGCTCCTTTGCTTTTCATCAGTACTCCCTCCACACACCTTCACATCCGCCCACTAAAGGAATGCGAGGTGTTTCTGGCAATCAAATTATTAATGGAATGTGTTGCATCCCATGAAATTTTTGTGACTGGATAAACATATCATTGCTTTTATCTTCCCACCGCCCAACCCCTCCCGCATGTTCCCTCCCTCACTGTCTCTCTCCCTCCATCTCCCTCACTGTATCACTCCCTCCATCCCCCTCCCTCAGTGTCTCTCTCCCTTCATCACCCTCCCTCAGTGTCTCTCTCCCTCCATCCCCCTCCCACGGTGTCTCTCCCTCCATCTCCCTCCCTTACTGTCTCACTCCCTCCATCCCCCTCCCCTCAGTGTCTCTCCCTTCATCCCCCTCCCTCGGTGTCTCTCCCTCCATCTCCCACACTCACTGTCTCACTCCCTCCATCCCCCTCCCTCAGTGTCTCTCCCTCCATCTCCCTCCCTCAGTGTCCCATTCCCTCCATCAGTTTCTCTCCCTCCATCTCCCTCCCTTAGTGTTCCACCCTCCATCTCCCTCCCTCACTGTCTCACTCCCTCCATCCCCCTCCCTCAATGCCTCACTCCCTCTATCCCCCTCCCTCACTGTCTCTCCCTCCATCTCCTCTCCCTCAGTGTCTCTCTCCCTCCATCTCCCTCAGTGTCTCACTCCCTCCATCCCCCCATCAGTGTCTCACTCCCTCCATCTCCCCTCCTTCAGTGTCTCACTCCCTCCCTCCATCTCCATCAGTGTCTCACTCCCTCCATCCCCCTTCCTCAGTGTCTCACTCGCTCCATCTCCCTCAATGTCTCTCCCTCCATCTCCCTCCCGCACTGTCTCTCCCTCCATCCCCCTCTCTCATTGTCACTCTCCCTCCATCCCCCTCCCTCAATGTCTCTCCCTCCATCTCCCTCCCTCACTGTCTCTCCCTCCATCCCCCTCCCTCACTGTCACTCTCCCTCCATCCCCCTCCCTCAGTGTCTCTCCCTCCATCTCCCCTCCCTCAGTGTCTCTCTCCCTCCATCTCCCTCAGTGTCTCACTCCCTCCATCCCCCCCATCAGTGTCTCACTCCCTCCATCCCCCCTCCCTCAGTGTCTCACTCCCTCTCTCCATCTCCCTCAGTGTCTCACTCCCTCCATCCCCCTCGCTCAGTGTCTCTCCCTCCATCTCCCTCCCTCAGTGTCTCTCCCTTCCTCCCTCCCTCAGTGTCTCACTCCCTCCATCCCCCTCCCTCAGTGTCTCACTCTCTCCATCCCCCTCCCTCAGTGTCTCATCCTCCATCTCCCTCAGTGTCTCACTCCCTCCATCCCCCTCCCTCAGTGTCTCACTCCCTCCATCCCCCTCCCTCAGTGTCTCACTCACTTCATCTCCCTCAATGTCTCTCCCTCCATCTCCCTCCCTCAGTGTCTCTCCCTCCATCTCCCTCCCTCAATGTCTCTCCCTCCATCTCCCTCCCGCACTGTCTCTCCCTCCATCCCCCTCCCTCACTGTCACTCTCCCTCCATCCCCCTCCCTTAGTGTCTCTCCCTCCATCCCCCTCCCTCAGTGTCTCACTCCCTCCATCTCTCTTCCTCAGTGTCTCTCTCTCGCTCTGTCTCTCTCTCTTTGTATGTCTCTCTCCCTCTCTCTCTCTCTCTCTCTCGCTCTCTGACTCTCGCCCACCCAATATCCCCCCCATGCACCCCACCCCACCACCCCAACATTTTCCTGAAGGTCTCATGCTGGTGGAGAGTTCCACGGGTGCTGTCAGTCCTCTGGTTCCTCGCTTGCATTGCATTATTCGTGTGAGAGGGTAACTTGTTTTCAAGCTGACTTTCCACGTTGAACTTTGGCAGATTGCTTGACAGTGGAGGCAGTGAGTGCATTGCAGCTGAGTTAAATCTCGATCCTCCTCCATGTCCACACGCGTGCAATTTCCAGCAGAGGTCGCTGGTGATCAGGAGCAGAAACCATCGCTGGTGTCCCCCCATCCCCCCGGCCCCCGCCTGGTGAGGTGGGAACTGTAGCCAGTTGTAGTATCTCAGTGGCTGCCCAGACTGAGGTCAGCTCACACGAAACACACTGGCAATCGAAAGTGGGATCTTCAGGTCTACATGGCTTAGTGCGACACTAAGCATAGCAAAATAAGAATTAGGAGCAGGCATAGGACTTACAGCCCATCGAGCCTACTCCGCCATTCAATAAGATCATGGCTGATCTTCGACCTCAACTCTACTTTCCTGCCCAATCCCCATATCCCTTGATTCCCCTGGAGTGCAAAAATCTCTCTGTCTCAGCCTTGAATATACTCCGCGACTCAGCTTCCACTGGGGTAGAGAATTCCAAAGATTCACAACCCTCTGAGAGAAGAAATACCACCTCATCTCTGTCCTAAATGGCCAATCCCCTAATTCGAGACTCTCTCGCCTCTCTCAATCTCTCAGCCTCTACCCTGTCAATCACCCTCAGAACCTTACAGGTTTCAATGAGATCACCTCGCATTCTTCTAAACACCAGAGAGTATCAGCCCATCTACTGAATATCTCCTCATAGGACAACCCTCTCAACCCAGGAATCAATATCGTGAACCTTTGTTGCACCGCCTCTAAGGCAAGTATATCCTTCCTCAGATAGGGCGGCAAATGCCTTTCCTCTCATTGGGGGAAGCTACATATTTGTTATTTTAGTGAGGGGCATGACTTGTGTGGGGAATAAAATCTGGCCTGCAGTGTGTAGAATGCAGCACGATACATTTTCCGCACTGTGTTATAGTGATGACTTAAGCAATCAGTGGTGGATCTAGGTTTGGCCAACTGTGGGAGTGGGCCGTGGTGGGGTGGGTGAGGGGCGGGCGCTTGTTGTCAAACTCATGATTTGGCTGATTGGCAGGAAGGGAACCGATCCAGGATCTCCGGAGTGCCAATTTACCTCGTCCAAAGGTCAAGCCGGGAACCGCACAGACTTGCAGGCCCAACCCGGAGGCCAAAGGTGGGCGATGGACATTCCTGGGAGCAAAATGGAGGCGGCCCTTCACAATGGCATTGGCCGATCTCAGGTGGCCAATGGGTGCCTTGCGGGTGTCAGCTTTGGGTTAGTGTTGGCACCCTTGGCCTCTGCATCAGATGGCTGTGGGTTCAAGCCCCACTCTAGAGACTTAAGCACATCAGGTCGGCTGAGGGAGCTCTGCACTGTCGGAGATGCCATCTTTCGGTTGAGACGCTAAACCTAGGCCTTGTCTTCCCAAGACCCGAGGTAGAGACAAAAAAACAACGAAATCAAAGCCAATGGCCTTGTTATCTTCCCGGAGCCCTCAGTGGCTTCTCTTCAGTGTCAGCTGTGGCTCAGTGGGTAGCACACTTGCCTCTGAGTCAGAAGGTTGTGGGTTTAAGTCCCATTCCAGGGACTTGAGCACATAAATCTAGGCTGGCACTCCCAGTTTAGTGCTGAGGGAGTGCTGCACTGTCGGAGGTGCCATCTTTCGCTTGAGTCGTCAAACCGAGGCCCCATCTGCTCTCTCACGTGGACGTAAAAGATCCCGTGGCCACTATTTTGAGAAAGAGCAGGGGAGTTAACCCCATGTGTCCTGGCCAATATTTATCCCTCAATCAACATCACCAAAACAGATTATCTGGTCATTATCTGATTGCTATTTGTGGGAGCTTGCTGTGCGCAAATTGGCTGCCGTGTTTCCTACATTACAACAGTGACTACACTCCCAAAGTACTTCATTGGCTGTAAAGTGCTTTGTGACATCTGGTGGTCTTGAAAGGCGATCGATCTTTCTTTCTTTCTTCCTATGGCAATCAGTCCTTTCAGTGACATTTCCTTCTACACCGTTGGCTCCATTTAAGGCCCAGGATGGAATCCACATCTGTTCTCAGCAGATGTGCAGCCCACTGGACACAACAGGGCCAGTCAGGTGGAATTCCCAGTGTATCCAGAGGACCTTCTCCGGAAACATTGCCGAGCTGCTGTTGAGACATGGTGACAAGAGGGGTGTTGGAATGGGTGGGGGGCAGAAGAATCACTGCTACCCTCTCCAGATCAGAATTTAAAGGGGTTGAAAACTGGCAGATCTGGGCCCCGCCCCAAATTGCATCCCTTCCCCATCACAACTGGGTTGTAATTCCACTCTTGAGGACCAAAATCTCGAGACTCAGATGTTCATTAAAATTTGGCCTTAAACTTTAACTGGTCGCTGATTGTAAAGCTACAACATTGGCCCCAGTTAAAAGCAATTGTCACCGTTTATTTATATATAGGTTTGTGGATTCAAGTGGAGTACTAAAGTCTGCAAACAGAACCACAGGTTCTGATGACAACCAGGCATAAAAGTGAGGCTTGTTTATAGTTGACAAATAAAGAAAATGAAGTATCGTTTCAACTCTCTTTGACAATACTGAAGAACACAATCGTTGAGCCACATCTCAAGTACTTCACATTGCAGCAACTGCCTTAATTCCTGACATACCAGAGTGGCGATGACCTCGAATGATGTTTCAACTGGGCGCGATTGGTGCATCATGGGAGCAATGTGCCACTTGAGGGAAATTTGAGGCCACCTCATTCGCTGTCCCAAACGGCCGGATTTGAGATATCTTAGTGCACATTCTGAGCAAAAACAACATCACTGACAGAAGCAGCGTAGCAATTTGCAACTCTACTGGTCTTCTTTCTTCATCCTTTTAAATTATTCATTGGCTCCAAAGCATAAACTGTGTGTCAGCCAGTGGCTCAGTGGGTAGCACCCTTGCCTCTTGCATCATGAATAGTTGTCGGTTAAAGTCCCACTCCAGAGACCTGAGACTAAAAATTCTAGGCTGATGCTCCCAGTTGCAGTACTGCGGGAATACTGCATTGTTGGAGGAGCTGTGTTTCAAATGAGACGTTGAACCGTGTCTCTGTCTGCCCTCTTGGATGAACATAAAACTCTCGTGGCACCATTTTGATGGATAGTTATCCCCGGCGTGCTGGCCAATATTTATCCTCCATCTGATTATCTGATTATCAGGTTATCTGATTATTACCACATTGCTGTGTGCAAATTGGCTGTGTTTCCTGCATTACAACAGTGACTGCACTTTTTAAAAGTATGCCGTTGGCTCTAAAGCACTTTGGGATGTTCCGTGGTCGTGAACGACTCTATATAAATGCAAATCTTTTTTTCTGTAACACAATTTAAGTTCATCACTTCTGCTGAAAGCTATATCTGAAGAATTCTCATGAAGGTCCATTGCAATACATAGAAACATAGAAACATAGAAAATAGGTGCAGGAGCAGGCCATTCAGCCCTTCTAGCCTGCACCGCCATTCAATGAGTTCATGGCTGAACATGAGACTTCAGTACCCCCTTCCTGCTTTCTCGCCATAACCCTTGATCCCCCGAGTAGTAAGGACTTCATCTAACTCCCTTTTGAATATATTTAGTGAATTGGCCTCAACTACTTTCTGTGGTAGAGAATTCCACAGGTTCACCACTCTCTGGGTGAAGAAGTTTCTCCTCATCTCGGTCCTAAATGGCTTACCCCTTATCCTCAGACTGTGACCCCTGGTTCTGGACTTCCCCAACATTGGGAACATTCTTTCTGCATCTAACCTGTCTAAACCCGTCAGAATTTTAAACGTTTCTATGAGGTCCCCTCTCATTCTTCTGAACTCCAGTGAATACAAGCCCAATTGATCCAATCTTTCTTGATAGGTCAGTCCCGCCATCCCGGGAATCAGTCTGGTTAACCTTCGCTGCACTCCCTCAATAGCAAGAATGTCCTTCCTCAAGTTAGGAGACCAAAACTGTACACAATACTCCAGGTGTGGCCTCACCAAGGCCCTGTACAACTGTAGCAACACCTCCCTGCCCCTGTATTCAAATCCCCTCGCTATGAAGGCCAACATGCCATTTGCTTTCTTAACCGCCTGCTGTACCTGCATGCCAACCTTCAATGACTGATGTACCATGACACCCAGGTCTCGTTGCACCTTCCCTTTTCCTAATCTGTCACCATTCAGATAATAGTCTGTCTCTCTGTTTTTACCACCAAAGTGGATAACCTCACATTTATCCACATTATACTTCATCTGCCATGCATTTGCCCACTCACCTAACCTATCCAAGTCACTCTGCAGCCTAATAGCATCCTCCTCGCAGCTCACACTGCCACCCAACTTAGTATCATCCGCAAATTTGGAGATACTGCATTTAATCCCCTCGTCTAAATCATTAATGTACAATGTAAACAGCTGGGGCCCCAGCACAGAACCTTGCGGCACTCCACTAGTCACTGCCTGCCATTCTGAAAAGTACCCGTTTACTCCTACTCTTTGCTTCCTGTCTGACAACCAGTTCTCAATCCACGTCAGCACACTACCCCCAATCCCATGTGCTTTAACTTTGCACATTAATCTCTTGTGTGGGACCTTGTCGAAAGCCTTCTGAAAGTCCAAATATACCACATCAACTGGTTCTCCTTTGTCCACTTTACTGGAAACATCCTCAAAAAATTCCAGAAGATTTGTCAAGCATGATTTCCCTTTCACAAATCCATGCTGACTTGGACCTATCATGTCACCATTTTCCAGATGCACTGCTATGACATCCTTAATAATTGATTCCATCATTTTACCCACTACTGAGGTCAGGCTGACCGGTCTATAATTCCCTGTTTTCTCTCTCCCTCCTTTTTTAAAAAGTGGGGTTACATTGGCTACCCTCCACTCCATAGGAACTGATCCAGAGTCAATGGAATGTTGGAAAATGACTGTCAATGCATCCGCTATTTCCAAGGCCACCTCCTTAAGTACTCTAGGATGCAGTCCATCAGGCCCTGGGGATTTATCGGCCTTCAATCCCATCAATTTCCCCAACACAATTTCCCGACTAATAAAGATTTCCCTCAGTTCCTCTTCCTTACTAGACCCTCTGACCCCTTTTATATCCGGAAGGTTGTTTGTATCCTCCTTAGTGAATACCGAACCAAAGTACTTGTTCAATTGATCCGCCATTTCTTTGTTCCCCGTTATGACTTCCCCTGATTCTGACTGCAGGGGACCTACATTTGTCTTCACCAACCTTTTTCTCTTTACATACCTATAGAAACTTTTGCAATCCGCCTTAATGTTCCCTGCAAGCTTCTTCTCGTACTCCATTTTCCCTGTCCTAATCAAACCCTTTGTCCTCCTCTGCTGAGTTCTAAATTTCTCCCAGTCCCCAGGTTCGCTGCTATTTCTGGCCAATTTGTATGCCACTTCCTTGGCTTTAATACTATCCCTGATTTCCCTAGATAGCCACGGTTGAGCCACCTTCCCCTTTTTATTTTTACGCCAGACAGGAATGTACAATTGTTGTACTTCATCCATGCGGTCTCTAAATGTCTGCCATTGCCCATCCACAGTCAACCCCCTAAGTATCATTCGCCAATCTATCCTAGCCAATTCACGCCTCATACCTTCAAAGTTACCCTTCTTTAAGTTCTGGACCATGGTCTCTGAAATTACTGTTTCATTCTCCATCCTAATGCAGAATTCCACCATATTATGGTCACTCTTCCCCAAGGGGCCTCGCACAATGAGATTGCTAATTAATCCTCTCTCATTACACAACACCCAGTCTAAGATGGCCTCCCCCCTAGTTGGTTCCTCAACATATTGGTCTAGAAAACCATCCCTTATGCACTCCAGGAAATCCTCCTCCACCGTATTGCTTCCAGTTTGGCTAGCCCAATCTATGTGCATATTAAAGTCACCCATTATAACTGCTACACCTTTATTGCATGCACCCCTAATTTCCTGTTTGATGCCCTCCCCAACATCCCTATTACTGTTTGGAGGTCTGTACACAACTCCTACTAACGTTTTTTGCCCTTTGGTGTTCTGCAGCTCTACCCATATAGATTCCACATCATCCAAGCTAATGTCTTTCCTAACTATTGCATTAATCTCCTCTTTAACCAGCAATGCTACCCCACCTCCTTTTCCTTTTATTCTATCCTTCCTGAATGTTGAATACCCCTGAATGTTGAGTTCCCAGCCCTGATCATCCTGGAGCCACGTCTCCGTAATCCCAATCACATCATATTTGTTAACATCTATTTGCACAATTAATTCATCCACCTTATTGCGGATACTCCTTGCATTAAGACACAAAGCCTTCAGGCTTGTTTTATTAACACCCTTTGTCCTTTTAGAATTTTGCTGTACAGTGGCCCTTTTTGTTCTTTGCCTTGGGTTTCTCTGCCCTACACTTTTCCTCATCTCCTTTCTGTCTTTTGCTTTTGGCTCCTTTTTGTTTCCCTCTGTCTCCCTGCATTGGTTCCCATCCCCCTGCCATATTAGTTTAAATCCTCCCCAACAGCACTAGCAAACACTCCCCCTAGGACATTGGTTCCAGTCCTGCCCAGGTGCAGACCGTCCGGTTTGTACTGGTCCCACCTCCCCCAGAACCGGTCCCAATGCCCCAGGAATTTGAATCCCTCCCTGCTGCACCACTGCTCAAGCCACGTATTCATCTGCGCTATCCTGCGATTCCTACTCTGACTATCACGTGGCACTGGTAGCAATCCCGAGATTACTACTTTTGAGGTCCTACTTTTTAATTTAGCTCCTAGCTCCTTAAATTCATTTCGTAGGACCTCATCCCTTTTTTTGCCTATGTCGTTGGTACCAATGTGCACCACGACAACTGGCTGTTCTCCCTCCCATTTCAGAATGTCCTGCACCCGCTCCGAGACATCCTTGACCCTTGCACCAGGGAGGCAACATACCATCCTGGAGTCTCGGTTGCGGCCGCAGAAACGCCTATCTATTCCCCTCACAATTGAATCCCCTATCACTATCGCTCTCCCACTCTTTTTCTTGCCCTCCTGTGCAGCAGAGCCAGCCACGGTGCCATGAACTTGGCTGCTGCTGCCCTCCCCTGATGTGTCATCCCCCTCAACAGTACCCAAAGCAGTGTATCTGTTTTGCAGGGGGATGACCGCAGGGGACCCCTGCACTACCTTCCTTGCTCTACTCTTCCTGCTGGTCTTCCATTCCCTATCTGGCTGTGGACCCTTTCCCTGCGGTAAGACCAACTCACTACACGTGATACTCACGTCATTCTCAGCATCTTCCTTTTCTCTTGCTCTGGGGTGCCACAAGAACCAGAAAAACATAGAAACATAGAAAATAGGTGCAGGAGTAGGCCATTCGGCCCTTCGAGCCTGTTCAATGTGATCATGGCTGATCATGCAACTTCAGTACCCCATTCCTGCTTTCTCTCCATACCCCTTGATCCCTTCATCCGTAAGGGCCACATCTAATTTCCTTTTGAATATATCCAACGAACTGGCCTCAACAACTTTCTGTGGTAGAGAATTCCACAGGTTCACCACTCTCTGAGTGAAGAAGTTTCTCCCCATCTCGGTCCTAAATGGCTTACCCCTTATCCTTAGACTGTGACCCCTGGTTCTGGACTTCCCCAACATCGGGAACATTCTTCCTGCATCTAACCTGTCCAATCCCGTCAGAATTTTATATGTTTCGATGAGATCCCCTCTCATTCTTCTAAATTCCAGTGAATATAAGCCTAGTCGATCCAGTCTCTCTTCATATGTCAGTCCTGCCATCCCAGAAATCAGTCTGGTGAACCTTCGCTGCACTCCCTCAATAGCAAGAATGTCCTTCCTCAGATTAGGAGACCAAAACTGTACACAATATTCAAGGTATGGCCTCACCAAGGCCCTGTACAACTGCAGTAAGACCTCCCTGCTCCTATACTCAAATCCCCTAGCTATGAAGCTATGTATGGGAACAGGAACGTAAAGATAGGCAGCAAGTCACAGTACTCGCCGTCTCTCTATTCTAACCCTCCTAAGCACTAGGTACGTCTACCCCTGGGGATGTTAAGAGCGAGGTTAAGGAGAACGCACTCAATGATATACGAAACATGGTGAGCAGGAGGTGGTGACAGAAGAGGAGCAGGAACCAGCTGTCCAGAAGGACATCTCACAACCCTCGAGGGCTAATGGAACTAGGCCTCAGGGAAGCTGCTTTTTAAGGAAGGATGCTTTCTGAGTATCAAAGATTGCTGTAGCCATTGGAAACCGTGCCAAACGACACACACCACAAGACAGCTTGTGTGGGGAGGCGTGCACAATCTGCATTTGCAGATAATCCAGACAGTGCTGCCCAGCGTGAAGACAATGTAGGTGAAGGTATACTTCTTGGCGCCTGGTGGGGCTGCAGGGAGCATTATTCAATCAAAGGGTGGGTGGGATAATTCTGAGAAGATTTTGCAAATGTCTCCAGCATCTTGCATGGGAGGTTCAGCATCATTAGCCCTCTCTGTCTCTTCTCTGTCATCCCCTTACTGACACTCACTGCCTTCCTCCTCCAGGTGCTCTATGGTGGCGTCCCGTTGTATTATAAAGTTGTGTAGCACAGAGTAAATAATGATGATGTGGGAGACTTTGATCGGGTTATATTGAATTATCCCCCTCCCGCGCCGCCCCACCGCCAATCCCCAAAATTAGGGATCTGAATCTCTGCTTTAATACACCCAAGGGCTGTTTGCTGATGATGGTGGCTATGTGTATCTCATTATATCTGAGCTTGACAAGTTGTGGTGTAGAGGTGGCATGAGCCACAGTTGCAGAGGGTAGCCTCGGTCTCCACAGCCTCCTACTGTTTTTTTTCTGGGTCAAATAATTAAGGGATGGCAGACTGCTTTAAAATAAAGGCATCATGCCCGCTGCCCGAGAAGCGGGCATTGACTGGTATGATGCTGTGCGGATAATCGCAGATAGTCAGGACACTGGAGAGACCTCTTCCTGCTCTTCTTCGAAACAGTGCCACGGGATCTTTTACGTCCACCTGAGTGGGCAGACGGGGCCTCGGTTTAATGTCTCATCCGAAAGTCGGCACCTCCAACAGTGCAGCACTCCCTCAGCACAAGTGCCAGCCTAGACTCTGTGCTGAAGTCACTTGAGTGGGCATTGAAGCCACAACTTTCTGACATGGCTGACAGTACTTCTGTTTGTGGGAGCTTGCTGTGCACATATTGGCTGCCGCGATTCCTTGCATTACAACAGAGACCTCACTTCAAAAGTACTTCATTGGACGTAAAGCACTTTTGGGATGTCCTGAGGTTGTGAAAGGTGCTATATAAATGCAAGTTCTTTCGTGGAAATGCATATTATGGGGAAGTGATTGAACAAAATGGATGTTCGTTTGCCTTCCTATTCCATTATTTACATAGAATCAACACCACAGAAACAGGCCATTTGGCCCAACTGGTCTATGCTGGTATTTATGCTCCACACAAGCCTCCTACCATATTACACCCTATTAGCATATTCTTCTTTTCATTTGTCCCTCACGTGTTTATCTAGCTTCCCCTTAAATGCATCTATGGTAATCACCTTCAGCACTTCATGTGGCAGTGAGTTCCACATTTTCACCACACTCTGAGTAAAGAAGTTGCTCCTGAATTCCTTATTGGATTCATTAGTGTCTATCTTATATTCAGGACCCCTAGTTTTGGGCTGCCCCACACGTGAAAACATCTTCCCTACACCTGCGCAGTGAGTGGTTACGACCTGGAATGCACTGCCTGAGAGGGTGGTGGAGGCAGACTCAATCGTGGCTTTCAAAAGGGAGTTGGATAAGTACCTGAAGGAAAAAAAATTGCAGGGCTACGGGGAAAGGGCAGGGGAGTGGGACTGGCTGAGGTGCTCTTGCAGAGAGCCGACACAGCTTGACGGGCCGAATGGCCTCCTTCCGTGCTGTAACCATTCTGTGATTCTATCCACCTAACAAACCCCTTCATAAGTTTAAATCCCTCTATCTAGAAACAAAGACTTGCATTTATATAGCGCCTTTTACAACTACCAAACATTTCAAAGCACCAATGAACAACTTTTGGAGTGTAGTCACTGTTGTAATATGGGAAACATAGCAGCCAATTTGCACACAGCAAGCTCCCACACACAGCAATGTGATAATGACCAGATCATCTGTTTTCGTGATGTTGATTGAGGGATAAATATTGGCCCCAGGACATGGGGGTTAACTCCCCTGCCCAGGGGATCTTTTACATCCACCTGAGAGAGCAGACAGGGCCTCGGTTTAACATCTCAGCCAAAAGACAGCACCTCCGACAGTGCAACACTCTCTCAGCATTGCACTGGAGTGTCAGCCTAGATTTTTGTGCTCAAGTCCCTGAAGTGGGACTTGAACCCACAACCTGCTGACGCACAGGCAAGTGTGCTATCAACTTAGCCACAGCTGACACTAAGTAAAATGGATGCTGGAGCGGTCAGCAAAGAAAGTAATAGGAGACCAGTTCGTTCATCAGAATTCCCAGTGATGACGAGGCCAACCGTTGAAAATCACCTTTTTAATAGATTATCGCACCCCCAAGAAATTCAGCGGAAGCTGCTTCCCGGAGTGATTTTAATCTCTCGCAAGTAGAAATATGTTTCTGGTTTCCAACTCACCGGCATGCGATTAATAAAACTGTGTGCATTCACCCAGTGGACTGTCAGCATGCGGGGCAAAACTTGGAAAGAGGCATTATTAGTTGCAGAATTTAATAGTTTTTTCCACATCCGTTATGAGCTTATGGAAATTGGGGGGGGGGGGGTTTGAAAAAATGCTGCTACGAGGGGAAAAAAACCCCAAAAGTTCCACAGATGCGAGTTTTGAAAATAAGACCCTTTTATACCAAGAAGATGTTGAATGTTCGGGTCGGAAATAACACAAATTATGATCGTAGCGATAAATTCATTTTTTCTAACCTTATAATAGTGAGAGGAGCAGAACATGCAATTTTTTACTGGCACTTAGGTGATCGCAGTTTCCAGACGAATACAAACAAAGGTATTTTCACCGTTCAACGACTCATATTACTCTGTTGCCTTTACCCACACAGCTTCCCACTCAAACGGACTTCTTCTTCTAAGAATCCAAAATCAAGAGTTTGCCTAGAATTCTGAATCATGCGACTGACTATTCACCAAATGATTTGCCCCTCAGACATTCTCAGCTGAGCTTTTGCACTGTGGGACTTTTTACTGAACACACTGATTAGGGAAATCTCCACTTGAACCCTTAAGCTTTCATATCCTTTCAACAAAGCATTGAAGGAGCAGTGCATGTTTTATTTTTCAATTTAAGAAAAGGTCATACCTTTAGAGTATTGTGTACAGTTTTGGTCTCCTTACCTAAGGAATGGATGTACTTGCCTTAGAGGGAGTGCAATGAAGGTTCGCCTAGAATGGGGGGATTGTCCCATGACGAGAGATTGAGTAGACTGTGCCTATATTCCCTAGAGTTTAGAAGAATGAGATGTGATCTAATTTAAACATACAATTTTTACAGTGGCTTGACAGGGTAGATGCAGGGAGGATGTTTCCCTCTGGCTGAGGAGTCTAGAACCAGGGGTCACAGTCTCAGAATAAGGGGTCAGCCATTTGGGACTGAGATGAGGAGAAACTTCTTCACTCAGAGGGTTGTGAAGCTCTGGAATTCTCTACCCCAGAGGGCCGTGGAGGCTCAGTCGTTAAGTATATTCAAGACAGAGATCGATAGATTTTTGGATATTAAGGGAATCAAGGGATATGGGAATAGTCCACGAAGGTGGAGTTGAGGAAGGAGATCAGCCATGATCTTACTGATTGCCCGAGTAGGCTCGAGGGTCTGAACAGTCTATTCCTGCTCCTACTTCTTATGCTCTTATGTTCTTAAAGTACAGAGGGATCAGTTGATTAAATGTATGCTGTGCTCCTGGGTCACTTGGATCAGCTTCAAGTCCCAATTAGTGTTTCATTAACTGCTCTCAGCCAATACAGTATAAATGCAAGTTTTGCTTTTAGTCATAGTGCCACTCACAACTCAGGACGTCCTAAAGCACTTTACAACCAATGAAGTACTTTTTTGGAGTGTAGTCACTGTTGTACTGTGGGAAATGTGGCAGCCAATTTGCACACAGCAAGCTCCCACACACAGCAATGTGATAATGACCAGATAATCTATTTTAGTGTTGTTGGTTGAGGGATAATTATTGGCCAGGGCATAACCCACCTACTCTTCTTCGAAATTGTACCATGGGATCTTTTACATCCACCTGAACGGGGCCTCAGATTAACATTTCATCTGAAACACCTCTGACAGTAAAGTATTCCATCAGTACTGCACTGGAGTGTCAACACATAAGTACATAAGAAATAAGAGCCAGAATCGGCCTTTTGGCCCCTCGAGCCTGCTCCGCCACTCAATAAGATCATGGCTGATCTGATCATGGACTCAGCTCCACTTCCCTGCTCGCTTGCCATCACCCTTTGCTCCCTTATCGCTCAAAAATCTGTTTATCTCCGCCTTAAATATATTCAATGACCCAGCCTCCAAAGATTTTTTTTTAAATGCTCAACTCTCGGGAGTGGGAATTGGACCCTCACGCCACTGACCTAGAAGCAAGTGTGCTATGACTGAGTCATGTCTGATGGGCTACAATTGACCGTGAGTGCTGCTGGTCTATCGGAGACAAAATCAGCCAGGGTTCCATGCTCCTGATTGCTATTCCAGTGCTCTTTGGTGGATGTGCCCATGTGTGGACATCAGTGAAAGCCTGGTTATGGTACACTTCCACAGTCTAATAGTCTGCTGATATTCACTCTATCGGTTCATCGCTGATCTCTAGTGAGCTGGAGTGAGGTGGTGGGTCCAGTTCAATGTGTAGTGACAAATGACATTTCGCTTGTGCAGCTCGCTTTCCTTATCCAAAGTTGAACACTGGTAGGGGAGAGATCTGCTCTTTGTGAAATGTGACCATATTGTAAACGCATTGATAAAGAATGCAGTTATTATTTTGTTACATGTAATGCAGGAGGACTTCATCCCCTCATAATTGGAGTCCTGCCATGCTGTGGTGCCCAGACCCTAAGCTCTGGAATTCCCTCCCTAAACCTCTCCGCCTCTCTCTCCTCCATTAAGTCGCTCTTTAAATCCTACCGCTTTGACTGAACGTTTGGTCACCTGTCCGAATATCGCTTTATGTTACATATGCAATAAAGGTTCAAACTGAGTACTGTTTAATTAAGCAAGGTACAACCTTGTTTCTGCTTTATTTAGGCCCAAAGTGCCTGACTCACAAAATGGCTGGCCTTTTATACCTGAGTAGCACCATGTGCTCCTGTGAAACACCTTGGGACGTTTTTACTACCTCAAAGGCGCTACATCAATGCAAGTTGGATGAAACACCACCACTGTTCGTGAGAAAAAGGGCTGTTAAAATATAAAGTGCACAAGTGAATTAAAACCTTTGCTACACTGGCATCTCAAAAAATGGAAAATTAGGAGAGGATAAAAGGGGAGGAAGTTGGATAAAAAGGAAATAAATGGAATGTTCAGAGATTGGTCAGTGATTCCATCGACCCTTTCAATTTTCCCCTACGGTAGTTGTTGAATAGCGGTCTTGTGCCAGTATTTAGGCTTGGATGGACTTTACCTCTCCCTTTGGGCTGTATTCACGAGCAACCCGACTCCAAGGAGACTTATTCCCGACCAGCCGCGGGCTGCTACTGGCCTCACACTGTCCACGCCCACCTCCGAACGTTTTCACGCCCTCTTGAACTCTCTCCCTTCAAAGTTCTTTCTCAAGGGTAATTCGGGATGGGCAATAAATGCTGGCCTTGCCAGCGACACCCACATCCCATGAATGAATAGAGAATAAAAAATTTACGATTACAAATTTATTCCACTCACTCATTTCCACAAGAGCACAGAAGTAATAATTGCTGCCATTATCTGTATTGGGAGCGGCGAGAGATCGTGACGGAAGAACGACGAGAGATCGTGGCGGAGGAACGGCGAGAGTTCATGGCGGAGGAGCGGCGAGAGATCTTGGCGGAGGAGTGGTGAATGTTTCTGGTGGAGGAGCAGCGAGAGATCATGGCGGAGGAGCGGCGAGAGATCGTGGCGGAGGAGCGGCGAGAGATCGTGGCGGAAGAACGACGAGAGATCGTGGCGGAGGAGCGGCGAGAGATCGTGGCGGAAGAACGACGAGAGATCGGGGCGGAGGAGCGGCGAGAGATCGTGGCGGAGGAGTGGTGAATGTTTCTGGTGGAGGAGCAGCGAGAGATCGTGGCGGAGGAGCGGCGAGAGATCGTGGCGGAGGAACGACGAGAGATCGTGGCGGAGGAGCGGCAAGAGATCGTGGCGGAGGAGCGGCGAGAGATCGTGGCGGAAGAACGACGAGAGATCGTGGCGGAGGAGCGGCGAGAGATCGTGGCGGAGGAGCGGCGAGAGATCGGGGGCGGAGGAGCGGTGAGAGATCGTGGCGGAGGAGCGGCGAGAGATCGTGGCGGAGGAGCGGCGAGAGATCGTGGCGGAGGAACGACGAGAGATCGTGGCGGAGGAGCAGCGAGAGATCGTGGCGGAGGAGCGGCGAGAGATCGTGGCGGAGGAACGACGAGAGATCGTGGCGGAGGAGCGGCGAGAGATCGTGGCGGAGGAACGACGAGAGATCATGGCGGAGGAGTGGCGCGAGTTTGTGGCGGAGGAGCGGCGAGAGATCGTGGCGGAGAAGTGGCGAGAGATCGTGGCGGAGGAACGACGAGAGATCGTGGCGGAGGAACGACGAGAGATCGTGGCGGAGGAGCGGCGAGAGATCGTGGCGGAGGAGCGGCGAGAGATCGTGGCGGAGGAACGACGAGAGATCGTGGCGGAGGAGCGGCGAGAGATCGTGGCGGAGGAACGACGAGAGATCGTGGCGGAGGAGTGGCGCGAGTTTGTGGCGGAGAAACAGCGCGAGATCATGGCGGAGGAGCGGCGAGAGATCGTGGCGGAGGTGCGGCGAATGTTTGTGGTGGAGGAGCGGCGAGAGATCTGGCGGAGGTGCGGCAAATGTTTGTGGTGGAGGAGCGGCGAGAGATCTGGCGGAGGTGCGGCAAATGAGGGTACAGGGCCCAGAAGAGCCGAGGGCCCAGGGCAGCATGAGCCAGCCCACACTGCGATATGTGTGCGCACTAGGTACGTGCAGCAAAGCAGGTCTCCAGTCATCCTGGTTAACCCTTGCCACTGGATAAAGGCCAGCCGGGCTCTGTCAAGCCCGTGTGATAGCTGATGTGCAATGGTCACCATACGTTAAACAATTCCACGCACGGGCATCCCCCACCCCTGGAGTTCAGGGCTGGAACATCGGGCCCTTCATTGAAACATCTGCAAACTGATCCCTTTTGGTGTGGAAGCAAGTCATCCTCGTTTGAGGGACCACCTATGATGATGATGATGGGTGAGTAAAAGATTTATGACCAGTAGCAAATTCTACCAGATAATAAGTGTCAAAAAGCCACTAGTAATCTTACAGAATGTTGCAGCAAAGAAACAGGCGATTTGGCCCATCAGGTCTGTGCTGGTTTTTTCCCTCCAGGTGAGCCACCATGTCTGATCCCACACTCCTGCTCACTCCCCATGACCTTTACCATTCCACTTACTACGAGAAAGTTACTGATTAAATGCCAATTTTGGGGTTCCTAGTCTACAAAACTGTGCACATATTTAAATTAAAATTACCATGTTTGGGGAGGAGGGAGTTAAACAAATGAAATTATACCATTGAAATTCAATCTATTAAAATTGGCTTAGAAATGACTGTTTATGATAATAGAATACAGAGGCTTAATGTATTTGTATGAACCTCCTATGTCCACTATTTTAACTGAAGTGCTAACCTGTTTAAAATAAGTCAAACATTTTCCGGAGGTATTTATGAGGGGAAAATGTATCTGTTTTTAATTCATTTTTGGGATATGAGCTTCACTGGCAAGGCCGGCATTTATTGCCTATCCCCAATTGCCCTTGAGAAGGTGGTGGTGAGCCGCCTTCTTGAACCGCTGCAGTCCGTGTGGTGAAGGTGCTCCCACAGTGCTGTTAGGGAGGGAGTTCCAGGATTGTGAACCAGCGACGATGAAGGAACGGCCGATATATTTCCAAGTCAGGATGGTGTGTGACTTGGAGGGGAACGTGGAGGTGGTGGTGTTCCCATGCGCCTGCTGCCCTTGTCCTTCTAGGTGGGAGAGGTCGCGGGTTTGGGAGGTGCTGCCGAAGAAGCCTTGGCGAGTTGCTGCAGTGCATCTTGTAGATGGTACACACTGCAGCCACGGTGCGCCGGTGGTGGAGGGAGTGAGTGTTTAAGGTGGTGGATGGGCTGTACAAAGATCTTGTTTAGATAAGAAAGATAACATGTGAAATGTATTCTTGCAGCAGGCATTAATTCTAAATATGTTAACGCCTCCAGTAAAATAGTGAACAAAAGGGTGTTAAGTGACACCTTAAGGAATCACACACTAATGTAACATTTAGTCACAAAATCATTGTTTCGTATGAGAAACTGCCACTTTATTAAGAAGAGACCATCTTAAAAAGCCTCAGTCTGGAGGCTGCACCCCACGAGTTTGCTTCATCTATGCTGACAACCAAGTTTAATGCAGTTACGCAAATGCAGATGAAAATTGTGGTGGATAGCATTTGCTGATACAGCGATACTGATAAAATCAGTTCTATCTCACGAAAAATGATCTTTAGCGAAGTGAGATGTTATCCAGTTTAAATTTTATTAAATATTGCAGCCAGGAACTTAAAAAATAAAATAAAAATCTACATTTCCCGGCCGTAGACACACTGTGCATTTAATGTTTAATTAACTTTGATGGTTGCAAGGTCTTTATTGCATTAGATAAAATGAGCAAAGAGCAGTCTTAATTTGCTGGTTAACTGTCTTGTTCTGTTGGTTATATGTCATCGATAAATATCTAACCAGCTCCTTACAAGTGATTGGCCAGGACTTGTACCTCTTCTAGTACCGCTCTGTCCTGGTCAGCGATCTATAGCACGGTGTTCCACTGGTTTCTATGCACTTGGCACCACAGAGCCACAAACCTCTGCTGCAAACAACCTGCTAAAGCTGCACCTTTTAAGTTCCTTCTTACACACAGGACAGTTAACATGCAGGCAATTAAGAAAGCAAATGACATGTTCGTCTTTATTACAAGAGGATTTGAGTACAAAGGTAAAGACGTCTTACTGCAATTGTATCATCATCATCATAGGCAGTCCCTCGGGATCGAGGAAGACTTGCTTCCACTCCTGAAGTGAGTTCTTTGGTGGCTGAACAGTCCAATAGGAGAGCCACAGACTCTGTCACAGGTGGGACAGACAGTCGTTGAGGGGAGGGGTGGGTGGGACTAGTTTGCCGCACCCTCTTTCCACTGCCTGCACTTGATTTCTGCATGGTCTCGGCGTTGAGACTCGAGGTGCTCAGCGCCCTCTCAGATGCACTTCCTTCACTTAGGGCGATCTTGGGCAATTATATAGGGTCCTGGTGAGACTGCACCTGGAGTATTGTGTACAGTTTTGGTCTCCTTACCTAAGGAAAGATATACTTGCCATAGAGGGAGTGCAATGAAGGTTCACCAGACTGATTCCTGCGATGGGAGATTGTCCTATGAGGAGAGATTGAGCAGACTAGGCCTATATTCTCTCGAGTTTAGAAGAATGAGAGGTGATCTCATTGAAACATACACAATTCTTACAGGGCTTGACAGGGTAGATGCAGGGAGGATATTTCCTCTGGCTGGAGAGTCTAGAACCAGGGCTCACAATCTCAGAATAAGGGGTTGGCCATTTAGGAGTGAGATGAGGAGAAATATCTTCACTCAGAGAGTGGTGAATCTTTGGAATCATCCATCAGTTCCACCCTATCAATGTGGGCTACATTAAATCCCAGGTTCCAAAGGCAAAAGCACAGAGCGCTACATTTTTCATGGCGCACAGTGTGAGTGACTATCTGAACTGGAAAGATATAGTGGATTATAATAGTTGTCACAATGGGTCGGACCATGCTGGGAAGACATGGTGCATTAACGACAGACTTCGTCATGAATGAGCAAATTGGCCAGCAAGTTCCGGGGATGAAGAGAAACGCTGTGAGTTGCGAAATTCACACACGACAGTGCCTCATTGCATCGCTTCTTTCTAACTTTGTTTTTCTATTTCTTGGATAAATAGCTTTCCTTGGTTTGGCTACAAAACAATAGTGACAACACTTCAAATGTAATTCATTGGTTGTGAGTCTCTCTCTGAAGTCCTGAGGATGTGATAAGGTGCGCGATATACGCAAGTTTTTCTTCCTCTTTCGTTCTATTGTGCTTGTCCTCATTCCCATGTCCAGGGACCAGGATTGTAAAGCCAGAGTTTGGAGCCTCTCAATTATGCGCTAATTTGTATCATCCATTGGTGAAGTCCCCTCCACCATGACGGAGATACGAGGTTTTATTGCACTGGTATATAGCCTGCAATAGTTATTGTGAAGTAACACCACTCTATTGCTTTGTATATGAGCAGCAACTCGCTAAGGCTTCTTCAACAGCACCTCCCAAACCCGCGACCTCTGCCACCTAGAAGTACAAGGGCAGCAGGCGCAGGGGAACACCATCACCTTCAAGTTCCCACCAAGTCACACACCATCCTGGAACTCTCTCCCTAACAGCACTGTGGGAGCACCTTTACCACACGGACTGCAGCAGTTCAAGAAGGCGGCTCACCACCAGTTTCTCAAGGCCAGCGACGCCCACATCCCGTGAATTAATTAACAAATATATACATATTAGGAGGAAATAACTTTCAACATTAAAACAAAACTCTAAAGATATGAAAGTATTTGCTATACACTGGACTTGCAGTGCAACACCACATAGAATAACAGAGAAAATGAGAGGTATGGCTAAACTGCAGTATCAGAAGCTACCTGCTCAATGGGACACTATTTTGATAACATTTACAAATCTGTAGGAAGTGGCATTTTATATGAGAAAAAGTAACGCACAATGGGGGAGAAATTCGCTCGTTCCTC
The DNA here is from genome assembly GCF_044704955.1 of Pristiophorus japonicus. Classification (NCBI taxonomy): domain Eukaryota; kingdom Metazoa; phylum Chordata; class Chondrichthyes; family Pristiophoridae; genus Pristiophorus; species Pristiophorus japonicus. Next base: position 11,601,645 of record NC_091989.1, on the reverse strand, counting down.
AGTTGGGGCGGTCGGTGCCCCAGGCGAGGGGTAATTTTAGCGCCTTGAAATAATTTGCACGAGATTTGTCACAATTGGGCGAAGAGTTGAAGGTGGCGCAAATTCAGCCTTTACACACTTGCCCTGGGGGTGGGGGCGGCGCTAACGGAAGTGTCGACGCTATATATAACTAACCCATTGCACATGCACCGATCTCCGATTCCGATCCTGGGAACAGCCGACTCTTTTGCAAAACCACTTGTTCTCAACCTGTGCTGTTATGTCTGCCTGCTGCTGCAAACTGGGAGGCTCACGCATCGTGCCGTGTGTAAACATTGCACTGACTGTGACCTCCAAGGGAAGCGCTGCCTCCGGTAACGGCTCTGCAAGTCTGTACCCACTGTTTCTCCAGATGTTGTTATTGGCAGGCGCTCAATGAGCTTAATTTAGCTAGCTGGGTGCAAGCGGGGTGTTGCACCAGGACAGAGGTCATGATCGGCGTGATTGTCAGCAGCCAGGTGCTAGTGGTTAGTTAAACCTCGAAAGAATTGTGCAGCCGGGCGCTAAAAGCTGTGCGCTCAGTCACTAAGCTCTAACGCCCCCAATACCACCCCTTCTGGGCGCTAACTGACAACTGAGAATCCAGCCCAATGTCTGTGAATTTAGCAGGAACTTTTCAGCCCTCATCCCCTTGTTATCCAATCTTTTTGGCTCAGTTAAGCAGCATTGCTAGTATTGAAAGATAATCGAAAGATCAGCCATGATCTTATTGAATGGCGGAGCAGGCTCGAGGGGTCGTATGGCCGACTCCTGCTCCTATTTCTTACGTTCTTATGTTCTTATAACTGATGAACAGGATGAATTACATTTCATTTTGGGGCCATTGTTTATGAGTGAGTGTGTGTCACAATTCTCAGTATAAATACAAGCCTCGAATCAATGCGCGGCTCACCGATATCCATCTGTAACTCATCCCCTCAGCAACAGTTATTTCACAGAACAAACATATGCTGCTTTTTTTTTTAATCAATGAAACTGCATTTATAGTTGAAGCTCAAGGTAAGTTAGCTACATTAGTAAGGATCCTTTGGTAATGGAGAGCAATGGAACATGATGCCATAGTTACAATGATAAAATGAACATTCAATGTTAAATTTGGAAAAAAAGATTTCTATTTTTAAAGCCCTTTATCATGCCTTTCAGAAACATCCCAAAGCACTTTATACAATAATTACTTTTGAAGAGCATTTTGAATAGAAGCCCTCCATCAGACCTGTTCTGTCAAGAGACCAATATTGTGGGACTCTCAACCTCCCTCTGTCATTCTGCCCTCCGACAATCTTCAGGCTTTTAAACCCCAGCTTTGGAGGCACAAATCACGGCTCCGTTATTACCCTTGCCTGTTGTTTTACAATTTTCAATCCTGTTGGTGTCTTGGACAATGGTTATCTGCCCTTCATCTTGATTTCTCAATTCCCCAAAAAAGATATTCTGAACATCGGTCTCCCGTCATCTGCCACCATCACTGAGTTTCAACTCTCCCACACTGTCTTATTTACCTTCCCTGCAATGACATTGGTACTACACAATTCAGATAAAGCCCATCCCTCTGCACAGCTTCTTCCTTACCCACACTTGTCCCAGTGTCCTGGGATTAGATGGATGGATAGATAGATAGATAGATAGATAGATAGATAGATAGATAGATAGATAGATAGATAGATAGATAGATAGATAGATAGATAGAAATAAAAAAGATGAAAGATAGATAGATAGATATATAAGGGAAAGAATAAAGAAAATAAAAATCCCAGGATGACATATATATGTATCATGAATTAATTAATGGGTTTGAACACAATCATATTTCTGAAGTTCTCCCACTTGCTCACTAACATCCCCCCCGCCCCTCCCACCGTCTAACGCGACCAGCAATTGAAAAAAACAACTGACACATTTTGAATAGTATGTTTAACTCATAGAAGGAATGGATTGCAAGATTATGAACTGTTCCAATGTTTTGACAAAAGGAAACAAACTAAAGCTTGTGGCTTAAGGTTCAGTCCAATCTCCGCATCTAATCAACAAAATAACATGTATCAAAATGTACTTGTTGCCCACACGCTGATGGTTATCGACTATTTCTATCCATATGATGCACTTCATGCTTGTCATCCTGAAAAGAACTGTTTCTGACACCCATAATATACATTCAATGATTGAAATACTCATTAATTGTTCCAAATTAGTGATAATCTTCCATTTGTTTTGTGCATTACTTCTGATTTCTGAGTTTTGGAAGCCCAATACCATTCCATCTTGCTTTACAAAATTCACCCGCTAACAGTTATGTTATCGTGAAATGGTTTAATTTTCTTATCTTATGTTTATTTTTCGATCATTTAGTTCAAACAATCTGCTTCTCAGTGAAGACAAATTGGTATCTTACAAGATAGCTATAATTGTCTAGGTCAATGATTAGACTCAATTACCAGGCGACAAACTCCAGTTTGTATCCCTCTGTCAATTAATTGGGCCAGGTCTTAAGTTTGTGATGCAGCCACAGGTTAATCAGTTAGAGTCCAACAGTATCCTCTTTGATCTGAATAATGCTAGTTGTAGTAAGGAACGGAGGATTGGATGTACTGTCTAATAATAATAAATAATAATAATTTTTATTTATATAGCACTTTTAACATAGTAAAACGTCCCAAGATGCTTCATAGCACTGTTCCAAGACAAAACAGATAAATTTGACACCGAGCCACAAAAGAAGAAATTAAGGCAGATGACCAAAAGCTTAGTTAAAGAGGTAGGTTTTAAGGAGTGACTTAAAGGAGGAAAGAGAGGTAGAGTGGCAGAGAGGTTTAGGGAGGGAGTTCCAGAGCTTGGAGCCCAGGCAGCTGAAGGCACGGCCACCGATGGTTGAGCAGTTACAATGAGGGATGCTCAAGAGGGCAAAATTAGAGGAGCGCAGACATCTCGGGAGGTTGTGGAGCCAGAGAAGATCACAGAGATAGGGAGGGGTGAAGCCATGGAGTGATTTGTAAACAAGGATGAGAATTTTGAAATCGAGGCGTTGTTTAACTGGGAGCCAATGTAGGTCAGAAAGCACAGTGGTGATGGGTGAGTGGGACTTGGTGCGGGTTAATACACGGGCTGCTGAGTTTTGGATGACCTCAAGTTTAGAATGTGGGAGGCCGGTCAGGAGTGAGTTGGAGTAGTCAAGTCTAGAGGTAACAAAGGCATGGATGAAGGTTTCAGCAGCGGAAGAGCTGAGGCAGGGGCGGAGGCGGGCAATGTTACAGAGGTGGAAAAAGGCGATTTTAGTTATGCTGCGGGTATGTGGCTGGAACCTCATTTCAGGGTCAAATATGACACCTAGGTTGCGAACAGTCTTGTTCACCCTTAGATTGATGCTAGGGAGAGGGATGGAGTCAGTGGTTAGGGAATGCAGTTTGTGGTGGGGGCCAAAGATAATGGCTTCGGTCTTCCCAATATTTAATTGGAGAACATTTCTGCTCATCCAGTACTGGATGTCAGACAAGCAATCTGATAACTTAGATACTAAGCAGGGGTTAAGAGAAGTGGTGGAGAGGTAGAGCTGGGTGTCATCTGTGTACATGTGGAAACTGACTCCGTGTTTTCGGATGATATCGCTAAGGGGCAGCATATAGTTGAGAAATAAGAGGGGGCCAAGGGACATCAGAAGTAATGATGCAGGAATGAGAAGAGAAGCCATTGCTGGAGATTTTCTGGCTACGATTAGATAGACAAGAATGGAACCAGGCGAGTGCAGTCCCACCCAGCTGGACGATGGTTGAGAGGTGTTGGAGGAGGATGGAGTGGTCGACTGTGTCAAAGGTGGCAGACAGGTCCAGAATGACCAGGAGGGATAGTTTACCTTTATCAGACGCACAAAGGATGTCATTTGTGACTTTGATGAGAGCCGTTTCGGTACCAAATTGAAGGGATTCAAACATTGAATTAATGGAAAGATGGTCACGGAATTGGGATGCGACAACACGTTCAAGTATTTTAGACAGAAAAGGGAGGTTGGAAATTGGGCGATAGCTAGCAAGCAAAGTGGGATCAAGAGTTGTGATTGTTTTTGAAGAGAGGGGTGATGACGGCAGATTTGAAGGAGAGGAGAACAGTACCTGAGGAGAGAGAACCGTTAACAATGTTGGCTAACCTGGGAGCCAAAAAGGGAAGTTGGGTGATCAGCAGTTTAGTGGGAATAGGGTCAAGGGAGCAGGAAATGGGTCTCATGGGCAAGATGAGCTTGGAGAGGTCAAGAGGGGAGATCAAAGAGAAACTAGAGAAAGATGTTAGTTTAGGGCTAGGGCAGGTGGGAGCCTCAGATGAAGTTTGGCCCTGTGGGCAATTGGGGAGATGTTAGAAAATGTTATATATGAACATTCAGCAATAAATTCATGTATTCTCTTGGATTTACACTGCTCTCTTTGGGCCCAAATTTCCCCATGAGTTGCACTGATTTTTTTGGTGTAACTTGATTTTTCTGGTGTATCTTTTCAGTTGCAAATATGGCCATTTAATTTGCGCCAGTGTAAGTGAGTTGGTTAGGTTTTTTGTTAGGTCAGTTTTTTTCAAAAGGGGGCGTTCCCAGCCACTTACACCATTTATGCCAATTTGGCCAGAAAAATGTTGTACTAAACTAACTTAGGGCAGCGTATGTGTCCACTTTTGTCTGCACAGAAAGATCTTACTTACAGTTAAGAAATCGGCGCAAGTAACTACATTTAAAGCACCACCAAGCACCAAACAAAGCACAAAAAGTAATAAGCAATTAATTAACAAATAAAATAGAAGGAACCCTGCACCTAAAGCACTAAGACCAAAATAATAAGCAATCAATAAATAACAAATAAAAAAATAGAAGGAACCCTGCACCTAAAGCACCAAAATCAATCAGTAAATAACAAATAAAAACTAGAAGTCCTACTTTAGGGAACGCAGCGGGCTGCTGATGAGGGAGCCCATTCGGCCAGGGCTAGGGTCGGTGTGCTTCGGGCCCCTCCCACACAGCCTGCAGCGCACGTTTGCAGAAACGGCCTGCCAGGAGCTACTGCACATGCGCGCAGACTCTAGCACACATGTGCAGAGGTCCCGGCACTGTTTTCAGCGCCAGGACCTGGCTCCGCCCCCCCAATCCATTGGGCCACGCTGCACCACGACGGAGGAGAGGCTGGGGAGCGGCCAAATTACCGAGGTCTTTATTCGGCGCGCTTGGAGGTGGGCAAAAGTGGCGCAGATCGAGTGGGGGCACCAGAAAAAGAGATTAGGAAAATGTGGGCCCCTGGTTCCTTATTCCTAGCTTCCTCCCTTTCTCTCTCTCTCTCTCTCTCTCTCTCTTTCTATATATTTTGGCTTCTCCCCTTAAATATTTCTGTCTGTCTTTCTCTTTTTCTTTCTATTTGTCTATTTTTGTAAATGTTGTATTTGTTCTGAGGATGTGAGTGATGCTAAGGTTACATTCATTGCCCATCTCTAGTTGCCCTGAGAAGATAGAGGTGGCCCCTTCTCCTTGGTACCTGTGGCAGAACCCAATAAGCCCAATCCCTTGTTCATAATAAACCTTATCTGCGGGTGTGTTCTGGGCCCTGAACGGCCAGAGGGGCTGGGAGTGCATGGGTTAATTCAGAAAGCACTTCACGGCAAGCCAAATATAGCGAGAAGCATGAGGTCTTTTCAGTGACCACAGCTAGAAAAGGAGTCCGTAAACATTTAGTCGCTTGGCCCAACGCAGCCACGGTGTGCAGAATCACAGCTTGCAGCATTGATGACAAACACAAACGTCTAAAGTCACACAGGCCTCTTCTGTAGAGGGTAGAGCACAGTGAAGTGACTAAGCGACTAAGTGTTTACGAACTCCTTTTCTAGCTGTGGTCACTGAAAAGACCTCATGCTTCTCGATATATTTGGCTTGCCGTGAAGTGCTTTCTGAATTAACCCATGCACTCCCAGCCCCTCTGGCCGTTCAGGGCCCAGAACACACCCGCAGAAAAGGTTTATTATGAACAAGGGATTGGGCTTATTGGGTTCTTCCACAGGGACCAAGGAGAAGGGGCCACCTCTATCTTCTCAGGGCAACTAGAGCTGAGCCACTAGTCACAACAGCAGTTGCAGCAAGCTTGCAAGACTGAAGTTACCCACACAACACTACAGCTCAGTCCATTGGAAGTCAGTTCAACTTTGTGTAATAATTAAATGAGCGTCATTATATAGTGGTAAAAAGAAAGGTCTGCACTATATCACACAGTATTTCATATGTGATTCCAATATCAATTATTTTGGTTCTTAAAGGGATATGGTTACTTCTGCAAAGTCATCACTGTTTATAAACATATTCGTTTCAGAAAGCAATGCAAATATATTATTGCAAAAGCAAAATACTGCGGATGCTGGAATCGGGAATAAAAACTGAAAATGCTGGAAATCTCAACGGGTCAGGCAGCATCTGTGGAGAGGAAGCAGAGTTAACGTTTCGGGTCAACGATCCTTTGTCAGAACTGGAGAGTGTCCGGAAAGAACAGATTATTAACCAGTACTGAAAGGGGGAGGGGAAGAAAGAACAAAAGGGAAGGTCTGTGATAGGTTGGAAGAGATTAGAGAGACACAAGGGATGATGGGCCAAATTTTCACTGTATGTGATACTACTGTGACAAAATAATTAATACCACATGAAATATGTTGAAAAAATTTCTGCATTTATATAGTGCCTTATCACATTTCAGGAAAGTCTCACAGGATTTCACATATAATTTATTACTTTGAAATGCAATTACATGCACAGAAAGATCCCACAGAAAGGAGGAAGGTAGTGTGTCACTTTGGGTGGGATTCTGCTTCAGAACTGGACACATTCCATATTTCCATATTTACGAAAGGATACACTTGCTTTGGAGGCAGTTCAGAGCAGGTTCATTAGGTTGATTCCAGAGATGAGGGGTTTGACTTATGAGGATAGGTTGAGTAGGTTGGGCCTATACACATTGGAGTTCAGAAAAATGAGAGGTGATCTTATCGAAACATATAAGATAACGAGCGGGCTCGACAAGGTGGATGCAGAGAGGATATTTCCACTCATAGCGGAAACTAAAACTAGGGGACATAGTCTCAGAATAAGGGGCTGCCCATTTAAAACAGAGATCAGGAGGAATTTCTTCTCTCAGAGGGTTGTAAATCTATGGAATTCTCGACCCCAGAGAGCTGTGGAGGCTGGGTCATTGAATATATTTAAGGCGGATATCGACAGATTGTTGAGCGATAAGGGAGTAAAGTGTGATGGGGAGCGGGCGGGGAAGTGGAACTGAGTCCATGATCAGATCAGCCATGATCTTATTAAATGGCGGAACAGACTCAAGGGGCCAGGTATTCCTGCTCTTATTTCTTACGTTCTTATGTTCTTATGACTCCTCAAAACCTTTTCACCATTTATAAGGCACAAGTCAGGAGTGTGATGGAATACTCTCCACTTGCCTGGATGAGTGTAGCTCCAACAACGCTCAAGAAGCTCGACACCATCCAGGACAAAGCAGCCCACTTGATCGGCACCCCATCCACCACCTTAAACATCTATTCACTCCATGCACTGTGGCTGCAGGGTGTACTATCCACAGTATGCACTGCAGCAACTCGCCAAGGCTTCTTCAGCAACACCTCCCCAACCCTCGACCTCCACCACCTTGAAGGACAAGGGCAGCAGGCGCATGGGAACACCACCACCTCCATGTTCCCCTCTGAGTCACATGCACCATGCTGACTTGGAAATATATCTTCCATTTCTTTATCGTCGCTGGGTCAAAATCCTGGAACTCCCTAACCTAACAGCACTGTGGGAGTACCTTCACCACACGGACTGCAGCAGTTGAAGAAGGCAGCTCACCACCACCTTCTCAAGGGCATCTAGGTATGGGCAATAAATGCTGACCTTGCCTATATCCCATGAATGAATAAATGTTAGGTGGGGTTAAGGTCGAAGGTCAGCCACGATCTTATTGAATGGCGGAGCAGGTTCGAGGGACCGAATGGCCTCCTCCTGCTCCTATCTCCATTATGATCTTATGTTCTTATACCCCACCCAATTTTATTGTCCATTGACGGAGTGTAAAACAAGCACCCGATGCAATCCTGTCAGGATTTCATTGGGCAGGTTGGATTAACATTGGCCCTAACACTTATTGCATTGTCTCCTGCTCCATTAAATCCTTTCCCAGGACCTTGAAACAAAGGAAGATCTCGAAACGTTCCTCAGTCTTTCCCTGAGGAACTTGCCTAAGTCTTTCCTTCCTCCTATATTCTAAAGGTTTTGAAAATCCAAATCTGAGGTCACTTAACTCATAAATTTTGATTCACCCCATCATACCTTTTTTCAATATTTGGTGGTGTCCTACCCTATGAACCTTGACCCTTCACAACAAATAAGAACTGAGGCCAAGAGGAAAACAAGCCTGAAATATTTCAGATTTTTCTCACAAGGCAATTCTAATAGAACTGAACAATGGGCATAATAATTATAAAAATTAAGGAGATTTGCAATCCTACAGCGCATTTAATAGCCACACATCTCAGAGTACATCATGTGCTTAATTTCTTTTTTACAAAGATCATGAAGGTAAGCATAGATATGAGAGAGACTATTTGACCCATTTGACTCATTTTTCAATAGAAAATTATAATCTATCTATCACAACATCTGTTTACCCATTGAATGACTCCAGAATTATTGCCTCCTTTACCCTAAACATTCTAGCATTGATCACTGCTTGTGCAAAGAAGGGCAGTTGTGGTTTAACATGAAATGGTGCACAGGATTAACTTTAGTCCTCCCTGATTCACCTCCATTCAAGTCTCAAGAATCCAAGGATCGAAATCACCCTACGCCCCAATTGGGGGCGGTAACTAATGTATATGTGGACTTGTATTTACTTTGTACAGCCACTAGAGGGCTCATCCCTTGGAGTGCCAATGAATCCCATAATCCCTTGGGAGCACAGGTATTTAAGGAGGCTTCACAGGTTGGAGAGGCACTCTGGAGACCTGCAATAAAAGACTAAGATCACACTTTACTTTGAGCTCACAGTGTTCAGTCTGACTCTTTCTCCACACACAACAGTAACCTTCTGGGGCCAGGATATTCTGCGCCCGTCCCCATCGCGGAATTGCCCTTACCGCCCCTCAAAGGAAGAGGAGTGAAAGCTCGCATGCTCCACTTCCTTTTGGGGGCGGTAAGCGGGGCGATACTGTAGCACTGAAGGAAGCGCTGTGCGGATGCTCCATGTAGCGCTGATGCGCTTCAATGCTCCTCCCCTTCGATTAAAGGGAAGGGCCACTGCGCACTCTGCATCATCATCATCATCATCATAGGCAGCTCCTCGGAATCGAGGAAGACTTGCTTCCACTCTAAAAGTGAGTTCTCAGGTGACTGTACGGGAATTACAGTCTCTGTCACAGGTGGGACAGACGGTGATTGAAGGAAAGGGAGGGTGGGGAGTCTGGTTTGCCGCACGCTCCTTCCGCTGCCTGCGCTTGTTTTCTGCATGCTCTCGGCGACGAGACTCGAGGTGCTCAGCGCCCTCCTGGATGCTCTTCCTCCACTGAGGGCAGTCTTGGGCCGGGGATTCCCAGGTGTCGGTGGGGAAGTTGCACTTTATCATGGAGGCTCTGAGGGTGTTCCTGAAATGTTTCCTCTGACCATCTCAGCAGCACTCTGCAAGGCCTCTGATGGCCTCCGTTGGGCCACCAGGGCAGTGCGTGACTGGGCCAGCAGCCCGGCACCCAACATGGAACGCCGGGCTGCACGATGGTGACCCGGACCGGGCTCAGGCCGCCATCATTGAGCCGACCCGAGAGTCGGCAGACAAAACAATATGGCGGCCCGGGGCATTGGCGCCCTCCCCTTTAAGGAGTGCCCCGAGAGCGTATGTTCACCAGCTTCACCACCCGCAAAGCTGGCCGCTGACATCCACTCGCACCAGCTTCGCGATTTCCCCCGTTGGGCATTAAGAGGTCAGCGCGGGGCGGTGAGGGGGTTACTGCGCATGGCAATGATGTCATCGGTGGTTGCGCGGCTGCCCGGAGCACTAACCGCAGGGCGTGGCGCTGCTGTGGTTACACCCGCAAACTCCCGGGCAATCTCCCGGGCGGTGGTAGCGCCCCCCCACCCCCCCGCGGGCAAAAAGTGTCGTGCCCCGTTAGTGTCCCACGGAGACGCCATGGGGGCAATAAAAAGGGGCCATTTCGCCCCCCAAATCCTTCTAACTTTTCCTCATCGCTCAGCCCTTGACACAAGGGTTCAATCTTGTGGCGCTTATCTACACTGCTATCACGTCTTAGATGTTTCTTTTCTCCCTCAGCGACCACAAATGAACGTAGTCTTTGAGGTGTGGCTGAACAGAGTGCGATCCAGCTTAAGCGTGATGTTGGCAGTCTTTACTGAGTTGCCAATATAACACAGCATTCAGATTGCTCTGTTGCTTGCTAATCTTCATTGATTAGGTACACTCTGGCACAGCACCCAGGTGGCTATTCTTTATAAGTGAGCCCAGACAGCTATTGTCGGCAGGCTACTTGATCAAAGGTGGGCAGAGGAAACGTTGCAAGGACACCCTAGAAGCCTCCCTGATAAAGTGCAACATCCCCACCGACACCTGGGAGTCCCTGGCCCAAGACCACCCTAAGTGGAGGAAGAGCATCGGGGAGGGCGCTGAGCACCTCGAGTCTCATCGCCGAGAGCATGAAGAAAACAAGCGCAGGCAGTGGGAAGAGCGTGTGGCAAACCAGTCCCACCCTCAACGACTGTCTGTCCCACCTGTGACAGGGACTGTGGTTCTCATATTGTACTGTTCAGCCACCTAAAGACTCATTTTTCTCGAGTGGAAGCAAGTCTTCCTCGGTTCCGAGGGACTGCCTATGATGATGACTTGACCATGAGCATGATGGTTGAGCTGGGACCTCTCCTGGCATAACACCAACAATGTTCCAGCAGGACTCAGCAGATGGTGGGGACCCATGGGTAAGTTTCTGCTCCCTCGCCCCAGAGAGCTAGCACCAATTACAGGGTCTGTATTGCCACCTCTGTATTGAGAAGCTGCGTGCTAAGCTCAGCATCTTCCTGGGATCAATAGCTCAGTTGCACACTATCGAGGGAAATCAGGGATAGTTATCTAGAGAAATCAGGGATAGTATTAAAGCCAAGGAAGTGGCATACAAATTGGCCAGAAATAGCAGCGAACCTGGGGACTGGGAGAAATTTAGAACTCAGCAGAGGAGGACAAAGGGTTTGATTAGGGCAGGGAAAATGAAGTACGAGAAGAAGCTTGCAGGGAACATTAAGGCGGATTGCAAAAGTTTCTATCGGTATGTAAAGAGAGAAAGGTTAGTAAAGACAAACGTAGGTCCCCTGCAGTCAGAATCAGGGGAAGTCATAACGGGGAACAAAGAAATGGCAGACCAATTGAACAAGTACTTTGGTTCGGTATTCACTGAGGAGGACACAAACAACCTTCCGGATATAAAAGGGGTCAGAGGGTCTAGTAAGGAGGAGGAACTGAGGGAAATCTTTATTAGTCGGGAAATTGTGTTGGGGAAATTGATGGGATTGAAGGCCGATAAATCCCCAGGGCCTGATGGACTGCATCCCAGAGTAGTTAAGGAGGTGGCCTTGGAAATAGCGGATGCATTGACAGTCATTTTCCAACATTCCATTGACTCTGGATCAGTTCCTATGGAGTGGAGGGTAGCCAATGTAACCCCACTTTTTAAAAAAGGAGGGAGAGAGAAAACAGGGAATTATAGACCGGTCAGCCTGACCTCAGTAGTGGGTAAAATGATGGAATCAATTATTAAGGATGTCATAGCAGCGCATTTGGAAAATGGTGATATGATAGGTCCAAGTCAGCATGGATTTGTGAAAGGGAAATCATGCTTGACAAATCTTCTGGAATTTTTTGAGGATGTTTCCAGTAAAGTGGACAAGGGAGAACAAGTTGATGTGGTATATTTGGACTTTCACAAGGCTTTCGACAAGGTCCCACACAAGAGATTAATGTGCAAAGTTAAAGCACATGGGATTGGGGGTAGTGTGCTGACATGGATTGAGAACTGGTTGTCAGACAGGAAGCAAAGAGTAGGAGTAAATGGGTACTTTTCAGAATGGCAGGCAGTGACTAGTGGGGTACCGCAAGGTTCTGTGCTGGGGCCCCAGCTGTTTACATTGTACATTAATGATTTAGACGAGGGGATTAAATGTAGTATCTCCAAATTTGCGGATGACACTAAGTTGGGTGGCAGTGTGAGCTGCGAGGAGGATGCTATGAGGCTGCAGAGTGACTTGGATAGGTTAGGTGAGTGGGCAAATGAATGGCAGATGAAGTATAATGTGGATAAATGTGAGGTTATCCACTTTGGTGGTAAAAACAGAGAGACAGACTATTATCTGAATGGTGACAGATTAGGAAAAGGGAAGGTGCAACGAGACCTGTGTGTCATGGTACATCAGTCATTGAAGGTTGGCATGCAGGTACAGCAGGCGGTTAAGAAAGCAAATGGCATGTTGGCCTTCATAGCGAGGGGATTTGAGTACAGGGGCAGGGAGGTGTTGCTACAGTTGTACAGGGCCTTGGTGAGGCCACACCTGGAGTATTGTGTACAGTTTTGGTCTCCTAACTTGAGGAAGGACATTCTTGCTATTAAGGGAGTGCAGCGAAGATTCACCAGACTGATTCCCGGGATGGTGGGACTGACCTATCAAGAAAGACTGGATCAACTGGGCTTGTATTCACTGGAGTTCAGAAGAATGAGAGGGGACCTGATAGAAACGTTTAAAATTCTGATGGGTTCAGACAGGTTAGATGCAGGAAGAATGTTCCCAATGTTGGGGAAGTCCAGAACCAGGGGACACAGTCTAAGGATAAGGGGTAAGTCATTTAGGACCGAGATGAGGAGAAACTTCTTCACCCAGAGAGTGGTGAACCTGTGGAATTCTCTACCACAGAAAGTAGTTGAGGCCAATTCACTAAATATATTTAAAAGGGAGTTAGATGAAGTCCTTACTACTCGGGGGATCAAGGGGTATGGCGAGAAAGCAGGAATGGGGTATTGAAGTTTCATGTTCAGCCATGAACTCATTGAATGGCGGTGCAGGCTAGAAGGGCTGAATGGCCTACTCCTGCACCTATTTTCTATGTTTCTATGTTTCTATGGATAGTGAATTCCATCAACTGAGTTATTGTCAATGAAACTTCATAACTGGCTTTGGCCGGGAGAGGGCGCGTCTCCTTTTGATTTTACCTCCCTTTTTTCAGGAAAGCACCTATGCTGCACCTCACCATAGCACAACTGGGATCAAGTGTGCACTGCGGGGGGATTTGCTGGTGTGAATGATCAGTGACACAATGCATGAGCACCACGCCAACCAACTCATCGCCAATATTTGTGACTTTAACATTATTTCAAATGCATGTGTAACTCTGAGGAAATTCTCAATTGGGTGCTAACCTGTAAACTTAACAGGGGCAGAAATTGTGGTCGGAGGGTTCCCGTGGGCGGATGCCCCCGATCTGAAGGAAATCTGTAAACTTACGTGTTGGTTCAGGAGGTTCGGAGACTCGCGCTCCTGGGCCTCTACGCGAAGGCCGGCATAAAGACCCACGTATCCCAGGGACGCAGGCGTATCGCAAGCGCCCCTGGGATCACATGGGCCGGCCCAACCAATCAAAGTAGGGAGCTTGACAAGGTGGATGCAGAGAGGATGTTTCCACTAATGGGGGAGACTCGAACTAGAGGGCATAATCTTAGAATAAGGGGCCGCCCATTTAAAACAGAGATGAGGAAAAATGTTGTCTCTCAGAAGGTTGTGAATCTGTGGAATTCGCTGCCTCAGAGAGCTGTGGAGGCTGGATCTTTGAATAAATTTAAGACAGAGATAGACAATTTCTTAACCAATAAGGGAATAATGGGTTATGGGGAGTGGGCAGGGAAGTGGAGCCGAGTCCAGGTTCAAGGGGCCGTATGGCCTACTCCTGTTCCTATTTCTTATGTTTTTATGTTTCCGTTCATACTTGTGGTGTGTTCCGTTTGTACAGAAGCACCATAAGTATGAGTGGGGACACCCCCTAAAACACACAAACACTTAAAATAAATTGGAAAAAAAATCACATATTTAAAATTAATCTAAATGGAATTGAATTAATTATTTAAACAAAAATGTTATTTTTTGGAACATAAATTTACAAATTTTAACGGGCCTAAAAATAAACGTACCTTATTTCACAGATTTTTTAAATGTTTAAATTAATGAAAAAAATATATTTTTCTGTCATTTAAAAGTCTGACACTGATAAAAGCAGACCTGCCGCCTGCTTTTATCAGGTGTAAGAATGTCACGGACATTCGCTGGGCAGATGTTGAGCAAATAGCCCAACTCTCCGCCCGCAAATGCCCATTTCCGTTAGGTTCGTACGATTTGTCAAGAGGATTCCTGACAGATTGCAAGTTCCGAATTTAGATGCATGCGCAGCGCGTACCCAAACCCGGAACTTGCAGGGCCCAAGAGCACGAATTCAGCCCCATTATTCTGTACTTGTTTTAGGATTCACTGTTATCTAAGATTTATTGAAAGTGTAATAAGATTTAAAATGTCTTTAAATAGCAGCATGACACCATCTTACAGACCCCCTGGCTTTTGTTGCAGGGACCGAGCCAGTTGAGCAATTGGTTCTTTCTCAGGTACTGACTGCCGAGGGAGCGTCTCCAAATTACAAATTCAGACTGAAGTAAGAAAATATCAATGAGCCCTAAATTGAGCGCCTCTCTAGGTGCATACGATGTGCACACGCGCCCGAAGAGACCACGCAAGTTCCAACACTTGCAAACTGTCAAAATGTCCTTTGACAGATCCAATGCATACGAAAGTAAAGTGCCTCTGCGGGCGGAGATTTGGGCTATTTGCCCAACTCCTGCCCAGCGAACGTCCTTAAAACTCTTATGCCTGGTAAAAACAGGCATGGGGCCTGAATTTACCAGCGCAAGAGTTTTAAAAGATAGAAAAATTTAATTGTTTCACTAATTTTTACACTGTCCATTAAGGTAAGTTTATTTTTTATCCCTATTCAAACAGTTTTAAAACATTTTCAAAAAAATAAATGTTTTCCTAAAGTTTAACTCAATTTCAATTATGTGAGGTGTTTTTTTTTATTTATTGTGTTGTGTTGCTGTGTTTTTGGGGGTATTCTCATTGATAGTAATGGGAGCTCGTATAAAAGGAACTAACCATTTTTATCAATGAGAATACTCCACGTTCATTGGTGGTCCAGGCCCACGTGATCCCAGGTAGTGCTTACGTTCCAGGGATGTGTGGGCCTCTGCACTGGGCTGCGCATTTAGGCCTCGGACCAGAAATGTTTGTTCCTCCAGGACCATCAGGTACTTTCGTTAATAAAAATTCCGATTGGAGGCATCCGCCTGTGGGATTCCTCCGGCCGCAATTTTTGGCGCAATAAATGTAAACACTATGCAACTACAGATTAGATTCAAGATAGTTCTGTGTCGTGGTGATGTCAGCTGGGAAAATTGCAGTGGTAAAGTGCAACATCTGGGAGTCCCTGGCCAAAGACCGCCCTAAGTGGAGGAAGTGCATCCAGGAGGGCGCTGAGCGCCTCGAGTCTCATGCAGAAATCAAGCGCAGGCAGCAGAAAGAGCGTACGGCAAACCAGTCCCACCCACTCTTACCCTCAACAACTATCTGTCCCACCTGTGACAGGGACTGTGGCTCTCGTATTCGACTGTTCAGCCACCTAAGGACTCATTTTTAGAGTGGAAGCAAGTCTTCCTCGATTCCGAGGGACTGCCTATGATGATGATGATGAGTGGAGTTCTTGTATATAAAACAGTTTTATTTTATTTCTGAATCTCCCTGGTGCATTGGTTAACAAATAATGTAAGTGTAGGTTGATAAAGAAAATAAAAGCTCCCAGTCATCATATGCATCAACAAAAACTTTATTCTGCTGTACCAGTCATCGGTTAGAAAGCCACAATGATGCTACTGCTTGACATCTAAACGCTACTGCTGTGGGAGTAAGTGCTTTCCACGTACAGTGCTCCCCATCACTTATAATCTTCTTTGAAGGGACACCAAGAAGGCAATCTACCAAGTCAAATCTCAGCAATAATCTAGATAACATTTTCTCATCGCTTTGCAGGTAGGAAAACCCATTGATCTTTGAGTTGTTGGTGCAACACTTCCTGAACAGAGATGCCAGCAGATAGCCTCTCTATATCTTACACTTTGTTATGTATTATCCAAGAACTGAACTATAACTGAACTGAATATAAATGTACGTCCTTGCCTTCAGCTGGATGCTTTAAACTTGGTATTGGCTGAAGAGTATGAAAATTTGCCACGTCTCTTCAATTGACGATATGCTTCATCACATTTTTTTGTATCGAGAGTATGCACCAGCTGATGATGGTCTGGAGTTCGGCCTCCAAGTGTGTGCAGAGGCAAGTGTCCTCTGCGTACTGTAATTCAATGACGGAGGATGGGACAATCTTGGATCTGGACTGGAGGCGACGGAGGTTGAACAGTTTCCCATTTGTTCTGTAGATTAGCTCCAATCCAGCGGGGAGCTGACTGAGGGTGAGATGGAGCATTGCAGCGAGGAAGATCGAGAAGAGCGTTGGTGCGATGACACACCATCGTCAACACCTTGACCGAAGCGTACGAGAGCATGGGCCTTACACGAAACATCCGTAAGACAAAGGTCCCCCACCAACCTGCCCCCGCCACACAATACTGCCCCCCAATTATCAAACTCCACGACAAGGCCTTGGACAAGGTGGACCATTATCTATATCTGGGGAGCTTATCTTGGAAGCAAGTCAACGTGGACTCTGAGGGACTGCCTAAGAGAGAGGTGCACCATCCTCGGTACCATTATTACAAAACTAACTTTGGTTTAGAGAGGTAGCGCTGATAATTGAATCAGAGAATCAGACAGAAGGAGGTCATTCGGCCCAACATGCCTGTGCCGTGTCTTTGAAAGAGCTCTCCAATTAGTCCCACTCCTCTGCTCTTTCCCATAGCTCTGCAAATATTTCCTTTTCAAGAATATATCCAATTCCCTTTTGAGAATTACTATTGAATCTGCTTCCAAAACCCTTTCAGGCAACGCGTTCTAGATCGTAAGGTGGTCACCCCGCAGCTTAAAGGTGTGCAGGTAGAGGGGAAGTGGGTGACCACCAGACGTAGTGTGCTAGGCAGGTAGTGCAGGAGTCCCCCCGTGAGTCCATCTCGCTTTCAAACCGATATTCACTTCTGAGTATCGGTAAGGACGATGGGGCCTCTGGGGAGTGCAGCCAGAGCCAATTCCAAGGCACCACGGGTGGCTCAGCTGCACAGGGGGGAGGGACAAAGAACAAAAGAGCCCTAGTGATAGGGGGTTCTATAGTTAGGGGAACAGATAGGCGTTTCTGCAGCTGCAGACGTGACTCCCAAATGGATTTGTGCCTCCCTGGTGCTAGGGTCAAGGATGTCACAGAGCGGACGCAGGGCATCCTGGCGGGGAGGAGGGTAAACAGCTAGAGGTCCTAGTCCATATTGGGACCAATGCCATAGGTAAAATGAGGGATGAGGTCCTACAGGAAGAATTTAGGAAGCTAGGAAGAAAATTAAAGGGTAGGGCCTCAAAGATAGTAATCTCCGGGTTACTACCGGTGCCACGTGCTAATGAGTATAAGAATAGAAGAATAGAGAGGATGAACACATGGCTGGAAAGTTGGTGTAGGAGGGAGGGCTTTAAATTCTTGAGGCATTGGGACTACTTCTGGGGGAGATGGGACCTGTACAAACCAGATGAGTTCCACATCAACAGCATCGGGACCAATATCATCGTGGGGAGTTTTGCTAGTGCTGTTGGGGAGAGTTTGAACGAGCTTGACAGGGGGATGGGAACATAGAAACATAGAAGCATAGAAAATAGGTGCAGGAGTAGGCCATTCAGCCCTTCGAGCCTGCACCGCCATTCAATAAGATCATGAACCTGAGAACGAAATCAAAAGGGAAGGAAGTAAAGCAGAAATTGGATAGCAAGAATCTAGAAAGCGAATCTGTAAGATAGAGGAAGCAGGGCTTAGTATGTAGTAAGCAAGGAGGTCTTCCTGTGCTGAATGGTATATACTTTAATGCAAGGAGCATAGCGAATAAGGCGGATGAGCTAAAAGCACAGGTAGACACTTGGGAGTATGACATTATAGCCATTATAGAAATATGGCTGAAAGAGGGGCGGGTTTGGCAGATCAGTAGAAGCAATGCAGACACAGCGATCAAGGAGGAGTGTGATATTTTGGCTGAAATAAATATAGTGAGGGAGGAAGTATTAAGGGGTTTAGCAGCTTTGAAAGCAGATAAGTCCCCAGGCTCGGATGAAATGCATCCCAGGCTGTTGAGCGAAGTAAAAGAGGAAATAGCAGAGGCCTTGACCATCATTTTCCAGTCCTCTTTGGATCTGGGCATGGTGCCGGAGGATTGGAGGATTGCTAATGTAGTACCCTTGTTTAAGAAGGGAGTAAGGGACAGGCCGAGTAATTACAGGTTTGTCAGCCTAACCTTATTGGAAAAAATCCTGAAAGACAGGATAAATCTGCATTTGGAAAGGCAAGGATTAATTAGGGACAGTCAGCATGGATTTGTTAAGGGAAGATCGTGTTTGACTAACCTGATTGAATTTTTCGAGGAGGTAATCAAGAGGGTCGATGAGGGTGGTGCGTACGATGTAGTATATATGGACTTTAGCAAAGCTTTTGATCAGGTCCCACAGGGTAGACTGGTCATGATGGTTAAAGCCCATGGGATCCTGGGCAAAGTGGCAAGCTGGATCCAAAATTGTCTTGGAGGTAGGAAGCGAAGGGTAACGATTGATGGATGTTTTTGTGACTGGAAGGATGTTTCCAGTGGGGTTCCGCAGGGCTCAGTCCTGGGTCCCTTGCTTTTTGTGGTATATATCAATGATTTATATTTGAATATAGGGAGTATGATTAAGAAGTTTGCAGACGACACTAAAATTGGCTGTGTGGTTGATAATGAAGAGGAAAGTCATGGGCTGCAGGAGGATATCAATCTACTGGTCAGGTGGGCAGAGCAATGGCAAATGGAATTTAATTCAGTGAAGTGTGAGGTGATGCACTTTGGGAGGGCTAATAAGGAAAGGCGGTAAGCCACTTAATAGTGTAGATGAACAAAGGGTCCTTGGAGTGCTTGTCCACAGATCCCTGAAAGTAGCCGGCTAGGTGGATAAGGTGGTTAAGAAGGCATACGGAATGCTTGCCTTTATTGGCCGAGGCATAGAATATAAGAGCAAGAAGGATATACTTAAATTGTATAGTACTCTGGTTAGGCCACAGGTGGAGTATTGCATGCAGTTCTGGTCACCGTATTATAGGAAGGACGTGATTGCATTAGAGAAGTTGCAGAGGAGATTTACTAGGATGCTGCCTAGAATGGAGAATCATAGTTATGAGGGCAGATTGGATAGGCTGGGTTTGTTCTTACTGGAACAGAGGAGGTTGAGAGGAGATCTCATTGAGGTGTACAAAATATTGAAGGCCTGGACATAGTGGATAGTAAGGGCCTATTTCCATTGGTGGAGGGGTCTATTATGAGGGGGCATAGTTTCAAGCTGGTTGGTGGAATGTTTAGAGGGGATTTGAGAGGAGGGCTTCTTTACACAGAGGGTTGTGGGGATCTGGAACTCGTTGCCGGGAAGAGTGGTGGATGCAGAAACCCTCACCACTTTTAAGAAATGGTTGGATGGGCACTTAAAGTGCAGAAACCTGCAGCGTTACGGACCTAGAGCTGGTAATTGGGATTAGACTGGATGACCTTTTGTTGGACGGCGCAGATATAATGTTAAGTACTGCAGGGAATAGAATACGGCCAGGGTGATCTCCTGGACTAGTTTTGATCGCCTGGATCGGTCGGAGAGGAATTTTCCCAGATGTTTTCTCCCGAAATTGGCCTGGGTTTTATTGTGTTCCTAACACAGATGAGGCTGCACACAGGGAGGTTAAAGTAACAGTGACCTCAGTCTTTATCAAGACACTCCAGAGTGAGGAACAGGCCCTAGGGGCCGGCTTATATACAGTGCTCCCAAGGGATGCTGGGATCCTTTGGGACTTCAGGGGATGAGCTCCCTGGTAGCGGAACATAGGAGTACATGCTTTACAGATACACAACATCACTCCCCTCCCAAAGTCAAAGTGAAAACTATTTACAAGGTGAGGCGGTCGGGAGCCTTTCTTTCCCTGGTGGACCGCCTCGGTACAAATGTCTGTTCTGGTGCGTTGGCTGTGCCCTCGCTGGGCTGGCGTGTTGTTGGCCCTGCAGGGCTGCTGGGTGAGCCTGGCCTTACTGGGCTGTTGGGCGTGATGGGTTCAATTTCCTGGTCCGGGGTGGTGTCATTGATCCTTTGGGTGTGTGTTGTGGGCTCGAAAAAGGTGGTGTCTGCTGTGGGTTGTTCAGGGCAGTCTGTGAACCGCAGCCTTGTTTGGTACAGGTGCTTTCTACAAATTTGTCCATTGTCTAGTTTGACGACAAACACCCTACTCCCTTCTTTAGCTATCACCGTGCCCGCGATCCACTTGGGACCATGTCCATAGTTTAGCACGACACAGGGTCATTCAGATCAATTTCCCGTGACACAGTGGCGCGACCATCGTTGACATTTTGTTGCTGCCGCCTGCTCTATACCTGATCATACAGGTTGCGATGAACCAGCCAGAGTCTCGTTTTAAGTGTCCTTTTCATGAGTAGCTCAGCCAGGGGCAACCCTGTGAGTGAGTGGGGTCTCGTGCGGTAGCTGAGCAGTACTCGGGACAGGTGGGTTTGGAGTGAGCCTTCTGTGACTCGTTTAAGGCTCTGTCTGATGGTTTGTACTGCCCGCTCTGCCTGCCCATTGGAGGCTGGTTTAAACGGGGCCGAGGTGACATGTTTGATCCCATTGCGGGTCATGAATTCTTTAAATTCGGCACTAGTGAAACATGGCCCGTTGTCACTGACCAGTATGTCAGACAGGCCGTGGGTGGCAAAGATGGCCCTCAGGCTTTCAATGGTGGCGGTGGCGGTGCTTCCCGACATTATTTCACATTCAATCCATTTTGAAAAAGCACCACCAGGAACATTTTACCAAGAAACGGGCCCGCATAGTCGACATGAATCCTCGACTATGGTCTGGAGGGCCAGGACCACAAACTTAGTGGTGCCTTTCTGGGCGCGTTGCTCAACTGAGCACTCACGCTGAATTGCCGTACACAGGACTCTAAGTCAGAGTCGATACCGGGCCACCACACGTGGGATCTGGCGATCGCTTTCATCATTACTATACCCGGGTGTGTGTTGTAGCGATCCGAGATGAACGTTTCCCTGTCCTTTTTGGGTAGCACTACGCGGTTGCCCCAGAACAGGCAGTCTGACTGAATGGACAGCTCATCCTTTTGCCGCTGGAACGGCTTGATTAGCTCTTGCATTTCAACGACAATGTTGGCCCAGCTCCCATGCAGTGCACAGTTTTTTACTAGGGACAGCAGAGGATCTTGGCTGGTTCAAATCCTAATCTGGCGGGCCGTGACAGGTGATTTATCATTTTCAAACGCTTCCATGACCATCAACAAGTCTGTGGGCTGCGCCACCATCAACAAGTTTGCAGGCTGCACCATTTCCACCCCCGTGGTGGGCAATGGTAGCCGACTGAGAGCATCCGCACAGTTCTCAGTGCCTGGCCTGTGGCGGATGGTACAGTTATACGTTGATAGCGCGAGTGCCCGCCTTTGTATGCGGGCTGAGGCATTAGTATTTATCCCCTTGTTTTCAGCGAACAGGGATATGACGGGCTTGTGATCGGTTTCTAGCTCAAATTTGAGGCCAAACAGGTACTGATGCATTTTCTTTATCCCGAACACACACGCTAATGCCTCTTTCTCAATCATGCTGTAGGCTCTCTCGGCCTTAGACAAGCTCCAGGAGGCATAGGCGACAGGTTGCAACTTCCCCGCAACATTTGCTTGTTGTAATACACACCCGACTCCGTACGATGAAGCATCACATGCTAGCACAAGTCTTTTACATGGGTTATACAATATAAGCAGCTTGTAGGAGCTAAAAATGTTTCTGGCTTTCTCAAAAGCAATTACTTGTTTTTTTCCCCATACCCAGATCTCACCTTTACGCAATAACACATGTAGGGGCTCTAAGAGGGTGCTTAACCCCGGAAGGAAGTTACCAAAATAGTTGAGGAGTCCCAGGAATGACCGCAGCTCCGTGACGTTCTGTGGCCTGGGCGCATTCCTGATAGCCTCTGTCTTGTCGTCTGTGGGCTGAATGCCGTCCGCCGCGATCTTTCTCCCCAAAAACTCAACTGCTGTTGCCATGAAGACGCATTTCGACCTCTTCAGCCACAGCCCTATGCGATCCAGTCGCTGGAGGAATTCCTCCAGGCTTTGTAGGTGCTTGACGGTGTCCCGCCCCGTGACCAATATGTCGTCCTGAAAAACCACCGTACATGGTACTGACTTGAGTAGGCTCTCCATGTTTCTCTGGAAGATCGCTGCAGCCGACCGAATTCCAAACGGGCATCTGTTGTAGATGAACAGCCCCTTGTGCGTGTTGAAGCAGGTGAGGCACTTCGAATACTCCTCCAGCTCCTGCATCATGTAGGCCGAAGACAGGTCGAGCTTGGTGAACATCTTGCCTCCTGCCAGTGTCGCAAATAGATCGTCTGCCTTAGGTAGCGGGTATTGGTCCTGTCGCGAGAAACGATTAATAGTTACTTTATAATCGCGCAAATCCTGACCGTGCCATCACTTTTGAGTCCTGGAACAATCGTGCTGGCCCACTCGCTGAATTCCACTGGGGAGATGATGCCCTCGCGT
Source organism: Pristiophorus japonicus (assembly GCF_044704955.1). Lineage (NCBI taxonomy): Eukaryota > Metazoa > Chordata > Chondrichthyes > Pristiophoridae > Pristiophorus > Pristiophorus japonicus. The sequence continues at coordinate 11,578,720 of NC_091989.1, read as the reverse complement.
CACAGCCTGTCCAGCTCGATTTCCACTCTCTCCCTCATCACGTGAGGTACCGCTCGCGCCTTGTGGTGAATGGGTCGTGCCTCTGGGACCAAGTGGATCCGCACCTTCACCCCGGAAAAGTTTCCAATGCCTGGCTCAAAAAGGGAAGGAAATTTGTTCAGAACCTGGGTACATGAGGCCTCATCGACATGTGATAGCACTCGGATCTCATCCCAGTTCCAGCGGATTTTGCCCGGCCAGCTCCTTCCAAGCAGTGTGGGGCCATCGCCCAGGACAATCCAGAGTGACAGTTCGTGCACCGTGCCCTTGTAGGTGACTTTGACCATGGCGCTGCCCAGGACAGTGATGAGCTCTTTGGTGTATATTCTCAGTTTCGTGTGGATGGGGCTCAGGGCTGGTCTGAGTGCCTTGTTACACCACAGTCTCTCAAACATCTTTTTACTCATGATGGATTGGCTCGCGCCAGTGTCTAGTTCCATGGCTATGGGTAAGCCATTCAATTTTACAATTAGCACTATAGGTGGACATTTCGTCTCAAATGTGTGCACCCCGTGTACTTCAGCATCTGCCTCCTCTCTCTGAGGCTCGAAATTGCTTTGATTCACCATGGACTGATCTTCCTCTGCCACGTGATGGTTAGTAGGTTTTGCAGAGCTTGCAGCTCGTCTGCAAGCTTTTGGAGGTGTCCCATTGTTCCACAACTCTTGCAAACATACCCTTTGAAGCGGCATGAATAGGCTGAATGGAAGCCTCCACAACGCCAACAAGGTGTGAATTGCCTTGCTTCATCCTTTGTTGCGAACTCTGAGTCATCTGGGTCACCTGAGGCCTGCTGGCAGTTGCAGACTCATGGTTTCTGCCCTGTACATTTCTGCTCGCCATCACAGTTCCAGTTACTTTATGAACATTTCTAGCACTTGTGTGCTGAGAGATTTGTTTGGTGTTATCACTGGTGGACATAAACGCCTGTGCTATCGCAATGGCCTTACTGAGGGTCGGTGTCTCTACAGTCAAAAGTTTTCATAGGATGGTCTCGTGGCCAATACCCAGTACAATAAAGTCTCTGAGCATCTGCTCCGGGTAGCCATCAAACTCACATTGTCCTGCAAGTCGCCTTAGCTCGGCGACGTAGCTCACCACTTCCTGACTTTCAGATCACTGGCACGTGTAGAACCGATACCTTGCCATCAGCACGCTCTCCCTTGGGTTAAGATGCTCCCGAACCAGTGTACACAGCCCCTCATATGACTTATTTATGGGTTTCACCGGAGCCAGAAGATTCTTCATGAGGCTGTAGGTCGGTGCCCCGCAGACCGTGAGGAGGACCGCTCTCCTTTTTGCAGTGCTTCCTTCTCCGTCCAGCTCGTTGGCTACAAAGTACTGATCTATCCATTCGACATAGGCTTCCCAGCCCCCACCCTCCGAGAACTTCTCCAGGATGCCCACAGTTTGCTGCATCTTTGCGTTGGATTCGTATACTCGTCGCCAGTTATTGTGTTCCTAACTCAGATGAGACTGCACACAGGGAGGTTAAAGTAACAGTGACCTCAGTCGTTATCAAAACACTCCAGAGTGAGGAACAGGCCTTCGGGGCCAGCTTATATACAGTGCTCCTAAGGGATGCTGGGATCCCTTGGGGCTTGAGTGGATGCGCTCCCTGGTGGCGGAACATGGGAATGCATGCTTTACAGATACACAACCCTTTTTTATCTGGTTTTTGCCTCTCCCAGGAGATCACATAGCTCCGGTTGGTGTGGAGTGTCGAATATTTCAGTATAAGGGTTTCGCAGTTGTGTGAGGTGGACTGGTTGGGCTGGATGTTCTTTGTCTTTCCGTCATTGTTTATAGGTTTATATGTAACCTTTAGGGCTGCTGACCGAGGGCCGTGCGGCTCTTTGTCGGCTGGCACGGACACGATGGGCTGGAATGGCCTCCTTCTGCGCTGTAAATTTCTATGTTCTTTGTTTCTATGTAACAAACTCGTTCCATTAAAAAAATCTCTCCTCATCTCTCTATTGGTTCTTATGCCAATTATCTTAAATCTGTGTCCTTTGGTCACTGAACCTCCTGCCAGTGGGAACAGTTTCTCCTTGTTTCCTCCCATAATATTGTCAGCTGTGGCTCAGTGGGTAGCACTCTCGCCTCTGAGTCAGAGGGTTATGGGCTCATAGTCCCACTCCAGGGACTTGAGCAAAAATCTCGGCTGAGACTCCAGTGCAGTGCTGAAGGAGCGCTGCACTGTTGGAGGTGCTGTCTTTCGGAGAAATGTTAAACTGTGACCCCGTCTGCTCTCTAAGGTGGACGTAAAAGATTCCATGGCATTATTTCGATGTGAAGAAGAGCAGGGGAGTTACTCCCGGTGTCCTGGCCAATATTTATCCCTCAATCAACATAACAAAAAACCTCCAGATTATCTGGACATTTCACATTGCTGTTTGTGGGAGCTTGCTGTGCACAAATTGGCTGCCGTGTTCCCCACATTACAACAGTGACTGCACTCCTAGAGTACTTCATTGGCTGTAAAGCGCTTTGAGACGTCTAGTGGTCATGAAAGGTGCTATATAAATTCTTTCTTATTCATGGGTAGTCTGCAGCACAGTTGTGATGTGCAAATACTAACCTGCCCTGCTTGTATGAGGACATTTGCCAGGTAATTATCGTGTTTGTAAATTGCAGGTGAACCCAGTAAGAGGTTGCAAATTGCTTGGAAATGGCTCCAGGTGAGGAGAAATGAGGATGAAATGCTTGACTTTTTCCCCCCTTTCGTAACAAAGTGTGCAACCTGGAGCACGATGTCTGGAGGGTGATGGATACACGCTCGACACAGGACTTTCAAAGCCTGGGATTAAATTGTTGGTTTGGTTTGTCTTCTTTTTAACTGTGATTACTGAGGTCAGTCGTAGGCTGCAGACGTTCTGACTCCTGTGTCAATAAAGTATTTTCAGTTCCTGGGGGAGTTTTTCTGTGCAATCCAAATGACTCTCTTTGCTTTTACGTTTTAAAGTGTCATAGAATCATAGAATAGTACAGCACAAAAGGAGGCCATTCGGCCCATCGAGTCTGCGCCGAATGTTTCGAAGAAAAGAAGGAAAGACTTGCATTTATATCACGCCTTTCGTGACCAGCGGACGTCTCAAAGCGCTTTACAGCCAACGAAGTACTTTAGGAGTGTAGTCACTGTTGTAATGTAGGAAACGCAGCAACCAATTTGCACACAGCAAGCTTCCACAAACAGTAATGCGATAATCACAAGATAATCTGTTTTTTGTTACGTTGATGAGAGATGAATATTGGCCCCAGGACACCGGGGATAACTCGTCCTGTTCTTCTTCGAAATAGTGCCATGGGATCTTTTAAGTCCACCTGAGAGAGCAGACGGGGCCTCGGTTTAACGTCTCATCTGAATGACGGCACCTCCGACAGTGCAGCACTCTCTCAGCACTGCACTGGGAGTGTCAACCTGGACTATTTGTGCTCAAGTCCCACTCACCCAAAAGTATTTCATTGGCTGTAATGCATCTTGGGATACCCAGTGGTCGTGAAAAGCGCTGTAGAAATGAAAGTTTTTTTAAATTTTATTTTATTATATTATATTTTGTGATAGTATATTATATTATATTTATAGCAATAATAATGTTGGGGAGGTTTTTTTTTATAGATTAAGACACTGTATTAGAGTTTGTTATAATAGGAGGTTTGAAACATTGGTAGCAGAGTATTACAATGAAAGGTTTGATGTCACTTGGAAATTACAGGATAATAATTTCTGAACGCGTAATGCGTTTGAAATTGTCAGGAGCATTTAACCCATTTATTTTAAATACAGAGATCAGCGCTTTTTAAATATGCTGGTGCTACAGTGGGGGAGCGAGGATATTTCAGGTGAACATGATACGTTTCTGTACAATAAGTCTCACAGTGCAATTTAATGGCCAGAAGGATCAATTTTAACTGTTTGCCTGTCGGAAAATCAGGATGTCTGACACACTGTTGCCTGTTTCCTGCCTGATGAGAACAGCGAAACAACAACAACAACACCAACTTGTATTTATATAGCGCCTTTAACATAGTGAAACGTCCCAAGACGCTTCACAGGAGTATTATGAGATAAGAAATACGACATCGACGCATAAGTAGAAATTACCGCCGGCTTGGTCAAAGAGGTCGGTTTTAACGAGTGTCTTGAAGGAGGAGAGAGAGGTAGAGAGGTGGAGAGGTTTAGGCAGGGAGTTCCAGAGCTTGGGGCCTAGGCAACAGAAGGCACGGCCACCAATGGTTGAGTGATTATAATCAGGATTGCTCAAGAGGACAGAATTAGAGGAACGCTGACATTTCGGGGGGTTGTGGGGCTGGAGGAGATTATAGAGATAGAGAGGGGCAAGGTCATGGAGGGATTTAAAAATACATAGGAGAATTTTGAAATCGAGACGTTGCTTAACCGGGAGCCATTATAGGTCAGCAAGCACAGGGGTGATGGGTGAGCGGGACTTGGTGCGAATTAGGACACGGGCAGCCGAGTTTCAGATCACCTCCAGTTTACATCGTGTAGAATGTGGGAGGCCAGCCAGGAGTGTGTTGGAATAGTCAAGTCTAGAGATAACAAAGGCATGGATGAGGGTTTCAGCAGAGGATGAGCTGAGGCAGGGGCGGAGATCAATTTCAGAGGTTGTAATAGACCTGTGGTTTAAAATTACGTTCGGCAATAATGGAGGACATGTTCACGCACTCTTATTACTTTGTCCGCTATTTTGGCAAAGGTGTTAATCTGTTTGTATTAAATTGGTTAACACCATTGGTAAAATAACCAACGGAGGGATTACATATGATCACATTAAAAGAGTAGCTTTATTTATATAACATGTCGCTTTGCAGAGTGCCTTACAAACCCCGTGATAATCAGGCACTGTTGGTGTGCAAGCCATTACAGCGGCTAATTTGAAAAGAGAAGAAAGATTTACATTTATATAGCTTCTTTCACAACCACCGGACGTCTCAAAGCGCTTTACAGCCAATGAAGTGCTTTTTTTTTGAAGTGTAGTCATTGTTGTAATGTGGAAAACTAATTTGCATGCAACAAGAAGTTCTGCAAACAGCAACTGAAGAGAACTGACTAGATAAACTATTTTTGATTGAACAACAACAACAAATTGTAATTATATATTGCCTTTAAATTAGTGAAAGGACCCAAGCGTTTCACAGGAAGGAAGAACGTTGACCAGGACATGGGGAGAATCCCTGCTTTTCTTTAAATAGCATAATAGGACCTTTTATGTTTATTTAATATTTAGCATTCCATCCAAATGACAGCAGCTCCAATGACGCAGTACTCCCTCAGTGTCTGGCTAGGAACTCTGCAGCGTGTAGTGGGGCTTGAACCAACAACCTTCTGACTCAAAGACATGAATATTGTCAACTGAACTAGACTTGAAAAGCATGATTTAATTATAATGTTTTAATAAAGGTCTGCCGGTCTTTCGGATGAGACGTTAAACCGAGGCCCCGTCTGCTCTCTCAAGTGGATGGAAAAGATCCCATGGCACTATTTCGAAGAAGAGCAGGGGAGTTTTCTCTGGTGTCCTGGTATCCCTCAATCAACATAACAAAAACAGATTATGTGATCATTATCACATTGCTGTTTGTGGGAGCTTGCTGTGTGCAAATTGGCTGCCGCGGTTCCCACATTACACAGTGACTACACCCCAAAAGTACTTCATTGGCTGTAAAGCGCTTTGAGATGTCCAGTGGTCGTGAAAGGCACTATATAAATCTAAGTCTTTCCTATAAATGCATCAGGTTTTATTGCTCTGTCAGATTCTAGGATTATTGCATATACCCAGATAAAAATATAAATCTATAATTACTCGTAAATCTTAACTCGTGTGCCAGCAGTGATATAATTTGTGATCTTTGAGGGAGTATACAGATAGAGAACCTGACAGATAGCAGACATTCTCAATGAGACATTTATTGCAATACAGACCAAACCATGTCATACAGTGACACACTTCTCTTCAAAGAGGTCAAGATCAGGATAAGGGTCGGGAAGTCGCCTCGAGATGGACTGTGATGTCTCCTGTTGTTGTTTGGAGATGCCGTTTTTCCTGCATTGTTCTCGCTTTATGACTGACATAGTGATACACGTATCGTTCAACCTTCCATAGGTATGTGTGGCAACCGGGCATTTACGCTTTCATTCGAAACAGCGATCAGAGGAAACTTTCCTGCTGTGTCTCATGATGTCGCCAACACAGCAGCCAGACGTATTCTTCTCTACAAATTCTTCTCACCCAGGAGCGATGCAGTGTATAACAGCGGGGTCGGGGCCCAGGAGAGGTACAGTGTATAACAGCGGGGTCATGGCCCAGGAGCGATGCAGTGTATAACAGCGGGGTCATGGCCCAGGAGAGGTACAGTGTATAACAGCGGGGTCGGGGCCCAGGAGAGGTACAGTGTATAACAGCGGGGTCATGACCCAGGAGCGATGCCGTGTATAACAGCGGGGTCGGGGCCCAGGAGAGGTACAGTGTATAACAGCGGGGTCGTGGCCCAGGAGCGATGCAGTGTATAACAGCGGGGTCATGGCCCAGGAGCGATGCAGTGTATAACAGCGGGGTCATGGCCCAGGAGCGATGCAGTGTATAACAGCGGGGTCATGGCCCAGGAGCGGTTCAGAGTATAACAGTGGGGTCATGGCCCAGGAGAGGTGCAGTGTATAACAGCGGGGTCATGGCCCAGGAGAGGTGCAGTGTATAACAGCGGGGTCGTGGCCCAGGAGAGGTACAGTGTATAACAGCGGGGTCGGGGCCCAGGAGAGGTACAGTGTATAACAGCGGGGTCGGGGCCTAGGAGAGGTGCAGTGTATAACAGCGGGGTCGTGGCCCAGGAGCGATGCAGTGTATAACAGCGGGGTCATGGCCCAGGAGAGGTGCAGTGTATAACAGTGGGGTCGGGGCCTAGGAGAGGTGCAGTGTATAACAGCGGGGTCATGGCCCAGGAGAGGTACAGTGTATAACAGCGGGGTCGGGGCCTAGGAGAGGTGCAGTGTATAACAGCGGGGTCATGACCCAGGAGAGGTACAGTGTATAACAGCGGGGTCGTGGCCCAGGAGAGGTACAGTGTATAACAGCGGGGTCGGGGCCCAGGAGAGGTGCAGTGTATAACAGTGGGGTTGTGGCCTAGGAGCGATGCAGTGTATAACAGCGGGGTCGTGGCCCAGGAGCGATGCAGTGTATAACAGCGGGGTCATGGCCCAGGAGAGGTGCAGTGTATAACAGTGGGGTCGGGGCCTAGGAGAGGTGCAGTGTATAACAGCGGGGTCATGGCCCAGGAGAGGTACAGTGTATAACAGCGGGGTCGGGGCCTAGGAGAGGTGCAGTGTATAACAGCGGGGTCATGACCCAGGAGAGGTACAGTGTATAACAGCGGGGTCGTGGCCCAGGAGAGGTACAGTGTATAACAGCGGGGTCGGGGCCCAGGAGAGGTGCAGTGTATAACAGTGGGGTTGTGGCCTAGGAGCGATGCAGTGTATAACAGCGGGGTCATGGCCCAGGAGCAATGCAGTGTATAACAGCGGGGTCATGGCCCAGGAGAGGTGCAGTGTATAACAGCGGGGTCATGGCCCAGGAGCGATGCAGTGTATAACAGCGGGGTCATGGCCTAGGAGCGATGCAGTGTATAACAGCGGGGTCGGGGCCCAGGAGCGATGCAGTGTATAACAGCGGGGTCGGGGCCCAGGAGAGGTACAGTGTATAACAGCGGGGTCATGGCCCAGGAGAGGTGCAGTGTATAACAGCGGGGTCATGGCCCAGGAGCGATGCAGTGTATAACAGCGGGGTCGGGGCCCAGGAGATGGCACAGCAGAGCTTGGTCTCCAGTCGTCTTGATCAATCCTTGCCACTGGACCAAGACCTTACTCTGTCAGGCCCATGTGGTGACTGGTGTGCAATGGCCACCACACATTAAAAGAATTCACGCACAGGCAATCTTCCACTCTTGAAGATGTAGTTCGGGAAACACCTGTAAGCTCATCTTGTTTGGTGTGGTAGCGGGTCACCCTCGACCCGAGGGACTGCCCAATACTGTATTATATTATACTATACTCTCCAAATGAGCTCTTTATGCTGCTGATATTTAAGTAAGAAAAACAAACGGAGGTTAACAAGCGATTTTCCACATCAGTGCGACTCTAAGTGAGACTTGGTGGCCAGGTGTGGCACGTTTTGCCTGTTCCTGTGGTCCTCAGCAATGTGTTAATCCATGTTCTTCAAGGCCTCGTTCACAGCCTGCCGCCTCTGGGATTTGCTAGAGCTGGGATTGAAGGCAGGAAGGAAGGAGGGCTAGGGCCTTTTGGGATGGAAATTTGCTCACGACTCTGTTGCAGCATTAATCCAGGCAGGACGGTAAATTTTGCACCGGGAAATGGTTTGCATCTCCAGCTGCAAAATTCACCAGTTGGACCCCGAGTTTGGAGCGGAGCACTAAGGGAGGCGAACTACACCTCTCTCAGGGCGCTAGGCTGGCTGAGCAAGGGAAAATCCAGAGCTAAACAGCCGACCTCGGAGCACCCTAAGAGAGGCTTCATGATTTAAAAAAATCTGAAAAAACACCCCACCAAAAACATTCCCAATATTTTCCTGTCGCCACATCCACATCAACTGCAAAAATAAAAAAAGTAACAACCAATCACACTGACCCGAGGTAGACATTCCTGGCCTCACTGCGACTGGCACAGCTCGGACCGCCAGCATTCACAGGCAGTCCCACTAGGGGGTGCTGCGGGGTGCTACAGATCGGGCAAGTTTCAGATTTCGGGCCGATGTCACAACCAGGGGGCGTTGCACACCGGCTCACCTTTCCCGAGCGGTACTGCTCCGCGCACCCGCAAACCCGGCACCGAATGATCCGGCGGGGTGCTGGAAACTGGACCCCCCCCTAATCGGGAAATGTTATCCGCCGCCATTGCCGCCCCCCCCGGGCCGAAAACAGAGACGGCAACCAACTGATTATCCAACCTAGTCTTTTGTAAAAAGTAAGTGAGTAAGCCAGCTCTTTGTGCTAAGTCTTCACCATTGGCTGTGCTGTGTTTAACTTGGACACTTCCCCGCTAGCAGGGAGGAAACATTGCAGAGCGAGCTACTTCTGTTGTGGTCATGACCTTACAATGTATCATCTGCTCTGTCCACAAAAAGAAAGACTTGCATTTATATAGCGCCTTTCACTATCACTGGATGTCTCAAAGCGCTTTACAGCCAATGAAGTACTTTGGGCGTGCAGTCATTGTTGTAATGTAGGAAACGCAGCATCCAATTTGCACACAGCAAGCTCCCACAAACAGCAATGTGATAATGACCAGATAATCTGTTTTTTTGTTATGTTGATTGAGGGATAAATATTGGCCAGGACACTGGGGATAACTCCCCTGCTCCTCTTCAAAATAGTGCCATGGGATGTTTTCCGTCCACCTGAGAGTGCAGACGGGGGCTCGGCTTAACGTCTCATCTGAAAGACGGCACCTCCGACAGTGCAGCACTCCCTCAGCACTGCACTGAGAGAGTCACAGCCTGGATTTATGGGCTCAAGTCCCTGGAGTGGGACTTGAACCCACAACCTTCTGACTCAGAGGCGAGAGTGCTGCCCAATGAGCCACAGTTGACACAGAGCGAGGGCAAGCCAATGGACCAGCAGAAATGCCTAAAGAGCACCATGCACCAGAGTGCGGATTATCACCATATCACTTAAAGTGGGCACCAGCACGCCATCCAGGAGAAGGACACAGTGACGTTGCTGAAGACAAACAAGGTGAAGCACCTAGCACCGAGTGGGAAAAGAGCAGCAGCCATCCAAACCTCGGCTGCCCGTGTCCTAATGCGCACCAAGTCCCACTCTCCCATCACCCCCTGTATTCGCTCACCTACTTTGGCCCCCTGGTTAAGCAACGCCTTGATTTTAAAATTCTCATCCTTGTTTTCAAGTCCCTCCATGGCCTCACCCCCTCCCTATCTCTGTAATCTCCTCCAGCCCCACAACCCCCCCGAGATATTTGCGCTCCTCTAATTCTGGCCTCTTACACATCTCTGCTTATCTGCACTCCACCATTGGTGGCCGTGCCTTCAGCTGCCTGGGCCCTAAGATCTGGAACTCCCTGCTTAAACCTCCCCTCCTCTCTACCTCTCTCTCTTCCTTTAAGATGCTCCTTGAGCAGGTTGGGCCTTTACTCATTGGAGTTTAGAAGAATGAGAGGTGATCTTATTGAAATGGATAAGATTCTGAGGGTGCTTGACAGGGTAGATGCAGAGAGGATGTTTCCCCTCGTGGGGAAATCTAGAACTAGGGGGCATAGATTCAGAATAAGGGGTCGACCATTTAAAACGGAAATAAGGAGGAATTACTTCTCTCAGAGGGTCGTGAATCTTTGGAATTCTCTGCCCCAGAGAATGGTGGAGGCTGGGTCATTGAATGTATTTATAGAAACATAGAAACATAGAAAATAGGTGCAGGAGTAGGCCATTCAGCCCTTCTAGCCTGCACCGCCATTCAATGAGTTCATGGCTGAACATGCAACTTCAGTACCCCATTCCTGCTTTCTCGCCATACCCCTTGATCCCCCTAGTAGTAAGGACTTTATCTAACTCCTTTTTGAATATATTTAGTGAATTGGCCTCAACAACTTTCTGTGATAAAGAATTCCACAGGTTCACCACTCTCTGGGTGAAGAAGTTTCTCCTCATCTCGGTCCTAAATGGCTTACCCCTTATCCTTAGACTGTGACCCCTGGTTCTGGACTTCCCCAACATTGGGAACATTCTTCCTGCATCTAACCTGTCTGAACCCATCAGAATTTTAAACGTTTCTATCAGGTCCCCTCTCATTCTTCTGAACTCCAGTGAATACAAGCCCAGTTGATCCAGTTTTTCTTGATAGGTCAGTCCCGCCATCCAGGGAATCAGTCTGGTGAACCTTTGCTGCACTCCCTCAATAGCACGAATGTCCTTCCTCAAGTTAGGAGACCAAAACTGTACACAATACTCCAGGTGTGGCCTCACCAAGGCCCTGTACAACTGTAGCAACACCTCCCTGCCCCTGTACTCAAATCCCCTCGCTATGAAGGCCAACATGCCATTTGCTTTCTTAACCGCCTGCTGTACCTGCATGCCAACCTTCAATGACTGATGTACCATGACACCCAGGTCTCGTTGCACCTCCCCTTTTCCTAATCTGTCACCATTCAGATAATAGTCTGTCTCTCTGTTTTTACCACCAAAGTGGATAACCTCACATTTATCCACATTATACTTCATCTGCCATGCATTTGCCCACTCACCTAACCTATCCAAGTCACTCTGCAGCCTCATAGCATCCTCCTCGCAGCTCACACTGCCACCCAACTTAGTGTCATCCGCAAATTTGGAGATACTACATTTAATCCCCTCGTCTAAATCATTAATGTACAGTGTAAACAGCTGGGGCCCCAGCACAGAAACTTGCGGTACCCCACGAGTCACTGCCTGCCATTCTGAAAAGTCCCCATTTACTCCTACTCTTTGCTTTCTGTCTGACAACCAGTTCTCAATCCATGTCAGCACACTACCCCCAATCCCATGTGCTTTAACTTTGCACATTAATCTCTTGTGTGGGACCTTGTCGAAAGCCTTGTGAAAGTCCAAATATACCACATCAACTTGTTCTCCCTTGTCCACTCTACTGGAAACATCCTCAAAAAATTCCAGAAGATTTGTCAAGCATGATTTCCCTTTCACAAATCCATGCTGACTTGGACATATCATGTCACCTCTTTCCAAATGCGCTGCTTTGACATCCTTAATAATTGATTCCATCATTTTACCCACTACTGAGGTCAGGCTGACCGGTCTATAATTCCCTGTTTTCTCTCTCCCTCCTTTTTTAAAAAGTGGGATTACATTGGCTACCCTCCACTCGATAGGAACTGATCCAGAGTCAATGGAATGTTGGAAAATGACTGTCAATGCATCCGCTATTTCCAAGCCCACCTCCTTAAGTACTCTGGGATGCAGTCCATCAGCCCCTGGGGATTTATCGGCCTTCTATCCCATCAATTTCCCCAACACAATTTCCCAACTAATAAGGTTTTCCCTCAGTTCCTCCTCCTTACTAGACCCTCTGACCCCTTTTATATCCGGAAGGTTGTTTGTGTCCTCCTTAGTGAATACTGAACCAAAGTACTTGTTCAATTGGTCTGCCATTTCTTTGTTCCCCGTTATGACTTCCCCTGATTCTGACTGCAGGGGACCTACATTTGTCTTTACTAACCTTTTTCTCTTTACATACCTATAGAAACTTTTGCAATCCGTCTTAATGTTACCTGCAAGCTTCCTCTCGTACTCCATTTTCCCTGCCCTAATCAAACCCTTTGTGCTCCTCTGCTGAGTTCTAAATTTCTCCCAGTCCCCGGGTTGGCTGCTATTTCTGGCCAATTTGTATGCCATTTCATTGGCTTTAATACTATCCCTGATTCCCCTTGATAGCCACAGTTGAGCCACCTTCCCTTTTTTATTTTTACGCCAGACAGGAATGTACAATTGTTGTAGTTCATCCATGCGGTCTCTAAATGTCTGCCATTGCCCATCCACAGTCAACCCCTTAAGTATCATTCGCCAATCTATCCTAGCCAATTCATGCCTCATACCTTCAAAGTTACCCTTCTTTAAGTCCTGGACCATGGTCTCTGAATTAACTGTTTCATTCTCCATCCTAATGCAGAATTGCACCATATTATGGTCACTCTTCCCCAAGGGGCCTCGCACAACGAGATTGCTAATTAATCCTCTCTCATTACACAACACCCAGTCTAAGATGGCCTCCCCGATAGTTGGTTCCTCGACATATTGGTCTAGAAAACCATCCCTTATGCACTCCAGGAAATCCTCCTCCACCGTATTGCTTCCAGTTTGGTTAGCCCAATCTATGTGCATATTAAAGTCACCCATTATAACTGCTGCACCTTTATTGCATGCACCTATAATTTCCTGTTTGATGCCCTCCCCAACATCGCTACTACTGTTTGGAGGTCTGTACACAACTCCCACTAACGTTTTTTGCCCTTTGGTGTTCTGCAGCTCTCCCCATATAGATTCCACATCATCCAAGCTAATGTCCTTCCTAACTATTGCATTAATCTCCTCTTTAACCAGCAATGCTACCCCACCTACTTTTCCTTTTACTCTATCCTTCCTGAATGTTGAATACCCCTGGATGCTGAGTTCCCAGCCCTGATTATCCTGGAGCCACGTCTCTGTAATCCCAATTGCATCATATCTGTCAACATCTATTTGCACAGTTAATTCATCCACCTTATTGTGGATACTCCTTGCATTAAGACACAAAGCCTTCAGGCTTGTTTTTTTAACACCCTTTTTCCTTTTAGAATTTTGCTGCACAGTGGCCTTTTTTGTTCTTTGCCTTGTGTTTCTCTGCCCTCCACTTTTCCTCATCTCCTTTCTGTCTTTTGCTTTTGCCTCCTTTTTGTTTCCCTCTGTCTCCCTGCATTGGTTCCCATCCCCCTACCATATTAGTTTAACTCCTCCCCAACAGCACTAGCAAACACTCCCCCTAGGACATTGGTTTCGGTCCTGCCCAGGTGCAGACCGTCCGGTTTGTACTGGTCCCACCTCCCCCAGAACCGGTTCCAATGCCCCAGGAATTTGAATCCGTCCCTGCTGCACCACTGCTCAAGCCACGTATTCATCTGTGCTATCCTGCGATTCCTACTCTGACTAGCACGTGGCACTGGTAGCAATCCCGAGATTACTACTTTTGAGGTCCTACTTTTTAATTTGGCTCCTTAAATTCGTTTCGTAGGACCTCATCCCTTTTTTTACCTATGTCGTTGGTACCAATGTGCACCACGACAACTGGCTGATCTCCCTCCCTTTTTAGAATGTCCTGTACCCGCTCCGAGACATCCTTGACCTTTGCACCAGGGAGGCAACATACCATCCTGGAGTCTCGGTTGCGGCCCCAGAAACGCCTATCTATTCCCCTCACAATTGAATCCCCTATCACTATCGCTCTCCCACTCTTTTTCCTGCCCTTCTGTGCAACAGAGCCACCCACGGTGCTGTGAACTTGGCTGCGGCTGCCCTCCCCTGATGAGTCATCCCCCTCAACAGTACTCAAAGCAGTGTATCTGTTTTGCAGGGGGATGACCACAGCGGACCCCTGCACTACCTTCCTTGCACCACTCTTCCTGTTGGTCTTCCATTCCCTCGCTGGCTGTGGAGATAGACAGATTTTTGAATGATAAGGGTCAGGGGTTACGGGGAGCGGGCGGGGAAGTGGAGCTGAGGCCAAGATCAGATCAGCCATGATCTTATTGAATGGCGGAGCAGGCTCGAGGGGTTAAATGGCCGACTCCTGCATCTTATGTTATGTTAAAATTTATCTATGTGCATTTCCAACATCTCCTTATGTAGCTTGGTGTCAAATTTTGCTCGGTAACGCTCCTGTGAAGTGTGTTGGGACTAGTTACTACATTAAAGGCGCTACATAAATGCAATTGTTGTTGTGGTAGTTGCCGAGCAGCCAGCTGGTGTCAGTTTGTTTAGGGAGGAATGGGTGAGACGAACAACCTTCGCCTCGTCGCGTCTGCGAAGCAGAGGTTAAACATGACATGTGGGAGCACTGTGATGGTGGGTCGTTTGACCGTGTTAAAGATTGGTCCAGTTCAAATAAAATGTTTCCAAATGATTTGATCTTCCCTTTGACAGCCTTTCACTTAATGTCCTGGGAATTTCTTCAGCTATTATTGTAGCATAAACAATGACTCAAGCAACCACGGTCGTTGGCGTCAGTGAAATTAAACAAGGTGCTGATGGATTGTTTTAGTTGTTTTACTGCGGGTCGCAGTGGGGACTTTGCCACAATTCAGTTTTTAAGGAAATACCATCAAAAACCTGGAGGTCAAAACTCTCTGAAGGCACAGATGAGACTTCCCTTCACACATAAATAACGTGCTTTGTGAGTAGCTTCTGTGCACTGTTATGAGCTTTCGTGGAAGGTGCAGGGAAATCTGAGTTCAGTCATGTTGTTTAACCTTATAGTTGGCACAGACCTAGGCTTCAACAGTGCTGGAGCACTCAAGTGTGGCGCCAGGATAATGGGGGAACATACATTGCGTCACCTTTCCTGCTGATCTCAGATGGGTTGCTCGGAAATCTCGTAACCTCTCTTGTCTTTCTCTTATTTTATCAACATTGCTATGGTGAGCACTCTCACCTCTGGAGTCAGAGGTTGTGGGCTCAAGCCCCATGCCAGGGACTTGAGCACAAACATCCAGGCTGACACTCGCAGTGCAGTGCTGAGGGAGTGCTGCACTGTCAGTGATGCCGTGTTTCGGATGAGACGTTAAACCGAGGCCCCGTCTGCTCTCTCGGGTGGACGTAAAAAATCCCATGGCCACTCTTTCGAAGAAGAGCAGGGGCAGTTATCCCCGGTGTCCTGGGCCAATAGTAATCCTTCAATCAACATAACGATAACAGGTTATCTGGTCAACGTACATGCGGAACCTGACGTTGTGAACTGAAGGTAATCATTTAAATAACCTGTGCTGTAAAATTGTTCGCGCACCTCAGTGGACTAGGGCCAGGCAATCAACTGTTCCTGGCACAGATTGTGCTGGTCGATGAAATTAAAATCGGGAAGTTTTAATGTCATCAGCAAGCTTGATCCTGCTTTCATTTGAAGTCCACATACAGAAACTTTGCAATCTGGATCACTGGATAAGGATTCTGAAGAAGAAGACGGTATGATTTTGTGCCCCCCTCCCTCCCTTCGATCCCAGGGCGATTGTAGTACCCCCACCACCAAGCTGAGTGAGTGCAGCTATCTCAGCAAAGACCAGGGATCAAGCCTGGAGACATTACAAACATGGACTTGTGCCTTCTACCATTCCATGATGTCGTGAGTTGGTGTAACAAGGAGCAGTGCCATTGGATCACACCATATGTTACAAATTATATTTTAACCCATCCCAATTGGTGTAATAAGTTGGCTAAACCCTTATTCTCAATCAGACCCAGAAAAGGAACCTCATAAATTTTCATTTCATAAACTAACAATTGCGCCAACCAATCATTGAAATGTTATCAGGGATGTGACTCAATCTATAGTGAAGCGGCAGTTATCCCTGTTTTCCGCATGCATTGTGCTTGTCATAGTGGAATGAGTTTGCTTCCTCTTGTAATACGTGCACCTGCGAGTATGCTCACAGGTTTGTAGAGCTGTTGAGGGTGGTCAGGCGTTAGTGTGCATCAGCACCCAGCTAGCGACTTTCCGTCTTCAGACCCTGCAGAAATACCTTTACGTCGAGCCCCCTCCTAGGTGGCGTGCGCTGGTGACGTATTTCTTCCGCCAGCAGTACAGCCTTAATTATGACACGCAGCTCCTGTTTGTGAGCCTGGGGGGACGTCAGGACTGCCGTACAGGAGCTGCCTGTCTTTTACCAGGCACTCATCAGGGTCTGGAACAAAGTCTCCACCAAGCGCAGCTCTCCACCGGCTGGAGTGGCGGCTGTCCTGCAGGAGCTGCTCGGGAATCCGTACCTCCACGACCGAGGTTTTAGGTGGCGATCGGACGAGGGGGCTGTGGCTGGTGAGGTGACCAGGGTCAGGGACTTGCTCGATGGCGGAGGAGCGGGCTAGATGGCGCCAGATGTGCTGGCACGGCGCCTAAACTGGGCCGACGTCCGCCGCGCAGCCGATGCCATCGAGTCGCTAAAAACAGCTCTGGGTCCTGACTCCACTAGGTGTGTCGAGGAGGCTCAAGCACGTGGGGAGATCCCGTCCGAACTGACCCCCGTCCGGACGGAATTCCTCATCGGCGCCAAACCCCGGAACCTCCCTCGGGAGCCGGCGCCTCACAACTTGAGCCGCCTCGGGGAAATCCCCTCCGTGCCTTTCAGTTCTGCGCGGAGGGGTTTCCTGCACGGGCTGCTCCTGCACATTCTCCACGTTGCCATCCTCGTCTGCTGTCCGGACATGCAATGGCGTACCATCTTGCCGTCCAGAGGAGGCGGGGGTCCCCGATGGAGTGCACTCTACGCGGGAGTCCTCCCACTATTTATCGGGGACTTGGCCTGGAGGGTGGTGCACGGAGCAGTCCCGTGCAACAAATTTTTAAGCCGGTCCACGGGCTCCCAGGCCACCTGCAATTTCTGCGGTCTGGAGGAGTCCGTGTTCCATGTTTTTATGGAGTGTGCGAGGTTGCAGCCCCTGTTTCATTATTTAAAGGGGCTGCTCCTCAATTTCTGGCTGCACTTCAGTCCCACGCTCCTAGTCTTTGGGCACCCTGTGCGGAGAGGAGTGGGTAGGTCCGAGGGCCTCCTCGTAGGACTGCTCCTGGCACGGCCAAGGGGGCCATCAGCCGGTCCAGGCAGCGGGCGGTCGAGGGGGTCGTTCAGCCTGACTGCCTGCCTCTCTTCCGCGCGTACATCCGCGCCAGGGTGTCCTTGGAGATGGAGCACGCGGTGTCCACCGGTACGCTCGCGGCCTTCCGCGAGAGGTGGGCACCGGAGGGACTGGAGTGCATCATCACCCCAGGTAACCAAATTTTAATTTGACTTTATATGTTTTAAGGTTTAATTTGTTTTAATTGCCGGGTTTTTAGTGCCCCCCTCCTCTTTTATAGGGGGCACTTGTAAAATATACGATTTTAATGCCCAAAAAAAACTACAAAAATAGAAAAAAAAAGGGCATTGGAAAATGTTTGGAGTGGCCCCCCAGATTGGGGGGTACTTGATTTAAATGTTTTATTTTGTCTCCTCTAGAAGAGTTGTAGAGCTGTTGAGGACGGTCAGGCGTTGGTGTGCGTCAGCACCCAGCTCACGACTTTCCGTCTTCAGACCCTGCAGAAATACCTTTACGTCGAGCCCCCTCCTAGGTGGCGTGTGCTGGTGACGTATTTCTTCTGCCAGCAGTACAGCCTTAATTACGACACGCAGCTCCTGTTTGTGAGCCTGGGGGGGCGTCTGGACTGCCGTACAGGGGCTGCCTGTCTTTTACCAGGCACTCCTCAGGGTCTGGAACAAAGTCTCCACCAAGCGCAGCTCTCCACCGTCTGGAGTGGCGGCTGTCCTGCAGGAGCCGCTGCTCGGGAATCCGTACCTCCACGACCGAGGTTTTAGGTGTCAGGCGGACGAGAGGGCTGTGGCTGGTGAGGTGACCAGGGTCAGGGACCTGCTCGATGGCGGAGGAGCGGGCTGGATGGTGCCAGACATGCTGGCACGGCGCCTAAACTGGGCCGACGTCCGCCGCGCGGCCGATGCCATCGAGTCGCTAAAAACAGCTCTGGGCCCTGACTCCACTAGGTGTGTCGAGGAGGCTCAAGCACGTGGGGAGATCCCGTCCGAACTGACCCCCGTCCGGACAGAATTCCTCATCGGCGCCAAACCCCAGAACCTCCCTCGGGGGCCGGCGCCTCACAACTTGAGCTGCCTCGGGGAAATCCCCTCCGTGCCTTTCAGTTCTGCGCAGGGGGGTTTCCTGTACGGGCTGCTCCTGCACACTCTCCACCTTGCCATCCTCGTCTGCCGTCCAGACACACTATGGCGCACCATCTTGCCGTCCAGAGGAGGTGGGGGTCCCCGATGGAGTGCACTCTACGCGGGAGTCCTCCCATTATTTATCGGGGACTTGGCCTGGAGGGTTGTTCACGAAGCAGTCCCGTGCAACAAATTGTTAAGCCGGTTCATGGGCTCCCAGGCCGCCTACAATTTCTGCGGTCTGGAGGAGTCCGTGTTCCATGTTTTTATTGAATGCATGAGGTTGCAGCCCCTATTCAACTATTTAAAGGGGCTGCTCCTCAATTTCTGGTTGCACTTCAGTCCCACACTCCTGATCTTTGGGCACCCTGTGCGGAGGGGAGCGGGTAGGTCCGAAGGCCTCCTCGTAGGACTGCTCCTGGGCACGGCCAAGGGTGCCATCAACCGGTCCAGGCAGCGGGCAGTCAAGGGGGTCATTCAGCCCGACTGCCTGCCTCTCTTCCGTGCTTACATCCGGTCCAGGGTATCCCTAGAGATGGAGCATGCGGTGTCCACCGGTACGCTCGCGGCCTTCCACGAGAGGTGGTCACCGGAGGGACTGGAGTGCATCATCACCCCCGGCAACCAAATTTTAATTTGATTTAATATGTTTTAAAGTTTCATTTGTTTTAATTGCCGGGTTTTAGTGTCCCCCTCCCCTTTTATAGGGGGCACTTGTAAAATATATGGTTTTACTGCCCAAAAAAACCCCACAGAAATCACGAAAAAAAAACAAAAAAAAGGGCACATGAAAAGTGTTTGGAGTATCCCCCAGATCGGGGGGCACTTGATTTAATTTATTATGGTTTTCCCCAAAAAGAGTTGTAGAGCTGTTGAGGGCAGTCAGGCGTTAGTGTGCGTCAGCACCCAGCTAGCGACTTTCCGTCTTCAGACCCTGCAGAAATACCTTTACGTCGAGCCCCCTCCTAGGTAGCGTGCGCTGGTGACGTATTTCTTCCGCCAGCAGTACAGCCTCAATTACGACACGCAGCTCCTGTTTGTGAGCCTGGAGGGGCGTCAGGACCGCCATACAGGGGCTGCCTGTCTTTTACCAGGAACTCATCAGGGTCTGGAACAGAGTCGCCACCAAGCGCAGCTCTCCCCCGTCTGGAGTGACGGCTGTCCTGCAGGAGCCGCTGCTCAGGAATCCGTACCTCCACGACCGAGGTTTTAGGTGGCAGGTGGACGCGAGGGCTGTGGCTGGCGAGGTGACCAGGATCAGGGACCTGCTCAATGGCGGAGGAGCGGGCTGGAAGGCACCAGACGTGCTGGCAAGGCGCCTAAACTGGGCTGATGTCCGCCGCGCGGCCGATGCCATCGAGTCGCTAAAAACAGCTCTGGGCCCTGACTCCGTTAGGTGTGTCAAGGAGGCTCAAGCACGTGGGCAGATCCCGTCCGAACTGACCCCCATTCGGATGGAATTCCTCATCGGCGCCAAGTCCCGGAACCTCCCTCGGGAGCTGGCGCCTCACAACTTGAGCCTCCTCGGGGAAATCCCCTCCGTGCCTTTCAGTTCTGCGTGGAGGGGTTTCCTGTACGGGCTGCTCCTGCACACTCTCAACCTTGCCATCCTCGTCTGCCGTCCGGACATGCCATGGCGTACCATCTTGCCGTCCGGAGGAGGCGGGGGTCCCCGATGGAGTGCACTCTACGCGGGAGTCTTGCCACTGTTTATTGGGGACTTGGCCTGGAGGGTGGTGCACGGAGCAGTCCCGTGTAATAAGTTATTAAGTCGGTTCACGGGCTCCCAGGCCACCTGCAATTTCTGCGGTCTGGAAGAGTCCGTCTTCCATGTTTTTATAGAATGTGCGAGGTTGGAGCCCCTGTTCCATTAGTTAAATGGGCCGCTCCTCAAATTCTGGTTGCACTTCAGTCCCACACTCCTGATCTTTGGGCACCCTGTGTGGAGGGGAGCGTGTAGGTCCGAGGGCCTCCTTGTTGAACTGCTCCTGGGCCTGGCCAAGGGTGCCACCAGCCGGTCCAGGCAATGGGCGGTCGAGGGGGTCATTCAGCCTGACTGCCTGCCTCTCTTCCGCAGTTACATCCGAGCCAGGGTGTCCCTAGAGATGCAGCACACAGTGTCCACTGGTACGCTCGCGGCCTTCCGTGAGAGGTGAGCGCTGGAGGGACTGGAGTGCATCATCACCCCCGGCAACCAAATTTTAATTTGATTAATATTGTTTAAAGTTTAATTTGTTTAATTGCCGGTTTTAGTGTCCCTCCCCTTTTAGCCAGGGGGCACTTGTAGAATTTGTTTTTCGGTGCCCTCGGAAAAAAACACAAAAAACACCCCAAAAAACAAGAGAGCACTTGTTTGAAAATGTTTGGTGTGTTCCCCCCTCTAATCAGGGGGCACGTGATTAATTGATTACAACAAAAGAGTTGTAGAGCTGTTGCACTGTGAATGGCTTAGCCAGTCACGTGACGTTCACAAGACTCAATAAAACCCCAGCTAATTGAGTTCAGGTTCTCTACGATGAGGCGTGCAGTTGTGAGCATGGTGGATGAATGGGTCGTGTTCAATTTGATTGTTAAACCTTTGCTAATAAACAAGCTTGTTCTTCACAGCAAATGTGTAGCTGTGAATTCTTAAGCAAAGAACCCATGAAGCAAATACATTACACCTACACATAACAAGAACTCACGCACAAACAAGAGTTCAATGTTGTCTGTGATACACTGTCCCAACACTTGCCTCGCAGGGGCAGCACGGGCCAGCCCACACTGCGATATGTGTGCGCACTAGGTCCGAGCAGAAAAGCAGGTCTCCAGTCGTCCTGGTTAACCCTTGCCCCTGGACCAAGACCTAGCTCTGTCAAGCCCGTGTGGTGGCTGGTGTGCAACGGCCACCCCACGTTAAAAAAAATCCACGCACAGGCACCTTCCATCCTTCAACATGCAGTTCGGGACCTAGAATATTAGGTCCTTCATGGAAACGCCTGTGAACTCATCCCTTTTTGGTGTGGAAGCAAGTCATCCTCGATATGAGAGACCACCTAAGAAGAAGAAGGCTTGACTCTGAGGAGCCCAGAGCTCCACCATCAACCACAGCTCTGGCACTCAACGGAATCCATAAGTTGCAGCGCTTTTGTTTTCCTGAAGTCCATCTTGTTCTGCAGTTTCCTCCCTGGTTTCAGGCAGAGCTTTCCGTCCTCTTCTGGTCCTGCAGATATGTTCGTTGTCGCAATGTTCTATGCTCTTGCACAAATACGCCAATGAGGAGGGTCCGTTTTCATGCGATAACTGGAAGGAAGAAAAGGTTACATGGTACATTAAAAAGGCTGTGTCTTTTTCAAATAAAGAGGGGAAAAAGCCGTGCAAAGTAGCTCTATTGATGTGAGGCTTGCTGGAATTATATGTAAGGAATGAGGTAAAGACAGGTACAGTTAGTGCTTCTCAGCGGAGTATAGCGCACCTCTGGGTCTGGTCTCGTAACAACATTTAATAAATTGAATGTCAGCTTGGCTTAGTGTTAGCACACTGTGTGTTCAAATTCCATTAGGTGACTTGAGTATACAATCTAGGCTAACAGTTCCATGCAGTGCTGAGGGACAGCCACACTGTCAGAGGTCCGGTCTTAGAGATGAAATGATAAATTGCCTCTTTGATCAAATCCAACGGCACATTTTTGAAAAAGAGCTAGTGGTTCTCCTAGTCTCCCGGCTAATAGTCATCCCGCTACGAATCCAATCAAAGAGGGAAAAGCTGGTCTTTCATCTCATTGCTGTTTGGGCGAGATCATTGTGTGCAAGCCGACCACCGCAGTTGCCTAAAAAAACACCAAAAGTGATTTATTGGTGTCATTATTGACCCTGAAATGGACTTTTGACCACATATCCGCAGCATAACCAAGACCGCCTATTTCCACCTCCATCACATCGCCCGTCTCCGCCCTTGCCTCAGCTCATCCACTGTTGACACCCTTATCCGTGCCTTTGTTAGCTCTAGACTTGACTATTCCAAAGCACTCCTGGCTGGCCTCCCATATTCTATCCTACATAAACTTGAGGTCATGCAAAACTCAGCTGCCCGTGTCCTAACTCGCACCAAGTCCCGCTCACCCATCACCCCTGTGCTCACCGACCTACATTGGCTTCCGGTTAAGCAACGCATCGATTTGAAAATCCTCATCCTTATTTTCAAATCACTCCATGGCCTCACCCCTCCCTGTCTCTGTAATCTCTTCAAGCCCCACAACCCCCGAGATGTCTGCGCTCCTCTAATTCTGCCCTCCTGAGCATCCCCGATTATAATCGCTCCATCATTGGTGGCTGTGCCTTCTGTTGCCTGGGCCCCAAGCTCTGGAACTCGCTGCCTAAACCTCTCCACCTCTCTACCCCTCTTTCCTCCCTCAAGACGCTCCTTAAAACCTACCTCTTCGACCAAGTTTTTGGTCACCTGCGCTAATTTCTACTTATGCGGCTCGGTGTCAAATTTTTTATCTCATAATATCTCATACTGTGTACCGTCAACGAAAACCCCCCCGTGGAATTTTGGGGGAGTCGGTAACGGCGTCGTGTCGGGTGAAAAGTCATTTGTGCCCTGTTAGCGCCCCAGGGGGCATTAACGGGAGGTGCAATTGCCTCAAATTTCTCCCCCTTAGTATCAATGTGTTAAGTGTTCATTGTTAAGGGATGAACACAGCAGTGAAAAGCAGAGAGTAGAAGACCCACCTTCCACAACTTCAGCCTCTGTGTAGTTACTTTATAAGTACATTGCAACGGAAATGGCGGAAAATAATATAACACAAAAAATTTGCTGTATTTGCCAAAATTGCTTTACTTGGATAACACCAAATTATCTGTTGAACGACTGTGTTTATCGGGAATTGATGACAATATCAAGTATCAGAATTGAGAAACATAAAGCAAAGGAAAGGGAAGCAACAATGAGACTTGATCAACAAATGAGATTGACAAGGTGGATGCAGAGAGGATGTTTCCACTGATGGGGGAGACTAGGACTAGGGGGCATAATCTCAGAATAAGGGGCCGCCCATTTAAAACAGAGATGTGGAATTCGCTGCCTCAGAGAGCTGTGGAAGCTGGGATGTTGAATAAATTTAAAACAGAAATAGACAGTTTCTTAAAGGATAAGGGGATAAGGGGTTATGTGGAGCGGGCGGGGAAGTGGAGCTGAGTCCATGATCAGATCAGCCATGATCTTATTGAATGGCGGAGCAGGCTCGAGGGGCCGTATGACCTTCTCCTGATCCTATTTCTTAAGTTCTTATGTTCAAACACAGGAATGTCAATGTGCAAAAACATTTCAAATCAAGACTATTTGTACAAGTAATAAGTACTCAGGACATAGCAATAAAATGTGGGGATAACAGGAGTATGAGCTTTATTGATTTGGTCCAGATGTTTCTCTGAAATTCTGGACCAGGGCTCCTCTGAAGGTCTCTACCTTTGTATCCTGCCTTCTTAAGACGCCGATTGTTTTTTATATCATGGAAGGAGATACTCAAGGTACAAAGGGGGCCACTTTCAAACAGGAATGCCAGATAAAAGGAAGCACAGACTGTTTAGTGAGTTATTGGGAGCTGTGCTATGTCCTGGTTGAACTGTCCTTTTTGGTAGAAAGTGTTTTAAACTAATGGAAATGGAGCTGTAATTGTTTAGAATTGGTGGCAGCTTCATTAATGCTTTCGATGGGTTGAAGTAGCACTATGCAATCCAGGTGATGAAACTGTAAATGTGCTCTGATGAGATTCCTCTGCGTGCGATTACAGCAATGGATTATAGCCCATTTAAAATGAATCACTTGACACCGCCACTAAAACAGTGGATAAAGGAATTTCACACAAACATTCATTACTGAATGACTCCAACCCATGAGACGACGGAAAGTGTTAAAACTTGGGGACTTTTTGGCAGTGTCTGTTTTTTTTTTGGCAGTGTCTGTTAAATTTTTGTAATTTAATTTTAAAGGTGTGTCGGCAGCGCTGTGATTGACAGAACAGTGCTGAATCTCAACACTTACATGTTTGCAACATAAGGCAAAAAATTGTGGATAGAAGTAATTGCAAACTAAACGTTGTTGCATCTTTCTGAGACCTTTATTTTTCTACATACTTACTAGTGGGTGATCATCATCATCATAGGCAGTCCCTCGAAATCGAGGAAGACTTGCTTCCACCCTTAAAATGAGTCCTTAGGTGGCTGAACAGTCCAATGCGAGAGCCACAGACCCTGTCACAGATGGGACAGATAGTGGTTGAGGGAAAGGCTGGGTGGGGAGTCTGGTTTGCCGCACGCTCCTTCCGCTGCCTGCGCCTGGTTTCTGCATGCTCCCGGCGATGAGACTTGAGGTGCTCAGCGCCCTCCCGGATGCTCTTCCTCCACTTAGGGCGGTCTTTGGCCAGGGACTCCCAGGTGTCGGTGGGGACGTCGCACTTTATCAGGGAGGCTTTGAGGGTGTCCCTGTAACGTTTCCTCTGCCCACCTTTGTACATGTGTGTCCTATTGATAAAGAGAGAGAAGTTTAACTTGTATCTCCTGGGCTGAACGGGAAGGTAACAATCTCAAAATGGAATCGGTGGCCTTAGCATCTCGCTACCATTGGTGATACGACAGGAGCCATTTTGAAGGGAGCCTACAACTGGGCGGCTAAAGAACCTGTTTGAGCAGGTGGGCCCATTTCAACATACAGATTGAGATCCTTAGACCCCCAATTGCCATTTTAGGTGGGAAATTATCTGTGCATGTGCTGTGCACAGTCCGATCATTCCACGGGCTCCAGCTAAGGCATGCATGATATTATTTATGTTGGGCCAGAGATACATGTGGGCTCGACTTTCCACTTCACATCGCTGGGCTAGTGCCTGTATATCGCCCAAAAAGGCCTGCTATTGCCCATTTTGACTGAAAAGTGGAAAGTTGAGCCGGAACATCGTGAAAAATTGGCCCCCCAACATTGCCCAGCGCAACATTTGGCACATTGGCGGAACATCGCCGGGCTGATCGCTGGCCAAGAACATCGCTGGAGAATAGTTGCTTTTCCCTGGCCTTCCTCACAGAACTTGGCGCTACACTCGCCATTTTGAACGTCGGAGGAAGCGAGGAGGCTGCTTAAACAAGGGGCTTATAATTTGTGAGTTATTTAAGGGCCTTTTACTGACATTTATACTTATATTTATATATATTTTTATTTATATTTTATATTTTTTTAGTACCAAGTACATTTATAATGACAGTGACAGTGATAATAGTGATAGCTTTACTCATTCCTCACTTTTCATACGCCGTTAAATCAGTGCAAACTTTCCATTTTAATCACTTATAAGTCACAGTGGCACAAAGGAAGTGGATTGATTGAAGAAGTGGTTAGGTGGTGCAATGGGAAGAAGGTAAGGTTGGTATTCGAGAAGGATGGGATTAACCGAGCCAAAGAGCATTCACCATTTAACCTTGCGATGGTGTTTATTGCCAGGACATCACCAACGCACTCTCAGTGGAAAGACCGGATTGTTTCTGAATTTGTCTCTTTGGAAGGATAAATCTTGTGATGGGGGAAGCTGTTTGCAAATTGGCTGCCATGTTTCCCACATTACAACAGTGACTACACTCCAAAAGTACTTAATTGGTTGTAAACTGCTTTGAGATGTCCAGTGATCGTGAAAGGCGCTGTATAAATGCAAGTCTTTGTTTCTTTAGAACAAATTACTACAGTTATACAGGGCCTTGGTGAGACCGCACCTGGAGTATTGTGTGCAGTTTTGGTCTTCTTACCTAAGAAAGGATATACTTGCCATAGAGGGAGTGCAGCGAAGGTTCACCAGACTGATTCCTGGGATGGCAGGACTGTCGTATGAGGAGAGACTGGGTCGACTAGGCCTGTATTCACTAGAGTTCAGAAGAATGAGAGGGGACCTCATTGAAACATACAAAATTCTGATTGGGTTGGATAGACTGGATGCGGGGAGGATGTTTACCCTGGCTGGGAAGTCTAGAACAAGGGGTCACAGTCTCAGGATACGGGATAGGAAATTTAGGACCGAGATGAGGAGAAATGTCTTCACTCAGAGGGTGGTGAACCTGTGGAATTCTCTACCACAGAAGGCTGTGGAGGCCAAGTCACTGAATATATTTAAGAGGGAGATAGATAGATTTCTAGAAACAAAAGGCATCAGAGGTATGGGGAAAAAGCGGGAATATGATGTTGAGATAGAGGTTCAACCATGATCATATTGAATGGCGGTGCAGACTCGAAGGGCCAAATGGCCTACTACTGCTCCTATTTTCTATGTTTCTATGTTTCTATTATTCTTTGTATGGCAACTTTCGGAATTGGACTAGTTCGGCTCCGTTCTGCATTTAAGCCACCGGGTGGCACATTCTACCACTTCCAGAGCCTTCAGCACTACCCTCGCGACCACATTACCCAGTGACTGAGCCACAGAAATATCGATGGACATAGTGGAAACTATTGCCCATTCAACCGATGGAAAACAATATGGAGGTGAGTGGACAGAACAGGGATAGAATTAAACAGCAAGAGGGTGAGAGATAGGAAATGTGAAGAATGAATGAATAGAGTGTGTTGCAATAATGGACATTACCCTGTTGCTAAGATGAATGATGAACCGTTTTAATTTACTGTTACATTGTAAAGAATAAACAGAATCAATTGAATAACTGAGATGAAAACATACGTTTTATTAATGCATTTCTGAACTTCTGAAATTAGAAGTTGTGATTTTTTTTCACAAATGTACTCATTAAGGCAAGGAATGTTAATGCTGGGAATAAAATCAACGGAAATGAAACGCGGACGGTGTCTAGAACGGGTGGCCAATCTACAAGGACAGTTTTACACCGGGCGGCAAGTTGAAAATCCACTGCAAGATGTCCCCATTTGGTACGACAAATGTCAGCATCATGTAGTTCCAGGTCAGATACAATGCGGCTAGATGCTGAGGAAACATAAGAATTAGGAACAGGAGCAGGCCATCTAGCCCCTCGAGCCTGCTCTGCCATTCAAAAAAATCATGGCTGATCTGGCCGTGGACTCAGCTCCACTTACCCGCCCGCTCCCCGTAACCCTTAATTCCCTTATTGGTTAAAAATCTATCCATCTGTGATTTGAATACATTCAATGAGCTAGCCTCAACTGCTTCCCTGGACAGAGAATTCCACAGATTCACAACTCTCTGGGAGAAGAAATTCCTTCTCAACTCGGTTTTAATTTGGCTTCCCCGTATTTTGAGGCTGTGCCCCCTAGTTCTAGTCTCCCCGACCAGTGGAAACAACCTCTCTGCCTCTATCTTGTCTATCCCTTTCATTATTTTAAATGTTTCTGTAAGATCACCCCTCATCCTTCTGAACTCCAACGAGTAAAGACCCAGTCTACTCAATCTATCATCATAAGGTAACCCCCTCATCTCCAGAATCAGCCTAGTGAATCGTCTCTGTACCCCCTCCAAAGCTAGTATATCCTTCCTTAAGTAAGGTGACCAAAACTGCACGCAGTACTCCAGGTGCGGCCTCACCAATACCCTGTACAGTTGCAGCAGGACCTCCCTGTTTTTGTACTCCATCCCTCTCGCAATGAAGGCCAACATTCCATTCACCTTCCTGATTACCTGCTGCAGCTGCAAACTAACTTTTTGGGATTCATGCACAAGGACCCCCAGGCCCCTCTGCACCGCAGCATGTTGTAATTTCTCCCCATTCAAATAATATTCCCTTTTACTGTTTTTTTTCCCAAGGTGGATGACCTCACACTTTCCAACATTGTATTCCATCTGCCAAACCTTAGCCCATTCGCTTAACCTATCTAAATCTCTTTGCAGCCTTTCTGTGTCCTCTACACAACCCGCTTTCCCACTAATCTTTGTGTCATCTACAAATTTTGTTACACTACACTCTGCCCCCTCTTCCAGGTCATCTATGTATATTGTAAACAGTTGTGGTCCCAGCACCGATCCCTTTGGCACACCACTAACCACCGATTTCCAACCCAAAAAGGACCCATTTATCCCGACTCTCTGCTTTCTGTTAGCCAGCCAATTCTCTATCCGTGCTAATACATTTCCTCTGACTCCGTGTACCTTTATCTTCTGCAGTAACCTTTTGTGTGGCACCTTATCGAATGCCTTTTGGAAATCTAAATACACCACATCCATCGGTACATCTCTAACCACCATGCTCGTTATATCCTCAAAGAATTCCAGTAAATTAGTTAAACATGATCTCCCCTTCATGAATTCATGTTGTGTCTGCTTGATTGCACTATTCCTATCTAGATGTCCTGCTATTTCTTCCTTAATGATAGCTTCAAGCATTTTCCCCACTACAGATGTTAAACTAACTGGCCTATAGTTACCTGCCTTTTGTCTGCCCCCTTTTTTAAACAGAGGCGTTACATTAGCTGCTTTCCAATCCGCTGGTACCTCCCCAGAGTCCAGAGAATTTTGGTAGATTATAACGAATGCATCTGCTATAACTTCCGCCATCTCTTTTAATACCCTGGGATGCATTTCATCAGGACCAGGTGACTTGTCTTCCTTGAGTCCCATTAGCCTGTCCAGCACTACCTCTCTAGTGATAGTGATTGTCTCAAGGTCCTCCCTTCCCACATTCCCGTGACCAGCAATTTTTGGCATGGTTTTTGTGTCTTCCACTGTGAAGACCGAAGCAAAATAATTGTTTAAGGTCTCAGCCATTTCCACATTTCCCATTACTAAATCCCCCTTCTCATCTTCTAAAGGACCAACATTTACTTTAGTCACTCTCTTCCGTTTTATATATCGGTAAAAGCTTTTACTATCTGTTCTACTTTGCCCCAACAATTTGCCTTGGATCCAACCTTAGACTAGCACCCCTTTTCTTAATCAATAGCAGGGTTCAAATTCATCTCGGGCGGTAAGGCAAAACGGGCGATGGCACATCGGCAGTCCACTCTCCTTTGCCTCAATCATGGAAATCAAAATGGGGTGTTTTCTGTCACAGGTAGCCAATTCACAATGCCAGTTTTCTGACATGATAGCGATCAATATGAACATACGAACAATGACGGACAGGTAAAGACCCTCTGATCCATCGAGCCGGTCCCACACAATTACCTTACCTTGTGTGTCACAATTTATACACTCCATCCCACCTGAAACCCCTGTGACCATGTGATCTCCTGGGAGAGGCAAAAAAACAGATAACAAAACCCAGTCCAATTTGAGAAAAAAATCTGGGAAATTCCTCTCCGACCCATCTAGGCGATTGAAAGTAGTCCAGGAGATCACTCCGGCCCTTAAGTTCCCTGCAGTACCTACCTTCTGTAGGAATTAATCTCTTCCGCAGCCAGAAACAAATCCAGCTTTTGTTTGAAGGAGTTCAGTGAATCTGTATCTACCACATGGAACGGCAGCTTGTTCCAGAGATTTACTATTCTCTGGGAAAAGAACCACCTCCTGTCATCTAACCTAGATCTAGCCTTATACAACTTAAATTTGTGCCCCCTGGTCCTGCCTAATCTACTTAGTTGAAATAAACGGTCAGCTGGAACACTGTCTATTCCCTCATTATCTTATAAACCTCAATCATAGCTCCCTAAGTCTAGCTGCTCTAAGGTAAAGAGTCCCAACTCTTTGTGTGCTTGGATACAACGATTTACAGTGAATACATCCCATGAGATGAGGTTCTGGACCATTCAGTAGATTGCATTCCTGTAAATTCAGTTCGTAAATAAATCTGGAATAGAAAGCTAGCATTAGTAATGATGACCTTTAAATTACTGGATTGCCGTAAAAACCCAACTGGTTCACTGATGTCCTTTACAGAAGGAAATATGCCGTCCTTACCCTGTCTGGCCTATAAGTGACTCCAGACCCACAGCAGAGCGGTCTGGATAGAGTAGATAGAGAGAAACTGTTCCCATTGGCGGTAGGGTCAAGAACCAGAGGACACAGATTTAAGGTGATTGGCAGAAGAACTAAAGGCGACGTAAGAAAAAACATTTTTACGCAGCGAGTGGTTAGGACCTGGAATGCACTGCCTGAAAGGGTGGCGGAGGCAGACTCAATTTTATCTTTAAAAAGGGAATTGGATAAGCACCTGAAAGAAAAAAAATTGCAGGGCTACGGGGAAAGGGCAGGGGAGTGGGGGAAGCTGAGATTCGGCACGGGCTTGATGAGCTGAACGACCTTCTTCCGTGCTGTAACCATTCTATGATTCTAGCAAGCCATTCAGTTAAGGGCATTACCAGCAACGGCCACGTCCCGTGAATGAATAAAAAACAACTACATCCCATTGAATTGTGGATTCACTTACATGAGGCAACTGTGCCGTTGTCAATAGGCCTGGCAATCAAGTTCAAACCACCAATATTAACAGTGTTGCAAGTTGCAAGACCCAGCAATTAGAACACTTGATGCAGCAAATTTTGCATATTGATATTCCAGAATTATATTAAACAGCCCTTTACAAAAGCTGACCTTTCTATCCATTGACAAAGAGGAGTACTCCCAAACTGAATTACTGGCTCAAAGAGCAGAACTGCCTCCTCCTGCCTTGGTTGTCTCGAGAATCATTAACACAAACCCAGTGTTTAATCTTGAAGGTGAGGATTACAGCTACACAGTGCAAACTAAGCTGTTCTGTTTGGCCGTGTTTGACACTTGCACTAGCATGTACTAAATACAAGCTTGAGGGCAGCTAGTGGAAGGTGGGGGGGCGTTGGTGGGAGGATTCAGGAAAGAGTCAATTTAAAAGCAGCAAGAGAAATGTCAAGGCTTGAGAACAGAGTAGAGCTTTGGGTAAAAATAAGCAGAGTGGGTCAGGAAGGGACAGAGAGAGTAACAAAGGTCATAGGGCATCAGTGACTAAGGTGACATCAGGGAAAAATAGAAGAAAGCCAAAAATAAAGGCACTATATCTGAATGCATAAAGCATTCGCAACAAAATAGATGAATTTATAGCAGCAATTAATACGTTTGAGCTAATAGCCATTACGGAGACGTGGTTGCAAAGTGACCAAGGTTGCGAACTAAATATTCCAGGATACATGACTTTTAGAAGAGATAGGCAAAATGGAAAAGGAGGAGGGGTAGCCCTGATAATAAAGATTGGGATAAAGGCATTAGAGAGAAAGGATATTAGCCTCGAAAATCAAGGCGTAGAATCAGTTTGGGTGGAGCTAAGAAGCAGCAAGGAGCAGGAAACATTGGTGGGAGTTGTTTATAGACCCCCACTGAGTGGTGGTAGTGTAGGGGACAGTATAAATCATGAAATTAGAGGCGCATGTAATACAATAATCATGGGGGATTTTAATCTACATATATACTGGAAAACCAAATATGTAGTAATAGTGTGGAGGACAAATTCATGGAATGTATAGAAGATGGTTTTCTAGATCAGTATTTTGCGGAAACGACAAGGAAACAGGCTATTTTTCATTTAGTATCATACAATGAGAAAGAGTTAATTAATAACCTTGTAGTAAAGGTGTCTTTAGGGAACAGTGACCATAATATGATAGAATTTTACATAAAGTTTGAAAGTGATTTAGTTAAATCGGAAACAAGGGTCTTAAAACTAAATAAGGTGACTATGTAGGTACGAGGGGAGAAGCTAAAGTAGATTGGGAAACTACATTAAATGGTATGACGGCAGACAAACAATGGTTAGCATTTAAAGAATAAATGTATAATTTACAACAAACATACATTCCTTTAAGGCACAAAAACTTCACAGTGGTCCAACCGTGGCTAACAAGAGAAGTTAAAGATAGTATTAGATCAAAGGAAGAGGCTTATAATGTTGCCAAAAAGAGCAGTAAGCCTGAGGATTGGGAGGATTTTAGAATTCAGCAAAGGAGGACCAAGAAATTGATAAAGAAAGGGAAAATGGAACATGAGAGTAAACTAGCGAGAGACATAAAAACAGAATGTAAAAGTTCTATAGCTATGTAAAAAGGAAAAGATTAGCGAAAGTAAATGTGGGTCCCTTACAGGCTGAGACAGGAACAATTATAATGGGGGAATAAGGAAATGGCAGGAAATGAGCAAATACTTTGTGTCTGCCTTAACAAAAGAAGACACAAAAAACCACAAGGAAATAGTGAAGTATCAGTAGTCTAGCGAGAATGAGGAACTGAAAGAAATTAGTATTAGTAAAAAAATAGTACTGGAGAAATTAATGGGACTGAAAGTCAATAAATCCCCTGGAACTGATGGCCTACATCCTAGGGTTTTGAAAGAGGTGGCTATAGGGACAGTGGATGCATTAGTTGTCATCTTCCAAAATGTCATAGATTCTAGAACTGTTCCTGCAGATTGGAAAGTAGCTAATGTAAACCCGCTATTTAAGAAAAGAGGGAGAGAGAAAGCAGAGAACTATAGACCAGTTAGCCAGGATTTGAATATAAGTATAAAGATGCTTTACTGCATTATATAGGGCCCTGGTGAAACCGCATCTGGAGTATTGTGTACAGTTCTGGAGTCCTTACCTAAGGAAGGATATACTTACCATTGAGGGAGTGCAACAAAGATTCACCAGACTGATTCCTGGGATGGAGGGATTGTACTATGAGGAGAGATTGAGTAGATTAGGCCTATATTCTCTAGAATTTAGAAGAATGAGAGGTGATCTCATTGAAACATACAACATTCTTACAGGGCAGATGCAGGGAGGATGATTCATCTGGCTGGGGAGTCTAGAACCAGGGCTCACAGTCTCAGATTAAGAGATTGGCCATTTAGGACAGAGATGAGAAGAAACTTTTTCACTCGGAGGGTGGTGAATCTTTGGAATTCTCTGCCCCAGAGGGCTGCGGAGGCTCAGTCTTTGAGTGTATTCAAGATAGAGATCGATAGATTTTTGGATATTAAGGGAATCAAGGGATATGGGGACAGTGCAGGAAAGTGGAGTTGAGGTAGAAGATCAGCCATGATCTTATTCAATGGCGGAGCAGGCTCGAGAGGCCGAATGGCCTACACCCTGCTCCTAATTCTTATGTTCTTATGTTCTATCATAAGGTTGAAGGCCTTATAAGGCGCACCTCCACCTTCTCAAGAGCAACTCGGGATAGGCGATAACTGCTGACCTTGTTCGCTACCATTCCCCGGAGAGGTGATGTAAGCGTGGGTTTAAGAGTGCGTCACTGTAATGAAGGGCATGATTCACCAACTTGTTATTCAGTTCCACATGGCTCTGTGTTGTCGTGATGTGGTGAATGGGTGAGTGAGTGCATGAAACACCAGTATTGAGTTAGCAAGTGAAATTGAAATAAACTCCGAAAAGTAGCATTCCTGCATCGTGCCAGCTTTTGCGTGATACAAGTTCAAGGGAGGATAAGGATGGGTGAGAAATCTGAGTGAGGAGCAGAGGTTCATGTGAAAAAACTAAAGTAGGGCTGTGGTCAGGTTAAATCTCAGACCGGTCCGTAGGTGTAACTCCTGTGGTTTTTTGGAGCTGATTTTGACAATTTTTCACTGGCATGAGTAGTAACTACCTTAATCTTATCAGAGCATCAGTGATGCATTTGGAAGTGGTCAATGTTTTTAAGAACCTATTTTCTTGTTACTATGCAAATAGAAAAAAACCCTTTATCTTTCTTTTCTCTTACCTTCTTTTCCATCTATCCACCTTTTGCCCTGTTCACTTGCTAATGGCAATCTAAAAAATATCAAGTATAGAAACATGGATCAGCACCGTGACAAAGTCAAAAAAACTGCCCACTTCCCAACTTAAAATAAAAGCAAAATACTTGTAAAAGCTGGGAATCTGCAACGACAAGGGGAAGAAGCTGAAAGGACACTGCACATCATCATCATCATCATCAAAGGCTGTCCCTCAATATCGAGGAAGACTTGCTTCCACTCTAAAAGTGAGTTCTCAGGTGACTGTACAGTCCAATATGGGAATTACAGTCTCTGTCACAGGTGGGGCAGACAGTGGTTGAGGGAAAGGGTGGGCGGGGAGTCTGGTTTTCTGCACGCTCCTTCCGCTGTCCGCGCTTGGTTTCTGCATGCTCTCGGTGACGAGACTCGAGGTGCTCAGCGCCTTCCCGGATGCTCTTCCTCCACTTCGGGCGGTCTTTGGCCAGGGACTCTCAGGTGTCGGTGGGGATGTTGCACTTTATCAAGGAGGCTTTGAGGGTGTCCTTGAAACATTTCCTCTGCTCACCTGGGGCTCGCTTGCCGTGTAGGATTCCGAGTAGAGCGCTTGCTTTGGGAGTCTTGTGTCAGGCATGCGGACAATGTGGCCCGTCCAGCAGAGCTGGTCGAGTGTGGTCAATGCTTCGATGCTGGGGATGTTGGCCTGATCGAGAACACTGACGTTGGTGCAGATCAGCGAGCAGTGGAGAGAACGTACGGCCATTATTTGAAGTTCACCCCCTTCTTCAGATCTGAAGAGATGCGCCCTGCCTTGTTCTCTCCAAGCATGCTGGCTGACGTATTGTGTGTTTCCAGCCTTTGTTGCTTTTCTGTGCCTCTGGGCTGATGGTGTGCTGAGTTCTACAATCCACTGCGCACCACAGCCCAAGTTGAGTTGAGTGTGATATATTCTTGCGACATCACTAAGAATCGCACTACACTCAAGATGGCTCTTGACAGAAAACCTGTCATCAGTTTACATCAGCAGTTGCAGTACATTAGTAGTCCACTAGGGTGAGCTCTATTACATTCTGTTCAGAATCTTTGGTTCTTCAAGCATGTATTGGTTTGTAAGCACTATCGTTAACCAGGATTGGAAATTGGGCAGACTCATTCCCACATCCCTCTTGCCCCCCATTCCAATCCTCTCCCTGATTTGTATCACGCAAAAGCGGGTACTAGTGATGACTCATACCACCCACCCTCATAAGCAGTCCCTCAGAATCGAGGAAGGCTTGCTTCCACTCCCAAAGTGAGTTCTCTGGTGGCTGAGCAGTCCAATACGAGAGCCACAGACTCTGTCACAGGTGGGACAGACATTTGTCGAGGGAAGGGGTCGATGGGGTTGGTTTGCCGCGCGCTCCTTCCGCTGCCTGCGCCTGACCCCTTCATGCTCTTTGCGTTGAGACTTGAAGAGCTCAGCGCCCTCCCGGATGCACTTTCTCCACCTCGGGCGGTCTGTGGCCAGGGTCTCCCAGGTGTCAGTGGTGATGTCGCACTTTACCAGGGAGGCTTTGAGGGTGTCCTTGTAACGTTTCCCCTGTCCACCTTTGGCTCGTTTGCCGCATAAAGCATTTGCTTAGGGAGTCTCGTATCTGGCATGCGAACTATGTGGCCTGCCCAGCAAAGCTGGTTGAGTGTGGTCAGTGCTTCAATACTGGGGATCTTAGCCTGGGCGAGGACACTGATATTGGTGCGCCTGTCTTCCCAGGGGATCTGCAGGATCTTGCGGAGACATCGTTGGTGATATATCTCCAGCGACTTGATGAATGCTACATTTAGCATATCTTGTTTAAATTGCACTTTCTATATCAATGCTGTTACTTTATGCACACACACCTCATTGCGACAGACATAAACCGATCCACATTCAATGCAGTGTCAGCTGTGGTTCAGTGAGTAGCACTCTTGCCTCTGGTATCAGAGGGTTCAGGTCCCACTCCAGGGACTTGAGCACAAATTAATCCAGGCTGACACTCCAGTGCAGTGCTGAGGGAGTGTTGCACTGTCAGAGATGCCGTCTTTCGGATGAGACGTTAAACCTCTGATCTCTCAGGTGGATGTAAAAGATACCATAGCATTATTTCGAAGAGGAGCAGGGGAGTTATCCCCGGTGTCCCAGCCAATATTTATCCCTCAATCAACATAACAAAAAAAAACAGATTATCTGGTCATTATCACATTGCTGTTTGTGAGAGCTTGCTGTGCGCAAATTGGCTGCCACGTTTCCTACATTACAACAGTGACTCCACTTCAAAAGTACTTCATTGGCTGTAAAGCGCTTTGAGACATCTGGTGGCCGTGAAAGGCGCTATAGAAATGCAAATCTTTTCTTTCTTTCACTTGGAGGGAGCCAACCACAGAAGTTGAAAATTAAATTGATACACTGAATTGTCAGCCTAGATTATGTGCTGAAATCTCCTGAGTGGATCTTGAACCCATGACCTCCTGACTCAAAATGCAAGAGCACTACAACCCAGACAAAGCTGACACCTACTTGGAAAGTAGTGAAAAGTGGTGGGTGTAATACAAAGGGTATCTCTGTCAGACTGTGAAGTGACATGGGTCGGAGCCTAAACAGGTTTAAAATACCATTTACCCTCCAGATACTAAATTACAATTGATAAGTGGAAAGCTGATGTGAATTCTTTTCATAAATAACTTTCCATACATCTCAATTTTTTTTTAAACAGCCGCCCACTGAAAGGAGGCTAGAGTACAGTCCTGGTCACCACATTACAGGAAAGATGTGATTACACGAGCGAGGGTACAGAGGAGATTTACGAGGATGTTGCCTGGACTAGAAATCTTTAGCTATGAGGAAAGATTGGATAGGCTGGGGTTGTTTTCTTTGGAGCAGAGGAGGCTGAGGGGAGATTTAATTGAGATGTATAAAATTATGAGGGGCCTAGATATGGTGGATAGGAAGGACCTAGTTCCCTCAGCAGAGAGGTCGATAACCAGCGGGCATAGATTTAAAGTAATTGGTGGAAAGACTAAAGGGGAGTTCAGGAGAATCTTTTTTTCACGTACAGGATGATGGGGGTCTGGAACTCACTGCCTGAAAGGGTGGTAGAGGCAGAAACCCTCACCGCATTTAAAAAGTACTTGGATGTGCACTTGAAGTGCCGTGACCTACAGGGCTACGGACCTAATGCTGGAAAGTGGGATTAGGCTGGATAGCACTTTCTTGCCAGCACAGACATGATAGGCTGAATGTGCAGTAAATTTCTATGATTCTGTAACTGCAACAAATTCCATTTATATGGTGCCTTTAACCCAATTAAAAAGTCCCAAGTTGTTTCACAGGAACCTAGTCAGGCAAAATTTGACACTGAGCCACATAAGGCGATACTAGGACAGATTGGTCAAAGAGGTCGGTTTTAAGGAGTGTCTCAAAGGAGGAGAGAGAAGGAGAGTGACAGCGAGGACGAGGGTGGGAATTCCACGCTTGAGGCCGGGACAGCTGATGGCATGACCACCAAAAACTGAAAGGGTTTGACAGATACCTTTTGAAACCTGTGCACCTTTAAATATTTAATCGCTCGAGGGAACGCTTATAAAACAGAGTCTGCTGTATGCTTAAATGGGCAATGCACCAAAAGAAATGAATGAGTTTTTTTTAAACTACACGTACTGTACAGAAATAAATACAGTGAGGATCTTTTAGTGATCGTCTGTGATAAAGTACTTCGGTCACCATCTATAATTGAAGTGGTCCCTCAGAAACAGCACTTTCCCTCAATGTGTCTTGTGATCAGCAAGCTTTTTGCAAAGTTCAAACAGTTACGGTGAATTATGAGCTGAGAAACTGTTAGCAATTGCAGCATGTAAACGCTCAGTGTGGGCTGGACCACATTCCTTTGTCTGCTATTTTAATGGTAGCATTAGCACAATTATTGTAAATGTGCTAGCGCCGTCATTAAAACCGCAGACACGGGAATGCTAATATCACAAAGAGTCATTTTTCTGCTCTGAGCAATTTTCATCGGCCCTTCATTTTTCTTTCAGCCTGCGAGCACATAAAACGTGAAGGAGGGAAGGGTCGTCAACCTATCAAGTTCACACTTTGCACAGAGCCGTGTGCCATGTAACCAGTCAAGGCCTTGGCCCCACAGACTGCACTGAGTCGCGATGACATTAATCAGTGGCATCGGTTTGCGAGCAGCTCTTCATGATAAGAGAAAGACTTGCATTTATATAGCATCTTTCACAACCACCAGATGTCTCAAATCACTCACTGGAGTGCTTTTTAAAGCGTAGTCGCTGTTGTAATGTCGGAAACGCATCTTGCGCACAGCAAGCTCCCACAAGCAGCAATGTGATCATGACCAGATAATCTGTTTAGTGAGGGATAAATATTGGCCAAGGCACCAGGGATAACTCCCCTGCTCTTCTTCAAGATAGCGGCCATGGGATCTTTTACGTCCAATTGAGAGGGAAGACAGGGCCTCGGTTTAAGGTCTCATCCGAAAGATGGCACCTTCGGCAGTGTAGCACTCTCTCTGCACTGCAGTGGAGTGTCAGCTGAGATTATTATGCTCAAGTCTGTGGAGTGGGATTTGAGCCCACAACCTTCTGACTCAGAGGTAAGAGTGCTACCCACTGAGCCACTGGGTGACTGGCCCTTCTCTTGTAACTGCTTCGATGAAACTTACCCCATGTGACTGCCTGACTAACAATGACATTATAAGACTATGTATTTATGGAGCCAATTCCACGTAATTAATGCATGTCATAAGTTTAATTGCATGTAATTCCCTCAGTTTAGTGGAAGATTAAACCATCGCAGAATCATTCCTCGTGGTTGCTTATATGACTAGAACGTAAAAACTCAATTTCTTCCTCTCTCGCT
This sequence comes from Pristiophorus japonicus, assembly GCF_044704955.1. Classification (NCBI taxonomy): domain Eukaryota; kingdom Metazoa; phylum Chordata; class Chondrichthyes; family Pristiophoridae; genus Pristiophorus; species Pristiophorus japonicus. The sequence continues at coordinate 11,539,717 of NC_091989.1, read as the reverse complement.
CTCAATATTTCTTGGCTCTGCCTATTTTATTGATAGGACACCCTCCGAACATTCCTCTATTAAGTCGAAAATATGTTGCTGGAGTGAAATCTATTGACTGCCATGTGTGGCATATTTCTTATTCCACAGGACTGATTTGACAAATGAATGCCTGATTATGGAGCAATTATAAGTTATTCCAGGTAATTTCCTGTTCCTCCTACCTCCTTCACTGTTCTGAAATCTCTGAACTCCTCCCCTCCTTCGGTTGGGGCCATTGCTCACCCTCACAAAATCCATTGGCGTAGGTGTGGTAACGTGATGATTATGGTACTGTCCGATGGTTATTGTCCGCATGCCTGATACAAGACTCCTGAGGACAGACTGGATAGGCTGGGTTTGTTTTCCTTGGAACAGAGGAGGCTGAGGGGAGACCTCATTCAGGTGTATAAAATTATGAGGGGCCTGGATATAGCGGATAAAAAGGGCCTTTTTCCCTTGGCAAAGGGGTCAACAACCATAAATTTAAAGTAATTGGTAGGAGGTTTAGAGGGGATTTGAGGGGAAATTTCTTCACCCAGAGGGTGGTGGGGGTCTGGAACTCACTGCCTGAAAGGGTGGTAGAGGCAGAATGCCTTACCACATTTAAAAAGTACTTGGATGTGCACTTGAAGTGCCGTAACCTACAGGGCTACGGACCAAGAGCTGGAAAGTGGGATTAGGCTGGATAGCTCTTTGTCAGCCAGCGCAGACACGATGGGCCGAGATTGCCTCCTTCCGTGCTGTAAATTTCTATGATTCTATAAAGCAAGCACCCTATTCCGAGCTCCGCCAAGGCAAGCGAGCTCCAGGAGGGCAGAGAAACCGCTTGAAAGACACCCTCAAATCCTCCTTGAAAAAATGTAGCATCCCCAGCGACTCTTGGGAATCCCTGACCCAAGACCGCTCAAGGTGGAGGAGGAGCATCCGGGAAGGCGCGGAACACCTCGAGTCTCTTCACCGGGAGCACGCGGAAGCCAAGTACAAACAGCGGAAGGAGCGCGCGGCAAACCAAGCGCCCCACCCACCCGTCCCTCCAACCACCGTTTGCCCCATCTGTGACAGAGACTGTAGGTCCCGAATTGGTCTCATCAGTCACCTTAAAACTCATATTAGTGTGGACGCAAGTCATCCTCGACTCCGGGGACTGCCTAAGAAGAAGAAGGTTATGGTACTCGACTTGTGACTTAAAGGCATTGGGTTCAAATCCTGTCATCATATGGCATGGAATTGAATTTAATAACTTTGATTATTTTTGTGCAAGCACCAGATCAATGACCATGGAAGTAGCGGGACTATTGCGAAAATGCAAATCGTCATTACTACCTGGTTTACCCCATTTTCGTCCGACTATTTTCATAGTTGGCATTTGACCCTTTATCTTAAAAAGTAAAATCATAGGTTTAATGCAAGTGAATGTTTGGGTTCGTACAATGTAACAAGACTTCAAAGATATTCCACAGCCTTGCAATTAATAAATGGTCGATTTACTTCATTGTACTCCAGGATATATAGCAGGAGTTACTGCTTGAGTTCGTGCACAGGTTCATCAAATGTCTGGCACCAAATGGCAGCAAGCTCACTTCACCAGCCACCCTTCACGATTTCTCCTCAGGTCAGGTGATAGAAGAAGCTGGACAAACTCGGCTCAGTCTGGTGTTGCGACTTTGCTGCCTGTGGCTCAGTAGGTAGCAATGTTGCCACTGAGTCACGAAGGTTGTGGGTTCAAGTGCTGAGGGAGCATCGCATTGTCTGGAGATACCGTCTTTCAAATGAAACATTAAAGCAACGTCTGCAAAGTCTGTTCTCTTGGGTGGATGTAAAAGAACCCATGGCACTAATTTGACAGAAGCGCAGGGGAGTTATCTCTGGTGTCCTGGGCCAATATTTATCCCTCAACCAACATGACTAAAAACAGATAATCTGGTCGTTATCACACTGCTATTTGTGGCAGCTTGCGGTGCACAAATTGGCTGCCGTGTTTCCTACTTTAGAACAGTGACTACACTTATAAAGTATTTGTAAGTGTACTGAAGTTGAATGACCAGCCATGCTCTTATTGAATGGTGGTGCAGGCTCGAAGGGCCAAAAGGCCTACTCCTGCACCTATTTTCTATGTTTCTATGTTTCTATTTCATTGGCTGTAAAGCACTTTGGGGCATCCAGTGGTCATCTATTCGGAACTCCTACACGGCAAGCGAGCTCCAGGTGGGCAAAGGAAACGTTTCAAGGACACCCTCAAAGCCTTCTTGATAAAGTGCAACATCCCCACCAACACCTATGAATCCACCCACCCTTTCCTTCAACGACTGTCTGTCCCACCTGTGACAGAGACTGCCATTCCCGTATTGGACTGTACAGTCACCTGAGAATTCACTTTTAGAGTGGAAGCAAGACTTCCTCAATTCCGAGGGACTGCCCATGATGGTGATGATGATGGTCATGAAAAGTGCTATATAAATGCAATTCTTTCTTTCTTATTTCTATTTTATGTTACATCCCAGCATTCACATACAGTGGATGAACAAGACCGATGGACCAGAGAACCATTTGAGGTTTACAGCACAATAGGGAACACTTGGCCCAAAGTGCTTAGCTGGTTCCTTCCTGGAACAATCTAAAACTAATCCCAATTTACCTTTTCTCTCCCTATCGCCCTGTATCTTCCTCTAATTCAAATATTGATCCACTTTTCCCCTCATAGATGCGCAGGTCTCTGCCTTTACTCCCTGTGGCAAATCATTCTAAGCTTGAACAATTCTCTACATAAAGAGGAACTAACTCTTAACCTCTTTCCTTGCTCTCTTAAATTGATGACTCCTCATTGACTCATTGACCCTCAATTGACTCCCAATAGCCTTTCCATATTCAGCCTTCATAATTAGAAAACATCTCTTATTCAATCTCCTGTTTACCAGAAATACTTCCAGTATCTCAAGATTCTATTCATAACTATAGTTTTTGAACCTTGGCAACATCCTGTCATAATTATAATTTCTTATCTCTGGTATCACCCATTAGTCTTGTTGCATCACACCATTTTAAAGTTTCTTTCATGCAAGTTCTGTTACGTGAACAATGTAATCTGAGGTTGAATTAAAACTGTAACCTCCTCCCGCCCCACAACCCTCCGAGATCTCTGTGCTTCTCCAGTTCTGATCTCCTGCACCAGCTCTGGAATTCCCTTCCTGAACCTCTCTGCCTCTTTACCTCTCTCTTCTTCTTTAAGATGCTCCTTAAAACCTACCTCATCTGCCCTAATGTCTCCTTATGTGGCTCGGTGTCAAATTGTGCTTGATAACGCTCCTGTGAAGCATCTTGGGACGTCGTACAAATTTAAAGGCGCTATATAGATGCGACTTGTTGCTGTTTATGGTACACAGTCATTGTAATTAAAATTTTTCGTGTCAGTGGGATTTTTAATCAAAATTTTAAAAACCTTGCTCTTCTAGTTTATACGAGGGAGTCTCAAGCCTACGCTATTGAAAATATTGTGATTCCCTTCAGCTGTTGGTATAAACCTACAGTAAGTAATAACCTCAAAAATGTACTTATAGGGGTTTGCAGGGAAATTTCCCTGTCTACTTAGGCACAAGTAGCTGATCATCATATTTCAGCCCAGTTTGATTTTTTTTAAATGCACCTATTATTTACACCCTACACGTTACTCATTGATGTGGCTCAGTGACAAATCCTGTTTGATAACGCTCCTGCGAAGCGCCTTGGGACAGTTTGCTACTTTAAAGGTGTTATATAAATGTAACATGTTTTCTGAAATTAATTTCCTTTAGAAAGCAACAGGACCTCCCATGAACATTTTTCAGTAGGATGTTTGCATTTGTGTTTCATTTGCAAACAAAATTCTGGCGCCAACTCGGCACAGTTGGTACCCGCCTCACCGATGTGGTTGCGAGCTCAAAACCCACTTTGGTATTTGAGGGCATCTTCTAGGCTGACACTCCAATGCAGTACAGAGCAAATGCTGTATTATCGGAGATTCTGCCCACTGGGTGAGATGTTACATTGAATTTGTAAAGAAAAGAAAAACTTGCATTTATATAGCGCCTTTCATGACCACCGGATGTCCCAAAGCGCTTTTCAGCCAATGAAGTACTTTGTGAAGTGTAGTCACTGTTGTAATGTGGGAAACGTGGCAGCCAAATTGGGCACAGCAAGCTCACACAAACAACCATGTGATAATGAGCAGATAATCTGTTTTACTGATGTTGGTTGAGGGATAAATATTGGCCAGGACACCGGGGAGAACTCCCCTGCTCTTCTTCAAAATAGTATGGGGCCTCGGTTTAATGTGGCATCTGAAAGATGGCAATTGTGTCTGCTAAATCTGAAAGATGAATTGGTTAAAGTGTCATTCGCACTTTCTGAAGGAGAGAAGGAAGTTCTCCTGAACCCCTGGCTGACTCAACTCTCATATTACCGATCAAAAACGGCTGAAAATTAGGTCATTTACCTCACTGCCATTTATGGATCTTGCGGTGCACAAAATGGCTGCCACGTTTAGCGACCCAACAACTGTTCCTGCCGTTCAAAGTTTGTGATTTTTCTTGCTGTGCGTGGAACACTTGGAGAGGTAATGAATCGCGACATAAATGCAAGTCTTCCTGTCTTTTCTCTTTGCAATGCTCACATTTTTGAACCGCTATGTAAGTGAAAGGGATAATGTACAGATTCGAGCTTTGATAGCTGATTAAATGTAGTTTAAATAGGTCACGATTAAGGGACAGCACAGGCAGGAGGAGGAGGCACTGCTTTTGTTTCAATAAAAATGCATTGTGTGCATGCTACGTAGCTTTCAGTTGTTGTGCAGCATCCAGGGAACCGTGGTGACAATTATTTTTGCACCTTCTCAGAATAGAGCTGGACTCTCCCAGCACTTTTTGCTATTAACAACTCACTGATTTAAAAGATAATGTGCTTCAAAGCCACAGCCATCCACCAGTAGAAAGAGGCGAGGACCAAATTCTGTGATGGCCGTGACATACGTGTGTTACGTGCGAGATAAAACACATGTATGTCATCACCACCATCATCATCATTGGCAGTCCCTCGGAATCAAGGAAGACTTGCTTCCACGCTAAACACGAGTCCTTATGTGGCTGAACAGTCCAATACAAAAAGCACAGTCCTGTCACAGGTGGGACAGACAGTCGTTGAAGGAAAGGGTGGGTGGGGAGTCTGGTTTGCCGCACGCTCCTTCCGCTGCCTGCGCTTGGTTTCTGCATGCTCTCGGCTCTCTGAGTAGAGCGCTTGCTTTGTATAAATGCATGTATGATGATGATGATGATGAAAACGCATGTGGGCTTCGCTAAGCGACCAAGTATCTCTCGGGGTGGCATCGGCCGCAAAGCCTTTAATAAAAGTGCAATCAATCAAACATCGTGATGAAGAGTCATTGCCATGTTTGGGTCAGTTCTTGTTGACACCTTGAGATGTCCGACCTATCAGTAAAGATTGATACAGGCTGGAGCTCGTTGGCTGAGGGGCGACCTTGTAGAGGTCTTTAAAAGTCTTCCTAGGCATTCCCCCAGAGTCGAGGATGACTTGCTTCCACAATAGCATGAGTTCTAAGGTGACTGATAAGTCCAATGTGGGATCTACACACTCTGTCACAGGTGGGACAGATGGTGGTTGGAGGGATGGGTGGGTGAGGTGCTTGGGTTGTGGTGCGCTTCTTCCGCACTTTAAAAGTATGAAGAGGTTTGATAGGGTAAACGTAGAGAAGATGCTTCCACTTATGGGTGAGATCAAAACTAGGGGTGATTAATATAAGAAAGTCACGAATGAATCCAATAAGTAATTCATAGAAACTTCTTTACCTAGAGAGTGGTGAGAATGTGGAACTTGCTGCCAAATGAAGTAGCTGAGCTGAATAGCATAGCTGCTTTCAAGGGGGAGCTAGATAAACACATGAGGGAGAAAGGAATAGAAGGGTATGCTGATAGGGCGAGATGAGGTCGGGTGGAAGGGGGCTCATGCAGAGCATGAACACCGGCATGGACCTGTTGGGCCGGAAGGTCTGTTTCTGGGCTGTAAATAGTATGTAATCCAAGGATAAATAAAAGAGTTGACCAACAAAAAATAACCTGGCACATTTAAAGCATGAGAACCATACTGTAATATTGTTACTGGGTATTAATCATTTGAAATGGCTTGTACAATCATAAGAACACAAGAAATAGGAACAGGAGTAGGCCACCTGGCCCTACGAGCCTGCTCCGCCATTAAATAAGATCATGGCTGATCTGATCATGGACTCCGCTCCACTTCCCTGCCTGCTCCCCATAATCCTTTACTCCCTTATCGCTCAAAAATCTGTCTATCTCCGCCTTAAATATATTCACTGACCCAGCCTCCACAGTTCTCTGGGGCAGAGAATTCCACAGATTTACAACCCTCTGAGAGAAGAAATTCCTCCTCATTTCAGTTTTAAATGGGCGGCCCCTTATTCTGAGACTATGCCCCCTAGTTTTAGTTTCCCCTATGACTGAAAATGTACTCTCTGCATCCACCTTGTCAAGCCCCCTCATTATCTCATATTTTTCAATAAGATGACCTCTCATTCTTCTGAACTCCAATTGAGTATAGGCCAAACCTACTCAACCTATCTTCAGAAGTCAAACCCTCCTCTCCAGAATCAACCTAGTGAACCTTCTCTGAACAGCCTCCAATGCAAGTATTCCTTCCTTAAATACGGAGACCAAAACTGTACGCAGTACTCCAGGTGTGGCCTCACCAATACCCTGTTCGTTTGTAGCAGGACTTCTCCGCTTTTATACTCTATCCCCCTTGCAATAAAGGCCAACATTCCATTTGCCTTCCTGATTTCTTGCATACAGTCACAGAAGGAAAAATGTAATAACACAGGGAGGGATTTCTGTTCTAATTGAAAACTTTTGTCCACCAGTCTGTGAAGATAACGAAGAAGAAGAATCATCCATTATCAACGGATTGCAGGAATATGAATTATGTTAAATAAAGAAATCTAGGGATTTACTTTTCTCATACTCTGTTTTTAGCTCCCTGTGTTCTGGTTAAATATATAATTTATAATGCATTTCCTTTAAGCAGGTTAGGGAAGGGGGAGAGTTACCTGGACACTTACATCCAGGAGGCAGTCACACCCCTTAGGTTAGGTAATGGTACAGGTCTGGTTAGTGGTCAGGGACAGGAAGGTGTGACTGCAACTCAGGCAGGTAAGGGGGCCCCAGGTGCTGGAGGAGCCTCGGCCTTTGCCCTTATCCAACAGGTATGGGATTTTTGCTGCCTGTGTGGATGAGGGCAAAGCCTGCAGTATGGATGAGCAGGCTGACCATCGCACTATGGTGCAGGAGGCCATTCAAGTGGGGGGGAGTGAAAGGGAATGTAGTTGTGGTAGGGGACAGTATAGTCAGAGGGATAGATACTGTTCTCTGCAGCCGCAACCAGGAGTTCCAAAGGTTGTGTTGTCTGCCCGCTGCCAGGGTTAAAGACATCTCCTCGCGGCTGGAGAAGAACTTGGAGTGGGAAGGGGGTGGATCCAGTTGTCGTGGTCCATGTAGGAGCCAACGACATAGGTAGAACTGGGAAAGAGGTTCTGCTGAAAGAGTTTGAGGAGCTGGGGTCCAAATTAAAAAGCAGAACCTCAAAGTTAATAATCTCTTGATTGTTACCTGAGCCATGCGCCAATTGATATAGGGATGAGTAGATTAGAAGGTTAAATGCACGGCTCAAAGAGTGGTGTGGGAGGCATGGGTTTTGCTTCATGGGGCACTGGCACCAGTACTGGGGAACGAGGGAGCTGTTCCGTTGGGATGGGCTCCATTTAAACCGGGCTAGGACCAATGTCCTGGTGAATCGAATAACTGGGGCTGTAGAAAGGGCTTTAAACTAATGGAGGTGGTGGGGTAGGGAGTAGGGGGAGGATTCAGGAAAGAGTAAATTAAAAGCAGCAAAAGAAATGTCAAGGCTCGAGAGCAGAGCAGAGTTTTGGGTAAAAATAAGCAGAGTGGGTCAGGAAGGGACAGAGAGAGTAACAAAGGTCATAGGGCGTCACTGACTAAGGTGACATCAGGGAAAAATAGGAAAAGTCAAAACTAAAGGCACTATATCTGAATGTGCGAAGCATTCGCAACAAAATCGATGAATTAATAGCGCAGATAGAAATTAATAGGTGTGATCTAATAGCCATTACGGAGACGTGGTTGCAAAGTGACCAAGGTTGGGAACTAAATATTCCAAGATACTTAACTTTTAGAAGAGATAGGCAAAATGGAAAAGGAGGAGGGGTAGCCCTGATAATAAAGGATGGGATAAAGACGGCAGAGAGAAAGGTCGTTAGCCTCAAAAATCAAGAAGTAGAATCAGTTTGGGTGGAACTAAGAAACAGCAAGGGGCAGAAAACATGGGTGGGAGTTGTTTATAGGCCCCCACAAAATAGTGGTAGTGTAGGGGACAGTATAAATCAGGAAATTAGAGGTGCATGTAACAAGGGTAATACAGTAATCATGGGGGACTTTAATCTACAGATAGACTGGCAAATCAAATATGCAGTAATAGTGTAGAGGACGAATTCATGGAATATATACAAGATGGTTTTCTAGATCAGTATGTTGAGGAACCAACTGGGGAACAGGCTATTTTAGACCTAGTATTGTGTAATGAGAAAGGGTTCATTAATAATCTTGTAGTAAAGGAGCCTTTAGGGAAGAGTGACCATAATATGATAGAATTTTATATTGAGTTTGAAAGTGATTTCGTTAAATCCAAAACTAGGGTCTTAAACCTAAACAGTAGAAACTATGTAGGTATGAGTAGCAAGTTGGTTAAGGTAGATTGGGAAACAACACCATAACCCGTGCCTGCGACGAGGTGCTCAGTCACTCAACCAGGACTGGTTTGACGAGAACGGCCAGGAGATCCAGGTGCTAATAAACCGCAAACGCAAGGCATTTCTGAACTTAAAGCAACAACTCAATTCGGGAGCAGTGAAGCAGCTCTACAGACGGCTGAAGGCTGAGGTCCAACAAAAAACCCGCGACCGAAAGAATAGATGGTGGATGGAGAAAGCACAAGAGATTCAGCAGCTGGCCGACAGCCATGGCGTGCGAGGATTCTTCACCACAGTCAAGTCCACCTATGGCCCAAGCACCCAAGAACGGGGAGACACTCATCAAGGACATCGAGGCAGTCAGGACCCGTTGGAAGGAGCACTTCAAAGTTCACCTTAATCGAGACTCTGCCTTTAACACGAGTGTCCTCGAATCCAGCCTGCAGCATCTCTTAAACGATAAGGGGATAAGTGGTTATGGGGAGCGGGCAGGGAAGTGGAGCTGAGTCCATGATAAGATCAGCCATGATCTTATTGAATGACGGAGCAGGCTCGAGGGGCCTTATAGCCTACTCCTGTTCCTATTTCTTATGTTCTTATGTTCATTTGTATGCTACCCGCAACCATCTCAGCTCTGCACAAGGTAGAAAAGGCAATCCGTTAGCTCAAGAACAACAAGGCATCAGGAGCAGATGGAATCCTCGCTGAGGCACTAAAGTATGGCAGAGAGGCACTATTGGCTCGAATGCATGACCTCATCTCTCATCTGGAAGGAGGAGTGTATGCCTGGAGATCTCAGAGATACCGTAATCGTGACCATTTTTAAAAAAGGGGACAAGTCCGACTGCGGCATCTAGAGAGGAATCTCCCTGTTGTCGGCCACTGGGAAAGTCATTGCTAGAATCCTCCTCAATCACCTTCTCCTTGTGGCTGAGGAGCTCCTCCCGGAGTCACAATGTGGATTCCGTCCACTACGGACATGATCTTCACAGCGCGACAACGGCAAGAGAAATGCAGGGAACAGCACCAACCCTTGTGCATGGCCTTTGACACTTAACCACCAGGGATTTTGTTGCATCCTCCTCCATTTCGGCTGCCCCCAAAAGTTTGTCACCATCCTCCGCCTGCTCCATGACGAAATGCAGGCCATGATCCTTACCAACGGATCCACCACAGACCCAATCCACGGGGTCAAGCAGGGCTGCGTCATCGCACCAACCCTCTTCTCGATCTTCCTCGCTGCAATGCTCCACCTCAGACTCAACAAGCTCCCTGCTGGAGTGGGAACTAAACTATAGAAGCAGTGAGAACCTGTTCAACCTTTGTCGCCTCCAGGCTAGATCCCAAGACCATCCCATCCTCTGTCGTCGAACGACAGTACACGGACGACGATCGCATCTGTGCACTTACAGAGGTTGAACTCCAAGAAATTGATGAGGAAAGGGAAAATAGAATATGAGAGCAAACTAGCGAGAGATATAAAAACAGACGGTAAAAGCTTTGGTATATAAAAAGAAAAAGATTCGCAAAAGTAAATGTGGGTCACTTGCAGGCTGAGACAGAAGAAATTATAATGGGGAATAAGGAAATGGCAGACAAATTAAACAAATACTTTGCTTCTGTCTTCACGGAAGAAGACGCAAAAAAACTCCTGGAAATAGTGGAGAACCAAGGGCCCGAACGTAGTGGAAGCCAAGTTCCGCTCAAGTGTCGCCCAAAGGACCGCCGAGATACCTGACGGTACTTTGGGTGGGAGTTTCGTGAAAAAGTCCTTGAAAGATCGCCCGGCGACAGAAAACCGACTTACGCCGTGAATCTGGGCGGCAGCCGGCGGGAGCTCCCAATCTCGGCGGCAAATACGATCCTCACCAAAGTGCCATCAAGGATTGAGTCGGGCCCAGGGAGGGGAAGCACATAATAATAAAAATTTTCCCCAAGAAAGAAAACAATGGAAGATCTTCAGGGGACCCCATCCACATAAATCACTGGGGAAAAAAATTAATAAAAGAAGTTCACTACCGTTTTTTTTTGCAGGTCTTCTTACTTACCATTGGAGTTAGACCTGCCTCCACGCAGCGGTCCTTCCCCCTGCTGCCGTCGACTCCCGCCTGCACCAATCTGCCATCTCGGCGGGCGGGAGGACACTTACGCATCTCGCGCGCCAGCGGCCCTCCCCTCCCCCGCCGGCGGAAGACTGCCACGAAAATGGCATCGAGGGGAGACCACCCAAAAAACTCGGCGGCAGCCGGCGGCAGGGGGCGATAAGGCCACCAAGTTTGGGCCCCACGCGGGTCTAGCGAGGATGAGAAACTGAAAGAAATTTGTATTCGTAAAAAAATAGTACTGGGGAAATTAATGGGACTGAAAGCCGATAAATCCCCTGGACCTGATGGCCTACATCTTAGGGTTCTAAAAGAGGTGGCTGTAGAGATAGCGGATGCATTGATTGTCATCTTCCAAAATTCCATAAATTCTAGAACAGTTCCCGCAGATTGGAAGGTAGCTAATGTAACCCCGCTATTTAAGAAAGGAGATAGAGAGAAAATGGGGAACTACAGACCAGTTAGCCCGACATCAGTAGTAGGAAAAATGCTAGAATCTATTATTAAGGATGTGGTAACAGGGCACTTAGAAAATAATAATAGGATTAGGCAGAGTCAGCACAGATTTATGAAAGGTAAATCATGTTTGACAAATCTGTTAGAGTTTTTTGAGGTTATAACGAGTAGATTAGATAAGGGGGAACCAGTGGATGTGGTGTATATGGATTTTCAGAAGGCATTCGATAAGGTGCCACAAAAGAGGTTATTAAACAAAATTAGGGCTCATGGGTTTGGCGATAATACACGAGCATGGATTGAGGATTGGTTAACGGACGGAAATCAGAGAGTAGGAATAAACGGGTCATTTTTGGGTTGGCAGGCTGTAACTAGTGGGGTGCCGCAAAGATAAGTGCTTGGGCCCCAGCTATTCACAATCTGTATCAATGATTTGGGTGAGGGGACCAAATGTAATATATCCAAGTTTGCTGATGATACAAAGCAAGGCGGGAATGTAAGTTGTGAGGAGGATGCAAAAAGGCGTCAAGGGGATATAGACAAGCTAAGTGAGTGGAATATAATGTGGAGGAATGTGAAGTTATCCACTTTGGTAGGAAAAATAGAAAAGCAGTGTATTTTTTAAATGGTGAAAGATTGGGAAATGTTGGTGTTCAGAGGGACCTGCGTGTCCTTGTACACGAATCACTGAAAGTTAACATGCACGTACAGCAAGCAATTAAGAAAGCACATGGTATGTTGGTGTTTATTACAAGAGGATTTGAGTATAACGGTAAAAACGTCTTACTGCAATTATATAGGGCCCTGGTTTGACCACATCTGGAGTATTGTGTAGAGTTTTTGTCTCCTTACCTAAGGAAGGATATACTTACCATTGAGGGAGTGCAGTGAAGGTTCACCAGACTGATTCCTGCGTTGGGGTGATTGTCCTATGAGGAGAGATTGAGCAGACTAGGATTATATTCTCTAGAGTTTACACGAATGAAAGGTGATCTCATTGAAACATCCAGAATTCTTACAGGGTAGATGCAAGGAGGATGTTTCCTCTAGCTGGGGAGTCAAGAACCAGGGGTCACAGTCTCAGAAAAAGTGGTCGGCCATTTAGGACTGAGATGAAGAGCAACTTGTTCACTCAGAAACATAGAAACATAGAAACATAGAAACAAGGTGCAGGAGTAGGCCATTCGGCCCTTCTAGCCTGTACCGCCATTCAATGAGTTCATGGCTGAACATGCAACTTCAGTACCCCATTCCTGCTTTCTCACCATACCCCTTGATTCCCCTAGTAGTAAGGACTTCATCTAACTCCTTTTTGAATATATTTAGTGAATTGGCCTCAACAACTTTCTGTGGTAGAGAATTCCACAGGTTCACCACTCTCTGGGTGAAGAAATTCCTCCTCATCTCGGTCCTAAATGGCTTACCCCTTATCCTTAGACTGTGTCCCCTGGTTCTGGACTTCCCCAACATTGGGAACATTCTTCCTGCATCTAACCTGTCTAACCCCGTCAGAATTTTAAACGTTTCTATGAGGTCCCCTCTCATTCTTCTGAACTCCAGTGAATACAAGCCCAGTTGATCCAGTCTTTCTTGATAGGTCAGTCCCGCCATCCCGGGAATCAGTCTGGTGAACCTTCGCTGCACTCCCTCAATAGCAAGAATGTCCTTCCTCAGGTTAGGAGACCAAAACTGTACACAATACTCCAGGTGTGGCCTCACCAAGGCCCTGTACAATTGTAGCAACACCTCCCTGCCCCTGTACTCAAATCCCCTCGCTATGAAGGCCAACATGCCATTTGCTTTCTTAACCGCCTGCTGTACCTGCATGCCAACCTTCAATGACTGATGTACCATGACACCCAGGTCTCTTTGCACCTCCCCTTTTCCTAATCTGTCACCATTCAGATAATAGTCTGTCTCTCTGTTTTTACCACCAAAGTGGATAACCTCACATTTATCCACATTATACTTCATCTGCCATGCATTTGCCCACTCACCTAACCTATCCAAGTCGCTCTGCAGCCTCATAGCATCCTCCTCGCAGCTCACACTGCCACCCAACTTAGTGTCATCCGCAAATTTGGAGATACTACATTTAATCCCCTCGTCTAAATCATTAATGTACAGTGTAAACAGCTGGTGGGAATCTTTGGAATTCTCTACCCCAGAGGGCTGTGGAGGCTTAGTCGTTGAGTATATTCAAGTCAGAGACCGATAGATTTGTGAATATTAAGGGAATCAAGGAATATGGGGACAGTGCAGGAAAGTAGAGTTGAGGTAGAAGATCGACCATTGAACATTGAATGGCAGAACAGGCTCAAGGGGCCGAATGGCCTACTCCTGCTCCTAATTCTTATGTTCATATGTGAACGACTGCATTAAAGCAGCGCAAACACAAATTTAATAGCAAGGTGGCAACCAGTTGCTAAAAATAACACAGAGGAAACCAAACCCCATAATTTAATGCAACATCAATTTATATTATTTTCTCCAGTATAAAAACATGATTATTTCAGAATGTGTTATCAGGGAGATTCATCAAATGTATAACTCGGGCTGATGGAAATCCAAGATAGCAAACCAAAGCATGTTGAACTATTCATTCTACTTTGCGTGAAATGGTGGAGAATGTACAGTAAAGGATGCCTGCGTTTGCTGAAGTTGGCCAGCCCTTTTCGAGGGCGCGAACCAATATGGCGTCACTCGCACTCCACTGCTTTTCCGGCGCTGCCTCAATTGGACTTTCACTGTGGCCAATCAGAGCTCTGATGTGAGGCTCATTGCAATTTCCCCCAGGTGTCAGTCATTTGTTTTCGACAGACCTTCAATCCTCGTCAGTGCCTCCGTGCAGGAAGGAGCAGTCTCGAGGGTAAAGCCCAATGCAGAGTCTCAGTCAATAGAAGCACTGAATGGGGAATTGGGTGTGAGAGAGAGAAAGAAAGAATTGCATTTATATAGCATCTTTCACAACATCAAAGCGCTTTACTGCCAATGAAGTACTTTTTGGAGTGTCGTCACTGTTGTAATGTGGCAGCCAATTTGCACACAGCAAGCTCCCACAAACAGCAATGAGATAATGGCCAGATAATCTGTTTTTGTGATTTTGGTTGAGAGATAAAGATTGACCAGTACCCGAGGGAAACTCCCCTGCTCTTCTTCAAAATAGTGTCAGGGAATCTTTTACATCCACCAGGTTTAATTTCCTCATCTGAAATACATTACCTCTGACAGTGCAGCACTCCCTCAGCACTGCACTGGAGTGTAAGCCTGGATTTTATGCTCAAGTCTCTGGAGTGGGAGTGGAACCCACAACTTTCTGGTTTACGGGGCAAGAGCTCTACCTACTGAGCCACAAGTTCAACACAGCAAAATCAATGGTATTGTGCATTTCCAACCATTACTTTTGACCTCTGTGCCCAATTCTCCAATTGGTGTCTCTCAAGTGAGGTTCTACACTTGGAACACAGCCTTGGTGCCTTTACCCTATAGCTGTATATATTGGAAGGCTCATGGTGGGACAATTTCACATGCATAAGGAGTCGCTCTTGGAAATAATTTTAGTGTGACCTTGTTAAGTGACCTGAATAAGCCACTAGTGCAAATATATGGTAATGAATATGTGAAACAATTCTATGAAGAGAAGCAAAATGTCCGGATATAAAAGGGGTCGGAGGGTCTAGTAAGGAGGAGGAACTGAGGGAAATCCTTATTAGTCGGGAAATTGTGTTGGGAAAATTGATGGGATTGAAGGCCGATAAATCCCCAGGGCCTGATGGACTGCATCCCAGAGTACTTAAGGAGGTGGCCTTGGAAATAGTGGATGCATTGACAGTCATTTTCCAACATTCCATTGACTCTGGATCAGTTCCTATGGAGTGGAGGGTAGCCAATGTAACCCCACTTTTTAAAAAAGGAGGGAGAGAGAAAACAGGGAATTACAGACCGGTCAGCCTGACATCGGTAGTGGGTAAAATGATGGAATCAATTATTAAGGATGTCATCGCAGTGCATTTGGAAAGAGGTAATATGATAGGTCCAAGTCAGCATGGATTGTGAAAGAGAAATCATGCTTGACAAATCTTCTGGAATTTTTTGAGGATGTTTCCAGTAGAGTGGACAAGGGAGAACCAGTTGATGTGGTATATTTGGACTTTCAGAAGGCTTTCGACAAGGTCCCACACAAGAGATTAATGTGCAAAGTTAAAGCACATGGGATTGGGGGTAGTGTGCTGACATGGATTGAGAACTGGTTGTCAGACAGGAAGCAAAGAGTAGGAGTAAATGGGGACTTTTCAGAATGGCAGGCAGTGACTAGTGGGGTACCGCAAGGTTCTGTGCTGGGGCCCCAGCTGTTTACACTGTACATTAATGATTTAGACGAGGGGATTAAATGTAGTATCTCCAAATTTGCGGATGACACTAAGTTGGGTGGCAGTGTGAGCTGCAAGGAGGATTCTATGAGGCTGCAGAGCGACTTGGATAGGTTAGGTGAGTGGGCAAATGCATGGCAGATGAAGTATAATGTGGATAAATGTGAGGTTATCCACTTTGGTGGTAAAAACAGAGAGATAGACTATTATCTGAATGGTGACAGATTAGGAAAAGGGCAGGTGCAAAGAGACCTGGGTGTCATGGTACATCAGTCATTGAAGGTTGGCATGCAGGTACAGCAGGCGGTTAAGAAAGCAAATGGCATGTTGGCCTTCATAGCGAGGGGATTTGAGTACAAGGGCAGGGAGGTGTTGCTACAATTGTACAGGGCCTTGGTGAGGCCACACCTGGAGTATTGTGTACAGTTTTGGTCTCCTAACCTGAGGAAGGACATTCTTGCTATTGAGGGAGTGCAGCGAAGGTTCACCAGACTGATTCCCGGGATGGCGGGACTGACCTATCAAGAAAGACTGGATCAACTGGGCTTGTATTCACTGGAGTTCAGAAGAATGAGAGGGGACCTCATAGAAACGTTTAAAATTCTGACGGGGTTAGACAGGTTAGATGCAGGAAGAATGTTCCCAATGTTGGGGAAGTCCAGAACCAGGGGACACAGTCTAAGGATAAGGGGGAAGCCATTTAGGACCGAGATGAGGAGGAATTTCTTCACCCAGAGAGTGGTGAACCTGTGGAATTCTCTACCACAGAAAGTTGTTGAGGCCAATTCACTAAATATATTCAAAAAGGAGTTAGATGAAGTCCTTACTACTAGGGGAATCAAGGGGTATGGTGAGAAAGCAGGAATGGGGTACTGAAGTTGCATGTTCAGCCATGAACTCATTGAATGGCGGTGCAGGCTAGAAGGGCCGAATGGCCTACTCCTGCACCTATTTTCTATGTTTCTATGTTTCTATGTCACACTTACTTCTCATTCAAAGACCACACATTATTTTGAAAATGAGTAATACAAATAAATTAATAAGCAGAACCAAGAATCTGATTTCTATGAATTTTCAAGTAGTTTTGTACATAGACTCTTAAAAGCACCTCATTTTGGAACTGAAAAAGACAGTAGACGAGTGTCAGCAAGTCAATTAAGTAAAGACTTCAGTTATTTTTTCCTACTTAATTTATAAATGGCTGCCCCAATAATGTAAGAAGGCAATATGCCTAAACTTAAAGAATGTGCCATTTAAAAAATAGATTGTCTAAAGTTAACCTGAGTGATGTTATCAAACTTGTATTCATGTTCTCTCTCCACTGCTTTCATGGAAGTATGAAGATTAGGATAACACCAGGGCTGAAAGGACATATTTATGGTCAGATAATTGACAATCAAGTGCTATATCTACTGGAGCAAGAAAAGTTAAGGAGGATCTAAATGGTGAGAGATTATTTCCATTGATCAATGAATCAGCAACAAGGTGTTATAACATTAGGATTGATACCAGTGGCATGAGGGCAGAATTATTTTTCATGCAAAGGATTGTTAGAAAATTGAATGTGGCTATTCAAACTGAATCAATCTCACATTTAAGAGGAATTAAGTAAGCATTGGAAGAAGTTAAATGGGCCAAAATGGCCACCTGATGGGAAGCTGCAATAACACAGGAGCAATGGGTTAAAATGGCTGCCTCCTGTGATTAAATGCCAACAGATTTGATTGTAGTGAGTACTGTCCACGCGTAACACCGATTGCTGTGATTTCCAGACTAATATTACAACTCATTCAAAAACAAAAAAACTGCAGCATTGAGCAGGACGATCAAGTTTTGTTTTCCCCCCAAACATAAGCAGCGAAATAAAATGTCATATTTAAATATTTAACCATGCCTTATCTTTCTTCTTGTGGTCTGAAAATACATGAAGAAATAGCTGTTGTGTTATGTGAAGGGTTAATGGGTTTGTGAGGTGTGTTGTGCTATGAAGGTTTAAGATGTGCAGTATAAAAAACCTACGATGCGATCAATATCTGAGCAACTGTATCGCTTTGGAGTATCAGATATGTGATCACTATCTGACTTCCATTTTTTGGTGAGAGCAGCTTTTTTTTATTATTGCACTGCTGTGCAATTCACTCTTGGTTCTAATTGATACTGTAGTGCGTTTATCAATGTTGAATCAAATGGTGCCTTTGTGCTTCCTTTCTTAATTACAAAAAAAATAGGATTGAAGAATATACCTCTTCATTAAAAACTGAAAAAAAATGTTCCGCTTGGTTTCAGTACGAAAAATGCAGTTGTATCAAAATGGAGGCGTTGAGACCTGTCTGCCCACAGGTCACACATCAAAATTTATCAAGAAATACATTGTTTTAGAGCCGCAAAATACACTTCTTTTATATACTTTGGTTACAGTACACTCATGATATGACAGAAAGCGCTGCAGGGTTCAGGGCTGAGGTTATTGATAGAGTCTACTATCTGACAACATTTGAGATTATTTCAAAGTACAGAGATTATTTGAGATTATTCCAACAAATAAAATGCACAGAGAACAACAGACTTGAAATTGCCATCTTCAGACTCTTGAAAATAATGAATAAATGCAAGTCGAGATATTATTGTGTGAGATATTAATAAATCAACATTTAACATGTCCGAACCAAGGACTTTTACCCATTAGTTTGATGAAAGCAGTAACTGGCATGTCTGTTAAAATAAAGCCATATTAAGAACACAATCATTTTTAGACAACGATCACAAATAAAAAGCTGAAAATGAGCTAAAAAAAATGTTGGAAATACACGTCAGGTCAGTGAACCTTTGCAAAAATAAACAGGTTCATGTTTCAGAGGAGACCCATCATCACTTCTGTTGGAGAGTCGCTACCCAAAAAATAATACCCTATATTTCTCGTGCATACGTTAACTGGCTCTCCGTGGTACAGGGTATTTCCATTTTAAATCAGGTTTGACAGCATTTACTGTTTATCTTTTCCACATCGTTCGGCAGTAGCGATATTTAGTGGAAAAAGAATCATGAAGTAAAATAAGCAGAGCTTCAGGGTTGTATTGTCACGAAAGTCCTCAATTAGTTAGGGGCTAATTTATATCTACATACTTCAGCATCAGAGAGGTGCAAGTGAGAGATTTGAGCTGATCCACTGCATGTGTCTGAGTGATTCAAATGAGATTTGTGCCAAGGTGAGGCTGCATTGATTAGAATGGCAGGCAACACATTTTTATAATCAGATATTACAGATCGCAGATTGCTCTTTGCAAAATCAGCTGGTCCTTCTGGTTTTTTAAATCTTGCTTTCTTTTTACCCTAGTGACTCAATGTAAACAGTGAACTTAAAAGGTTTATAAATGTGAATTGAGGTTTTCTAATGAGCTGCGTTTTTGCTTTCGGACCTGTCTCTATGGCCCGTGTCGCAATTAGTTACAAATACAAGCGAGAATGTATCTCTTCCGGCTGGACCGGTGTAAACCATACAATCATAGAACGGTTACAGCACAGAAGGAGGCCATTCGGCCCATCGAACCCGTGCCGGCTCTCTGCAAGAGCACCTCAGCTAGTCCCACTCCCCTACCCTTTCCCCGTAGCCCTGCATTTTTTTCCCTTCAGGGACTGATCCAATTTCCTTTTGAAAGCCGCGACTGAGTCTTCCTCCTCCACCCTTTCAGACAATGCATTCCAAATATTCACCACTTGCTGCGTAAATAAAATGTTTCCTCGTGTCGCCTTTGGTTCTTTTTCCAATCACCTTAAATCTCTGTCCTCTGGTTCTCGACCCTTCCACCAATGGGCACAGCTTCTCTCTATCTACTCTGTCCAGAAAAATATTTTCTCCCGACTTTTATTTTTACACCCATGAAGGTCAGCGTTGGGCAATGGTACGTTTCTCCATTTTGCATGCCATCAAACATTCTGGGTCAGGTCACGCACGGTTAGGTGCGGAGCAAGCCTCCGCTTATTCCATCCTCACAGTGCACTTTGACTCCAGCTTCAGATGATTACCCATACTGCACCAGTGCAATACTGTCCATCTCTCACGCTCCGCACACAGTGATCTCTCTGAGCACATTTGTCGATTGGTGCTGATTGATGGCCAGTTTTGGGCTGTGGAAGTCTCCCAGCCAGAAGATAGAGACATTCATCTCAACAGGCTGAATGGGATTTAACCAAGGTCTTAGCCAGAAGGTTATGCAGTGCACCACACCATCCCTACGAGCCTCTTTATAATGGATGTATTTACACCAAGGATGGTTTACGTCACAAAAAACTAGGGTCATCTGAAAATAGTAATTAATCAAGTAGAAACATAAAAACATAGAAATTTACAGCGCAGAAGGAGGCCATTCTGGCCCATCTTGTCCGCGCCGGCCGACAAAGAGCCGCACGGCCCTCGGTCAGCAACCCTGAAGGTTACATATAAGCCCATGAACAATGAACAATGGCGGAAAGGTAAAGAGCACCCAGCCCAACCAGTCTGCCCCACACAACTGTGACACCCCTTGCACCGAAACATTCTACTCTCCACCCCAACTGGAGCCATGTGACCTCCTGGGAGAGGCAAAATCCAGATAAAAACCCAGGCCGATTGGGGAAAAAAAATCTGGGAAAATTCCTGTCCGACCCATCCAGGTGATCGAAACTAGTCCAGGAGATCACCTTGGCCGTAAGTAGAGGAACAAGAAACAGAAATTAACTTCCAACCTATCCACCACTGTGACGCATTTCAAGGGAACGTTCTTAATTCAAACCATTTCCTAGATGTGTGATTTTTTTTTCACTAGTTCTCTTAGTAAAGTGAATGGAGAAACATGACTTCAGTCAAACTGAGATATTCACAGGGACGATATTTCCTTTGGACAATGGTGTAAAATAGGTGATATCAAAATAACCGCCCATTATACATGGTGCAAAATTTCCACTGAAGTGTATAATGGGAGGTTACCCATTTTACGGCATCTCTCAAAATTAAAATAACCCCCTCTCCACATATCCAAAGAAAGTAATACGTTTTTTTGGGGAGGTGAGGCAGTGTTATGTTTGTTTTGAGGAGAATCAGTACTATTAGATGTGCTATCACCTTAGTTCTCCTCGAGATGAACTCCGTATTTTTCTATCAGCAGAACGGCAACCAAGGTTTCATTGCATCGTTTAGTGTTTCAACGCCACTGTGCACTGACCTTATACAGCCAAGTTCACGCAGACACAGCACTGACTGGGGCTGTCAGAGCACAGTATACTACAGCTCACGTGCTGACATGTTATTAAACAATAAATTTCACTTTTAACGTTCAATGCATGAAAATAAATATTCGTCTCAGAATAAGGGGTCGGCCATTTAGGACTGAGATGAGGAGAAATCTCTGGAATTCTCCACCCCAGAGGGCTGTGGAGACTCAGTCGTTGAGTACATTCAAGACAGAGATCGATAGATTTTTGAATATTCAGGAAATCAAGGGAAATGGGGACAGTGCAGGAAAGTGGAGTTGAGGTAGAAGATCAGCCATGATCTCATTGAATGGCGGAGCAGGTTCTATCGGCCGAATGGCCTGCTCCTGCTCTTATTTCTTATGCTCTTGATGCAGATGGAGATAAAGGGATTATGGGGAGAGAGAGCAGGGCAGCGATACTGGTTTTCGATTGCTCCTTCAAAGAGACAGCACTGACAAGTTGAGCTGAATGGCCTCCCTCTGTGCAATAAACATCCAGAGCTATATAAAAATCTCAAAGAAGGACACTGCATTTGGTATGTAGCAAATTATTCCCAAGTTCCAAATTGGTTCCTTCCATACACTCAGTAAGGAATCAGTTCTGCTAGGTGTAAGTCGGGTTCGAAGCAACATTTATAACAGCCATTCTGATTAACTAAATATTATTACACGGGATTACATAGGAAATACGACACAGAAACAGGCCATTCGACCCAACCAGTCCATGCCGGCGTTTATGCTCCACTCGAGCCTCCTCCCATCTTTCCCCATCCAGCTCTATCAGCATAACCCTCTATTCCCTTCTCCCTCATATGCTTGTCTAACCTCCCCTTAAAAGCATCTATAATATTCGCTTCATCCACTCCCTGTGGTATCAACAACAACAACTGCTTTATTTGTATAGCGCCTTTAACATAGTGAAACCTCCCAAGGCGTTTCATCGGAGTATTATGAGATTTTTAAAATTGACTCCGAGCCGCATAAGGAGAAATTAGGGCAGGTGCCCAAAAGTTTGGTCAAAGAAGTAGGTTTTAAGGAGCGTCTTGAAGGAGGAAAGAGAGATGGAGAGGCGGAGAGGTTTAGGGAGGGAGTTCCAGAGCTTGGGGGCCCAGGCAACAGAAGGCACGGCCGCCAATGGTTGAGCGATTATAATCAGGGATGCCCAAGAGGGCAGAATTAGAGGAGCGCAGACATCTCGGGGGTTTGTGGGGCTGGAGGAGATTACAGAGATAGGGAGGGGCGAGGCCATGGAGGGGTTTAAAAACAAGGATGAGAATTTTTAAATTGAGGGGTATCATATGTATCAACGCTGCTCTTTTCATCTGATGAGAGATGGGATTGAGGGTAATAATGAAAAGGTGGCTGGGTGGGATTGACCTATCAAAAGTGGCCAAGCTTGCTGAGCCTAATGGATTTTTCCTGTTCCTAAAATCTTTCATACTCTCGTAGGATCATACAGCATTGATGGAGCCCATTTGGTCCATCTTGCTCAGAAACACCTATCAACTTAATTCCATTTCCCTGAGCTTCCTCCCTGCACTTGTATGTTTTTGCTCTTTCAAGTACTTATCTGCTTCCCTTTTAAAGTTAAATTGGATTCTGCTTCCAAAACTGTTTCTGGAAAGGCATCCCATTTCCTAACACACCTCTGGGCAAAAGGATTTCTCCTAACATTTCTTTTGGTAATGGTCTTAAATGTATGACTGCTAATCACTGACGAATGGATCAGAGCAAATAATTTTTCTGCATTAACTTGACCATAATCTGCTACCATTTTGAAGACTTCAGTGAGATTTTCTCTCAACCATTCCTACTCTATTGGAAAAAAGCCCCAGTTTCTAGGGAGGATGTTTCTCCTGGCAGGGGAGTCGAGAACCAGGGGTCACAGTCTCAGGATAAGGGGTCAGCCATTTAGGACTGAGATGAGGAGGAATTTCTTCACTCAGAGGGTGGTGCATCTTTGGAATTCTCTGCCCCAGAGGGCTGTGGAGGCTCAGTCGTTGAGTATGTTCAAGACAGAGATCGATAGAATTTTGAATATTCAGGAAATCAAGGGATACGGGGATAGTGCAGGAAAGTGAAGCTGAGGTAGACGATCAGCCATGATCTTATTAAATGGCGGAGCAAGCGCAAAGGGCCAAAAAGCATACTCCTGTTCCTATTCCTTATATTCTTATGTTTCATTAGTGTCAGCTGTGGCTCAGTGGGTAGCACATGTGCCTCTGAATCAGAAGGTTGTGGGTTCAAATCCCACTCAAGCACATAAATCGAGACTGAAACTCCAGTGCAATGTTGAGGAAGTGCTGCACTCTCCGAGGTGCTGTCTTTTGGATAAGAAGTTAAATCGAGGCTCCGTCTGCTCTTTCAAGTGGACGTAAAAGCTCCCATGGCACTATTTCGCAGAAGAGCAGGGGAATTATCCCCAGTGTCTTGGCCAATATTTATCCCTCAATCAACATCACTAAAACAGATTATCTGGTCATTATCACATTACTGCTTGTGGGAACTTGCTGTGCGCAAGTTGGAGAGTGATGCAGTTAATTCAGAGACTAGGGTCCTGAACTTAAGGAAAGGTAACTTCGATGGTATGAGACGTGAATTGGTTAGAATAGACTGGCAAATGATACTTAAAGGGTTGACGGTGGATAGGCAATGGCAAACATTTAAAGATCACATGGATGAACTTCAACAATTGTACATCCTGTCTGGAGTAAAAATAAAACGGGTAAGGTGGCTCAACCGTGGCTAACAAGGGAAATTAAGGATAGTGTTAAATCCAAGGAAGAGGCATATAAATTGGCCAGAAAAAGCAGCAAACCTGAGGACTGGGAGAAATTTAGAATTCAGCAGAGAAGGACAAAGAGTTTAATTAGGAGGGGGAAAATAGAGTATGAGAGAAAGCTTGCTGCGAACATAAAAACTGACTGCCAAAGCTTCTATAGATATGTGAAGAGAAAAAGATTAGTGAAGAGAAACATCGGTCGCTTGCAGTCTGATTCAGGTTAATTTATAATGGGGAACAAAGAAATAGCAGATCAGTTGAACAAATACTTTGGTTCTGCCTTCACGAAGGAAGATACAAATAACCTTTCAGAAATATTAGGGGATCGAGGGTCCAGTGAGAAGGAGGAACTGAAGGAAATCCTTATTAGGCGTGAAATTGTGCTGGGAAATTGGTGGGATTGAAGGCCGGTAAATCCCCAGGGCCTGATAGTCTGCATCCCAGAGTACTTAAGGAAGTGGCCCTAGAAATAGTGGATGCATTGGTGATCATTTTCCAATAGTCTATCGACTCTGGACCAGTTCCTATGGACTGGAGGGTAGCTAATGTAACACTACTTTTTTTAAAAAGAGGGAGAGAGAAAACGGGGAATTATAAACCGGTTAGCCTGACATCGGTTGTGGGGAAAATGTTGGAATCAATTATTAAAGACATAATAGCAGCGCATTTGGAAAGCAGTGACAGGATCGGTCCAAGTCAGCATGGATTTATGAAAGGTAAATCATGCTTGACAAATCTTCTAGAATTTTTTGAGGATGTAACTAGTAGAGTGGACAAGGGAGAACCAGTGGATGTGGTGTATTTGGACTTTCAAAAGGCTTTTGACAAGGTCCCACACAAGAGATTGGTGTACAAAATTAAAGCACATGGTATTGGGGGTAAGGTACTGACATGGATAGAGAACTGGTTGGCAGACAGGAAGCAGAGAGTCGGCAGGCAGTGACTAGTTGAGTGCCCCAGGGCTCAGTGCTGTGACCCCAGCTATTTACAATATACATTAACGATTTAGATGAAAGAATTGAGTGTAATATCTCCAAGTTTGCAGATGACACTAAGCTGGGTGGCAGTGTGAGCTGTGAGGAGGATGCTAAGAGGCTGCAGGGTGATTTGGACAGGTTAGGTGAATGGGCAAATACATGGCAGAAGCAGTATAATGTGGATAAATGTGAGGTTATCCACTTTGGGGGCAAAAACACGAAGGCAGAATATTATCTGAATTGCAGCAGATTAGGAAAAGGGGAGGTGCAATGAGACCTGGGTGTCATGGTACATCAGTCATTAAAAGTTGGCATACAGGTACAGCAGGCGGTGAAGAAGGCAAATGGTATATTGGCCTTCATAGCTAGGGGATTTGAGTATAGGAGCATGGAGGTCTTACTGCAGTTGTACAGGGCCTTAGTGAGGCCTCACCTGGAATATTGTGTTCAGTTTTGGTTTCCTAATCTGAGGAAGGACGTTTTTGCTATTGAGGGAGTGCAGCGAAGGTTCACCAGACTGATGCCCGGGATGGTAGGACTGACATATGAGGAGAGACTGGATCGACTGGGCCTGTATTCACTGGAGTTTAGAAGGATGAGAGGGGATCTCATAGAAACATATAAAATTCTGACAGGACTGGACAGGTTAGATGCAGGAAGAATGTTCCCGATGTTGGGGAAGTCCAGAACCAGAGGACACAGTCTAAGGAGAAGGGGTAAGCCATTTAGGACTGAGATGAGGAGAAACTTCTTCACTCAGAGAGTTGTTAACCTGTGGAATTCCCTGCCGCAGAGAGTTGTTGATGCCAGTTCATTGGATATATTCAAGAGAGAGTTAGATATGGCCCTTATGGCTAAAGGGATCAAGGGGTATGGAGAGAAAGCAGGAAAGGGGTACTGAGGTGAATGATCAGCCATGATCTTATTGAATGGTGGTGCAGGCTCGAAGGGCTGAATGGCCTATTCCTGCAACTATTTTCTCTGTTTCTATGTTTCTATGTTTCTATTTTGCAACAGTGACTACACTCCAAAAGTGCTTCATTGGATGTAAAGCACTTTGAGACGTCCAGTGGTCGTGAAAGGTGCTATATAAATGCAAGTTCTTTCTTTTTAGTCTCTCCTCATCACAAAAGCCTCTCTTCCCTGGTATCTTCTGAGTGAATCTGTTCTGCAGCCTTTCCGTGGCCTTCATGCCCTTCCTAAGGCAGGGTGCCAAAACTGGGCACGAGGGTCTCGACCTTAGATCGCTCCCGAATCAGGCGCGATCCCGGTGCTGCACACACGCCTAATGAGAATGGCCGAGGAAAGTCGGTCCGCCAACCTCCTTAATGGAGCACTGGGGTGTTGCGAGCGCCAGTCACAGCCCCACAGTGGAAGCTTGCCTGTCATTTCACATGGGTTTTCCAGGGTTTCTGTGGCAATTCCGCCAAAGTTGCAGCGGCAGATAGGGAGAACCACCATGGAAATGAGCCCCCCCGCCCCGCCCCAAAGTTGCAAACAGCATTGGCCCTCCCAATATTATTGTCATTCGGATAAAGTTTAAACCATCCCCTTCAGCTAACAGAAAAAATAGTCTCAGTGAGCAAATATGTCTTTTACATTAAATGTGAAATCATACATTGGAATTATGTACAGTATTAAATTCCTACCGTTATGCTCCACAGAATTCCAAAAAGCTCTTGTCACTAACTGTGTAGAATTACGATTAAACCCGAGATACAACAGTAACTTACATTTATCTAGTGCCTTTAAGGGAAAACAAAACATCCCTAAATGCTTCAAAGAGGTGTAATCAAACAATGGATGCTGAGCCAACACTGGAGCTGAGAAGAGGGGTGGTGGTCTTTAAGCAGAGTCCTAAAGGAGGCAGAAGGCAGAGGGGTCTGTGGAGGGACTTACAGAAGGCACAGCCACCAGGAGTGGAGCAGAGTAGAGGGTGGCTGCAGAAGAGGCCAGAATGAGAGGAATGGAGAGTTCGGGGGGTGCTGGGGGTTTGTGGTTGGGGTGGGGGGTGTTGGTTGTTGTTGGGTTGGGGGGTGGGGTTTGTTGTTGGGGTTGGGGTGGGGGGGGGTTGTGGTTGGGGTTGGGGGATGGAGGTGGGGGTGGGGGTTTGGGGTCAGGGGAGTGGGTTGGGGGGGTGTGGGGCTGTGGTTGGGGGTGGAAGTGTGGGGGGATTGTTTGTAGGGTTGGAAGGTTAGAGGAGTTTACAGCGATAGGTTACGGATGAGGCCATGAAAGGACTTCAACACATGGATGAAAATTTTACATCTGAGGCACTGGGGGACCAGGAGCTAATGTAGGTCAGCGAGGACAGGGGTCATGGGCGAGTGGGGCTTGATGAGAGATCGGATACGGGCAGCAGAGCATCCAATGAACACTATTATTGTGACCAGACGCCAGGTATGATAGAACAATATGAGATAAGAGCTCAGGTACCTTGGTAATTTTAACCCCACTCGCTCAGCAGAACCCTGGCGGGCGGGCAGTTAAAATCGCCCTGGCTCTTATTTGTCCAGAAGCCGCCATGATCGCAACATCTGCAATTTTATCCTGCTCTCCTGAGCAGGCAGTAAGGACACACATCCGGAGCCAAGAGGGTCCTTCTTTACAACAACAACAACTTGTATTTATATAGCGCCTTCAACGTAGTGAAACGTCCCAAGGCGCTTCACAGGAGTGTTATGAGACAATAAATTTGGCACTGAGCCACATAAGGAGATATTAGGGCAGGTGAACAAAAGCTTGGTCAAAAGGAGTGTCTTGAAGGAGGGTAGAGAGGCGGAGAGGCAGAGAGGTTTAGGGAGGGAGTCCCAGAGCCTGGGGCCCAGGCAGCTGAAGGCACGGCCACCGATGGTTGAGCAATTATAATGAGGGATGTTCAAGAGGGCAGAATTTGAGGAGCACAGACATGTAGTGGGGTTGTAGGGCTGGAGGAGATTACAGAGATAGGGAGGGGGCAAGGGCCATGGAGGGATTTGTAAACAAGGATGAGAATTTTGAAATCGAGGCGTTGTTTAACCGGGTGCCAATGTTGGTCAGCGAGCACAGGGATGAGGGGTGAGCGGGACTTGGTGCGAGTTAGGACTCGAGCTGCTGAGTCTTGGATGACCTCAAATCTCTGTCGAGGAGAGGGTTTGTAACTGAGCCAAATCATAGCTGAGCGAAGGATGTTGTGTTTGGGTGGTTGGCCAGGCTTCAGCAGGTGCTGCGGAACAGGCAGGCCTTCATGTCTTTGGAAAATAAAATAAAAAGGCCGAACTGAGCTCCCCACCTGCTCGCTTTGTTTCTAAATATAAACCTTCCGTTGTTTAGATTATTTATCTTTGCCGGCCGCAGGGGAACAGCAGGGTGGGAAGAAACGACACACGGAGTCATTCTCGAGCAAGAAAGCGGTGGCAGTGTTCAGTCAGCAATGGTTTGACACACAGGGGCGTGAAAACCACGAATGGCTGGCACGGGTCTCGCTCTGAAAATATCTCCTCGCCTCCCCCCCCCCCCGCCACCCCACAACACCATTACACAGAAAGGCTCTGGTGGCTTCCTCAGAAACCTTTTCATCTGCTAACCAGTTACATTATTAAAACGCAATGACTAGTCCTTGTCCTGTAAATGCCACCCGTGGGTTACAGTCCTTGTGAATCACTTGCATAAGCTTTTTTTGAAATTGCTGTATATGCGTTGCTCTTGGTCATTTCCAGCACCATGGCAGGAAAGAAAAACACACACACGTGCAACACCACCGGCAATAAAAGTCATCATCAGTGAGCTGACGCAGGCATGGTAGGCTAAATGACCACCTTTTGTGCTCCAATCTCGATGATTTCTTGGACTCAGTGAAATAATTGTCCCCCCCCTCCCCATCAATAGCTCAATTGATAAAGGCATTGCACAACTGTGGCTTACAGACCAGGAGCCAAAGGCGGGCAGAGGAAACATTACAGGGACACCCTCAAAGCCTCCCTGATAAAGTGCAACATCCCCACCGACACCTGGGAGTCCCTGGCCAAAGACCACCCTAAGTGGAGGAAGTGCATCCGGGAGGGCGCTGAGCACCTCGAGTTTCATCGCCGAGAGCATGCAGAAATCAAGCTCAGGCAGCGGAAGGAGCGTGCGGCAAACCTGTCCCACCCTCCCTTACCCTCAACGACTGTCTGTCCCACCTGTGACAGGCACTGTGGCTCTCGTATTGGGCAATTCAGCCACCGAAGGACTCATTTTAAGGGCGGAAGCAAGTCTTCCTCGATTCCGAGAGACTGCCTATGATGATGATGATGATGATGATGATGATGACAGAGCAGGAGGTTCTGGGTTTAACTCCAGTTAATTGACGCCAACAAGGCTCTCAAGACACTGCAGTTCAGCCAGGGGGTTCAGGGAAGGGTTACCACTCTCAATCAGTATCCAGTTGATCCCTGCTGGACATTCTGGATATCAAACAAAGACAGTGTAGGGCTGAGTTGTGAGAGTCCCTGTAGCTGAATAGCCTGTTCGCGCTCACCATCTAGGCTGACACAAGAAGAATGGACACTTGGGTGAGATGCAGGAGAAAATTGGAAAGTATCAAGAGTTAGAATGCGTGAGAAAGTCAAAATAGTTATTGGTAAGATACCCAGTGAACTGCAGCTGTAAGGAGGCTGATGTCTCAAAAAATGTAATTGTAAGTGAACTTTCCAAACGTAACACTATTTCCAATATATCGTCAAATTCCAAGTTACCCAGTAAACTAGCATGTCCTTTATACCAAGACATGCTGCTTTCCTGCCTATCACTATTGTCTGCAATTCCATCTGTGGTGGAGCACATTTAACCATTCACTCTGCAATTCAATTCATGCAAACACTGAGTCACTTCTCAAAGCCCACAGATTTCACGCAGGTTTGATCCATTTCTAAAATATGCCATTGCCTCCGACTGTACTTTGCTGTAATTTTAGGGTGACAAGCATGGTGAGACAGGTAATTGTAGGATGTCCCATGCTTAGATCAGGATGTCTGGTTAATTGTTAGTTTGAAATATATATTTTACACAATGGGGTTGCGATTTTATGCAATAGAATTGAATGGGAAGGATTGGTGGTGATTAACACTCTGCATTTTGCAACAAAGTCGAAAACATGTTTTATGATTAATGTTCTGTGTATTTTTAGTTGTGGACTGATAAATGTATAAACCATTTAGCACGATCTTTAGTTTGGTATCATTTGTAATTATATGTAAAGTAAATTGATTGACAACCTTTCGACTCCTCAGTTACACAATACACCAAGAAGTAACATTCACAAAATGTTTAACTCCTACGTTTTAAAAAAAAAACCTAAACCAAAAACAAAATGAGTTACATCTAAACCCTAAAATATAAAGAAATGACAGAATTTTTGCTGGGGCTGTGTGAAGGTTTCTGTGATTTTTTTGATGGTATATAGTATTAAAAGTTTGCGAAGACTCATTTTACAGCTGTGTCACGCCAGGAAATGCATATTCCGAAAACACAAAAGAGATTCAGTGTAGAACATAAGAACATAAGAAATAGGAACAGGAGTAGGCCATATGGCCCCTCGAGCCTGCTCCACCATTCAATAAGATCATGGCTGATCTGACCATGGACTCAGCTCCATTTCCCTGCCCATTCCCCAAAACCCCTCATCCCCTTATCCTTTAAGAAACTGTCGATTTCTGTCTTAAATTTATTCAATCTCCCAGCTTCCACAGCTCTCTGAGGCTGCGAATTCCACAGATTTATAACCCTCTGAGAGAAGAAATTCCTCCTCATCTCTGTTTTAAATGGGTGGCCCCTTATTCTAAGATCATGCCCTCCAGTTCTAGTCTCCCCCATCAGTGGATATATCCTCTCTGCATCCACCTTGTCAAGCCCCCTCAAAATCTTATACGTTTCGATAAGAGCACCTCTCATTCTTCTGAATTCCAATGAGTAGAGGCCCAACCTACTCAACCTTTCCTCATGTCAAACCCCTCATCCCCGGAATCAACCTAGTGAACCTTCTTTGAACTGCATCCAAAGCAAGTATGTCCTTTCTTAAATATGGAAACCAAAACTGCACACAGTATTCCAGGTGTGGCCTCACCAATACCTTATATAGCTGTAGCAAGACTTCCCTGTTTTTATACTCCATTCCCTTTGCAATAAAGGCCAAGATACCATTGGCCTTCCTGATCACTTGCTGTACCTGCATACTATTCTTTTGTGTTTCTTGCACAAGTACCCCCAGGTCCTGCTGTACTGCGGCACTTTGCAATCTTTCTCCATTTAAATAATAACTTGCTCTTTTATTTTTTTTTGCTGCCAAAGTGCATGACCTCACACTTTCCAACATTATACTCCATCTGCCAAATTTTTGCCCACCCACTTAGCCTGCCTGTGCAGATTTTTTGTGTTCTCCTCACACATTGCTTTTCCTTCCATCTTTGTATCATCAGCAAACTTGGCTACGTTACACTCAGTCCCTTCTTCCAAGTCGTGAATATAGATTGTAAATAGTTGGGGTCCCAGCACTGATCCCTGTGGCACCCCACTAGTTACTGGTTGCCAACCAGAGAATTAACCATTTATCCCGACTCTTTGTTCTCTGTTAGTTAACCAATCCTCTATCCATGCTAATATATTACCCCCAACCCTGTGAACTTTTATCTTGTGCGGTAACCTTTTATGTGCACCTTGTCAAATGCCTCGTAGAAGTCCAAATACACCACATCCACTGGTTCCCTTTTATCCAACCTGTTCGTTACATCCTTAAAGAACTCCAGCAAATTTATCAAACATGACTTCCCCTATAAAACGTCACAAAACCAAAGGCCTGACTATCTTCTGTTTTTATTTAAAAATAAAATACTTAGCGATCTGTTTTCTGACAGGGAAAGATGGTTTTACTAAGTTTTACTACTTTGTTTTTACTAAGTTCCGTTCAGCTTCTAAACTTGTTTTAGAATTCATGGCATAAATTTTACCAACTGCATATTCAGCAGTTAAACATACACTGAAAATAGCTTTAATTAATTTTATTAAATGAGCCTCAGATGGTGGTTGGGCTGCAAATATGTTTTTTTTTCTTTAGAATTGCTGCAATATTATTTTTTTTAATCGAAACTGTGTTGTTCAGGTTGAATACTGTAAGCACCAAAGTAACCGGATGAACAACTTTATTGACTGGGTAAAACCAGTGAAAAAATGACAGCGTTACTGCTTAGTAATCTGGCAACCATACAGGTTGAAATCATGTTTTAAAATGATTTATTTTATTACAACCAGATTCGTTGTATCTTCTTTTTTTCGTTCCGTAATCGCAGAAACTTTCTAAAATAGTTTCAGTTAAATAATGAGTCACCCCTAGTTTTATTTTTTTGAATTAAACTCTTGGATTTGGGTCGGCAGAATTTGTACGCCGTGTTGTGTGTTATCTGGCTAAGACCCTTTTTCGTTTTTAACTCTAGCACTGATGGCCTCCACGTATATGTATGGTATTAAGTCTGTGTCTGTGTGTTGGGTTGAATTTTTCTGCTGTTTAGTTTGATCAGAAATTATCATTTTGTTAAAGAACAAAAAAATCCAAATGATTTAACTTAATTTCTGTAGCTTGACATGTAAAACATGTCCATCGTAAGACCATGGCAAACACACACTGCAAATCACTGGTTGGATACAATTGGATAAGGTTTAATAAGGGAAAAACCAACAACTGAATCACGAAAGGCTCAGAAAATTCTCTTCGACGCACACCTGCGTTGGCATGAGGTGAAATTATTTTTTTTTAATTGACAACAGTCGTGAAGGAAGCAGCTGCGACCATTTTGTTTTTATCAAAGAATTATCTGAGCTAATCAACGTACTAATCTGTACGGATTAAAGCAGTTCAGATCTGCGCTCTCTCTCTCCACAGCGAGTGCATTGTGGGCAGCGAACATCACAGCAGACTTAGAGCATTTAGGCATGCAATATTTTTTTGAAATTCGAACCTACTTTATGTCTTAAAAATGCAGCACATCTTTCTATTTTTGTATAAGGATTTACAGTCACATATCGACCCCCTTCGAACAGCAGACTTTAAAAGACGGTACCACTTGCTTTGTTTAGAGTTAATCTTTTACCTAATTTCATTAAAAAAATAATGCCGAACATTGATAGGACACTGAAGACTAAATCAAACTGGGATTCTTAAGATATTGCTGCAACTGAATAGGGAAAGTTTATTAGTATCGTGGCATAGTCATCTGAGTGAAACACAGTAGGAAAATATTATTTAAAGTACTTTGGGAGGATGTACAACTGTAATTTAAACTCTGTTATCGAACAGTTCTGTTAAAAGAAATATTTTACACAAGCCGAGATAAATTTTCAATAATTTGATGGTGGGTTCTTTCAACCTGTGCTTAAGTTAATCTTATTGTCGGTGTATATTAGAAAAAAGTTCACTTATTTTATCCTTCTAATTCCACCTGATTCATCGGAGAGTGAATTTTGTTGTTCAGAATGTTCAGAATTGTGAATATGATTCAGTTTTTAACTTAAAATGATTTTCGGCTATGCATTTTTTTAAAAGATGCAACAGTTAATCATAGCACACCCGCATCCTGTTTCATACTGACACTGCTTGTCTTTAAAGTGGGCAGCTGAATGAATGTTGCTGCATGAAATAAAGATGTAGCAGAGATGTCGAAATAATACCTCCGGTTTTTACAAAAAAATGCTAAGTTATACTATTTCACCAGTCCCATGCAACATTGGGTATTTTTTGCACATCTATTTTTTGGGGGGAACAATATTGACATGGTCAATAATGTGCATTGTGAACCTTCCTTCAAACATTTCCTGACAAGAACCTTACCGAGCACTAATATCACGACACCTTCTAAATTGTTTTGCAACAATCCTTTCGGATACAGTGTAAATCCATTTGCCATTACGTCCTCTAAGGATTTTCAAACTCTTATCGAGTTCATTCAGACAGGGGCAGGAAAGGGGACATTTTTCATGACAGGAAAAAGTCATTTGGCCCAACAAGCCGCCCTTTTATGATTGTTCTACCCACTTACCCACCTTCTCATCATATTGCTTAACCACCTCTCTCTCCAAAGACACATTTACATTCTTGAATTCGCGTGTACTATTTGCTTCAATGGGCCTTTGCTTTGACTCCTACCTTTGTGTGAAATAGTTCTCCCTTACGTCTTTACTCTGCTAATTTCCTCATTTTAAAAATCAGGTCCTATGCTTTCCGAACCCTTTTGTCAATGCGAAGAGTATATCGGGAGCAAATTTATCAATCTCGCTTAACAAGTGCTGACATAGTCTAACAGTCCTGACCAACCAGTCAGAGCTCCTTGCATTTAATTCTCCCGGCACCGCAAGAAAGGCTTTGTGAGAATTAGATCAGCACTTTAAAAAACCCACAATTAATACATTTCTGAATGATTGAATCATTCAATTGGAAGGAACGCATTGAATGAAGCGCAGTTAATAAATGATTGATGGCAAAGAGTTGATAAAATCATTGCCTAAGAATTGCAGTACAGGGCACATAGCAATGGTGGGAAGGTGAGAATCTCATCAATGGTCACCACTGTACATTGTACAAAAGCTATTGTTGCGATCTCTTGCTTTCCTCCATAGCATCTTTATCTCTGATTGCCAACCAGGCGTCAAATAATTCAACAACACTAAAAAAATAAAAACATGACATCTTACCTCGTAGTTCTTTGCTCTACTGTAACACTCACACACACGCACACACAAACGCTACTGCACATTAGTGGATTATTTTACCCTAACCTTGTGCAGCAATCGTAAGCTGCTCGTACAATGAGCACTTGGTCTAATCTAGAGAAAATTGTTTTAAATCGTGGCGCTATTATCTACAGACACATCGACTCTCACATCCTTGCTTGCAACTAGATCTGATATGTAAGCAAGGCCTTCATTTTTGGACCCTGCAGAATTCTTAGAAGAGAAAGGAATAATGAAATGACTGAAAATAAGCAGCAAAAGTTGCATATATTTTTTAAATGTTTCTCTGCTGGCAAAACAAAGAGTTTCACACCTGGGGGAGGCACTACAGAACTTAATGTCGAGACAAAAACATTGTACATTTTAGAACTATGTTCTTAGAAAAAAAGCCATGACACTTGTTTTGCATGAGCCATTAGACGATCATAACCAGACGAATGTTAGCAGAGATGGTTCAGCGATGGAATATCTTTCATTCATAACACAACTTGCTGGGGGAATGAATGAAAGAGAGTGTGGCTATATGTCATGTTTGGTATTTATTTTTCTTAGAAAATGGTGACTAATGAATTGAAGCTTAAAAATAACCACTTGAGATAGGGGAGAGGAGATTGGGGATTGGTTTCTATAATGTATTTGCTTTATGGGTTCTTTGCTTAAGAATTCATAGCAACACGTTGCTATTAAGAACTAGCTGGTTCATTAGCAAAATGTTTAACAATCACACTACACATTACCAGTTCATTCACTGGGCTCACAACCACCTGCCTCATCGTGGATCCCCCGAACCCAACTAGCCGGGGCTTTATTGAGTCTTGTGAACATCACGTGACTGGCTAAGCCACTCCCACTCAACAGTTCTACCAACCTGTGAGCATACTCACGGGTACATACATTACAGCTTCCCATTCACCACATCCAATGCAGACCATTCTCATTACCAGCAGACAACTCTGCTAATTTAGCTCAGGAAAGAAAGTGGTGGGGGGAGAGGCGGTGGGTGGGGGACATCCCATGACTTTAATATCAAAGAACCACCTCCAGGCTTCATGTAGGAATGACTGTTGTACAAGATCCGCAGAACTACCTCACTGTACGAGAATTTTCTAAGAATGTGTGCCCTGACTGTTTCAAACCCAAAGCTTTCATTTTGTGACTGGCCCAGAGTTAAATTCACCAGAGCTGGCCTCTTTTTTTCTCAGCTTTTGACATTTTCTTTCCAATTTTCTCCCCACCTTAGTTGAAGGCATCAACTCTCGATGGGTGCAGTTCCTTAGGCCTGGGCAGCCCTCGAGGTATCTCACCAGTCAGTCATCGACAAGCCTTGGGCAGTCAGGCCTTCTGGACTGTGAACCCTGCGCTCACCCCGATAACCTGCCCCGCCCACCCCGATAACCCGCCCCGCCCACTCCCTGCACTCACCCCGATAACCCGCCCCGCCCACTCCCTGCGCTCACCCCGATAACCTGCCCCGCCCACCCCGATAACCCGCCCCGCCCACTCCCTGCACTCACCCCGATAACCTGCGCCACCCACTCTGATAACCTGCCCCGCCCACTCCCTGCACTCACCCCGATAACCCGCCCCGTCCACTTCCTGCGCTCATCCCAATAACCTGCCCTGCCCAGCCCCTCCCAAATGGCCACTTTCCAGTGGATGTCACTGGATTCTTTCTCCCGTATCCGAGCCCAAAGATGCCCTTGGCCTGTCACCCCCGTCCACTTGCCGCCCTGACTATGATCTGCGATGTCAGCACTGCACAGACTCTGCTCCCCTGTTTGAAATATAAACCGCACAGTAACATCTATCACTTATTACACACTATAACAGCAACCAATGCAAACACACTAACTGACAGGTGCTCACAGCAAAGCACACAACTGATTTCCCCAATGGTGTGATTATATTTGACGATATAACACCCATGGTTTGCAATTCAATTAGTTTAGGAAAATTACAGACTTAACAGTCGCCTTCTGCAATTAGCAGTTGGCCAAATACTAATGTCAAGACTGAAGTTCTCCTTTACAGAAAATACAAGTACTTCTTTATTTTTTCAATTACAATCGGAATTTGATTTGTTAAACGATTTTTCCCTCTTTTTTTTGTAAAGTCACCGACAGAAGACTGGTTGTCCTGAATAAATACGTTGCAAAGAGATTTAATTTTATTGCCTTTTCTATATATTGAGCTGCACAGGAGCAAGTTGAAGAAAGAATCATATATTTTTTCTTTAAACGCACTGTGAAAAACGACAAGCAAATAAACATCACGTATAATGTGTGCAAAACCTCAGGAAGTAGGGTTGGTGCACTTGAGAGCACATCTCATTCTCAGAATGGTCTGGCCAGGAAGTGAAAGTGGTTTAGATGATGTGAGAACAATCTGTGGCTCTTTCTGCAGGTTTATCTCTCTCTCTTTCTCTCTCGCTCTCATTCATTTAGCATCCGTGTTTGACCTTTTAAGGAATTAAATGGATGTTTTCTTCAGGAATTGGGTACGATTGGCAGGGGGGAGGGGGGTGGTGGGGGAGGAGACTAATTTAAATCATTCAATGGCCGTTTCGGTAGAATCATAGAATTATAGAAATTTACAGCATGGAAGGAGGCCATTTCTGCCCATCATGTCCGCACCGGCCAACGAAGAGCAGCCTAATCTCACTTTCCAGCTCTTGATCCATAGCCCTGTAGGTTACGGCACTTCAAGTGCACATCCAAGTACTTTTTAAATGTGGTGAGGGTTTCTACCTCCACCACCCTTTCAGGCAGTGAGTTCCAGACCCCCACCACCCTCTAGGTAAAGAAATTTCCCCTCATATCTCCTCTGTACCTCCCCCCAATTACTTTAAATCTATGCCCCCTGGTTATTGGCCCGTCTGCCAAGGGAAATAGGTCCTTCCTATCCACTCTATCTGGGCCCCTCATAATTTTATTAGTTCTCCCCTCAGTGTCCTCTGTTCCAAAGAAAACAAACCCATTATCGCCAAGCTTTCCTCACAGCCAAAATTCTCCAATCCAGGCAATATTCTTGTACATCTCCTCTGCACCCTTCCAGCCTATAATTTGGGGGAATTATTTTTTGGGAAAAAACATTTCATATATATGTGGACTTTTCCCCTCCGCCTGCTGTGTTTATATTGGCCAGTGTTGAAGTAAGAGAAGATAAACAACGCAAAGTGCCAAGTTTTATGTGTGAGTCCATTCAAAGATCAAAAGTCCTCTCCTTACGAAGATGGGTTTAGTCAGACCATAGTCGCGTTGACATTTCAAATATCAACTTAGCATCCAAAAAAAGCTTCAATAAAATGAGCATATAATTTGTTTATAGCAGTGTTTTCCAATAGAAGTTGCTGATCAGCCATAGGTGTGAATACGGTGACAACATTTCAGTGGAAAATGCCTCATACACACTGGCACCATGCAGGTAATTGTACGCCACATGTGTATATTTATTTAACAAATGCCACCATTCAATAATAAAGGAAGTAAAGCACTCACAGCAGTCAAAAAATATTTGGTAGGAAGGAGCAGCTTTGAACAAAATGGCCACGGGTTGGAGAACAATCAGCTCCAACAAATCAAATGCCAAAGATCTCACGATGGATCTGGTTGTACTGCAGGTTCGACAGGGTCAATCTTTGATATTTTATCCATTGAGTATGTTCATCATCAGCTGCTCCCCAAGAGCACATGCAACCATATCAGCCCAGAGTACTGCGTACAGTTTTGGTCTCCATATTTAAGGAAGGATGTATTTGCATTGGAGGCTGTTCAGAGAAGGTTCACGAGGTTGATTCGGGAGATGCGGGGGTTGACTTATGAAGATAGGTTGAGTAGGTTGGGTCTATACTCATTGGCATTCAGAAGAATGAGAGGTGATCTTATCGAAACATATAAGGTAATGAGGGGACTCGACAAGGTGGATGCAGAGAGGATATTTCCACTCATAGGGGAAACTAAAACTAGGGGGGGCATAGTCTCAGAATAAGGGGCCGCCCATTTAAAACTGAGATGAGGAGGAATTTTAGTCTCTCAGAAGGTTGTAAATCTGTGGAATTCTCTGTCCCAGAGAGCTGTAGATGCTGGGTCATTGAATATATTTAAGGCAGAGATAGATAGATTTTTGAGCAATAAGGGAGTAAAGGGTTATGGGGAGTGGGCAGGAAAGTGGAGCTGAGTCCATGATCATATCAGCCATGATCTTATTAAATGTTGGAGCTGGCTCAAATGGCCAAATGGTCTACTCCTGCTCCTATTTCTTATGTTCTTATATTCTTTTTTAAAATAGTCGTTCATGGGATGTGGGCGTCGCCGGCAAGGCTGACATTTATTGCCCGTCCCTGATTACCCTCGAGAAGGTGGTGGTGAGCCGCCTTCTTGAACCTCAGAGGGCAGTTAAGAGTCAACCGCATTGCTGTGGGTCTGGAGTCACATATAGGCCAGACTGGGTAAGGGTGGCAGATTTACTTCACCGAATGAACATTAGTGAACCAGATGGGTTTTTATGACAATCCTCTAGTTTCATGACCATCATTACTGATATTAGCATTTCATTCCAGATTTATTTATTGAACTGAATTTAAATTCCCCAGCTGCCATGGTGGGGCTCTAAACTCAGTCCAGGCCTCTGGATTACTAGTGCAGTAACGTAACCACTTAAGCTGGCTAAAAGTTAAAATATACATAATTTTCCTTCAGAGTATTGGAAAGAATAAAAAAAAATTTTGCTTAAGATGAAAATAAATCATTTGAAGCATGGGAAACCTAAATAAAAATTAAAGTGGTGGCGATGCGCAGCACCATCTCCAAGTCCTCCTCCATGTCACGAACCATCCTGACTTGGAAATATATCACCGTTCCTTCATCGTCGCCAGGTCAAAATCCTGGAACTCCCTCCCGAACAGCACTGTGGGAGCACCTTCACCACACGGACTGCAGTGGTTCAAGAAGGCGGCTCACCACCACCTTCTCAAGGGCAATTAGGGATGGGCAATAAATGCTGGCCTTGCCCCATGAATGAATAGAGAAAAGGGTTTTCTTATGGGTGCACTCAGCAGCCTATGAAGTGACATGATCCATCCACAATTCATTTTAATGGCTAGGAAAATCACGGTGAAGAACCCAAGCCTAAGTTCCCAGTCTGCTATTGTTACATAGGATTACATAGTATATAGATACAGAAGCAGGCCATTTGGTCCAACCAGTCCATGCCTGCGTTTACACTATTTGCTTCAAGCACTCTCTGTGGTAATGAGTTCCACATTCTTACCACTCTCTGGGTAAAGAAGTTTCTCCAGAATTCCAGATTGGATTTCTTGGTGACTATCTTATATTGATGGCCTCTCGTTATGCTCTTCCCCACAAGTGGTAACTCTCTCTCTGTATCCATTCTATCAAAAGCTTTCAGAATTTTAAAGTCCTCTATCAGGTCACCCCTCAGCCGACTCTTTTCAACAGAAAAGTCACGCTGCCCAGTTGCAATTACAGGATAAACGACTGACTTATCCAGAGTCGATTTATGAAAAAAAGTACAACAAAAGTTAAAATGATAGAAGAAAAAGAAAAGGGCAGTAAAAGACAAGAGAGCAAAAGGCAAAACAAAGGAAGTAACAGGGTGAACACAGGCAGAATAATTTAAACTCGTCTATTTAGTGCTTAAGTTAATATTTTGTGGATTAATATAGGGAAATCATGCTTGACAAATCTTCTGGAATTTTTTGAGGATGTTTCCAGTAAAGTGGACAAAGGAGAACCAGTTGATGTGGTATATTTGGACTTTCAGAAGGCTTTCGACAAGGTCCCACACAAGAGATTAATGTGCAAAGTTAAAGCACATGGGATTGGAGGTAGTGTGCTGACGTGGATTGAGAACTGGTTGTCAGACAGGAAGCAAAGAGTAGGAGTAAACGGGTACTTTTCAGAATGGCAGGCAGTGACTAGTGGAGTGCCGCAAGGTTCTGTGCTGGGGCCCCAGCTGTTTACATTGTACATTAATGATTTAGACGAGGGGATTAAATGCAGTATCTCCAAATTTGCGGATGATACTAAGTTGGGTGGCAGTGTGAGCTGCGAGGAGGATGCTATTAGGCTGCAGAGTGACTTGGATAGGTTAGGTGAGTGGGCAAATGCATGGCAGATGAAGTATAATGTGGATAAATGTGAGGTTATCCACTTTGGTGGTAAAAACAGAGAGACAGACTATTATCTGAATGGTGACAGATTAGGAAAAGGGAAGGTGCAACGAGACCTGGGTGTCATGGTACATCAGTCATTGAAGGTTAGCATGCAGGTACAGCAGGCGGTTAAGAAAGCAAATGGCATGTTGGCCTTCATAGCGAGGGGATTTGAATACAGGGGCAGGGAGGTGTTGCTACAGTTGTACAGGGCCTTGGTGAGGCCACACCTGGAGTATTGTGTACAGTTTTGGTCTCCTAACTTGAGGAAGGACATTCTTGCTATTGAGGGAGTGCAGCGAAAGTTCACCAGACTGATTCCCGGGATGGCGGGACTGACCTATCAAGAAAGATTGGATCAACTGGGCTTGTATTCACTGGAGTTCAGAAGAATGAGAGGGGACCTCATAGAAACGTTTAAAATTCTGACGGGTTTAGACAGGTTAGATGCAGAAAGAATGTTCCCAATGTTGGGGAAGTCCAGAACCAGGGGTCACAGTCTGAGGATAAGGGGTAAGCCATTTAGGACCGAGATGAGGAGAAACTTCTTCACCCAGAGAGTGGTGAACCTGTGGAATTCTCTACCACAGAAAGTAGTTGAGGCCAATTCACTAAATATATTCAAAAGGGAGTTAGATGAAGTCCTTACTACTCGGGGTATCAAGGGGTATGGTGAGAAAGCAGGAAGGGGGTACTGAAGTTTCATGTTCAGCCATGAACTCATTGAATGGCGGTGCAGGCTAGAAGGGCTGAATGGCCTGCTCCTGCACCTATTTTCTATGTATCTATAACTGCTCCTTTTCTGGCGTTAGCATCGGATAACTCTTCACTCCAGTCTCATACTGTTGCTCTGTCCCCGTGGTCCTCCATTACTTTTTTCCAAGTGTTTATCAAATGAATTTCAAATGTTGAGATTGACTCAGCTTCATTAGCCACTGTGGTAATGCGTTCCATATAACCCTTTGTGTGACAACATTTCTTCTATCCTGCCCCTTGTACCTCTCATATTACAGTAATAAATTACTGCTGATTTGTGAGCAATTTTTTTATTATACTTGAATAAGAGTTTTTCTTTATATAGCATCAAGGTGTGCGAGCTAAAAACTAATAAAACAGGCGAGCCCAGAGAGACAGAAGATTCCCTTGGTTTTGGAGAGGGTTGAAGAGGGTTTGTATGTGTAACATTCTTGGCTTTGCCTGTGAGGCATAGCTTCCATGGAATGCACTCTGATATTGCTCAGTGCCTTCTGGAGAGAATGATATTGAAGAGATGAGAATGTGGATGCCCGTATGTACGCTACAGCCCTAGAAACACTCTTGTTGGTACGTCATTGGTTACAGTGGATTGAAGTTTATTGCTTCTTTTCAAATCCCTCCATGACCTCGCCCCTCCCGATCTCTGTAATCTCCTCCAGCCCCACAACCCCCCGAGATGTCTGTGCTCCTCTAATTCTGCCCTCTTGAGCATCCCTGATTATAATCACTCAATCATTGGTGGCCGTGCCTTCTGTTGCCTGGGCTCCAAGCTCTGGAACTCCCTCCCTAAACCTCCCCGCCTCTCTACCTCTCTTTCCTCCTTCAAGACGCTGCTTAAAACCTACCTCTTTGACCAAGCTTTTGGGCACCGGCGCTAATTTCTACTTAACGCGGCTCGGTGTCAAATTGTTTTATCTCATAATACTCCTGTGGAGGCCTTAGGATGTTGCACGACATTAAAGGCGCTAGATAAATACAAGTTCTTGCTGATTATTAGTATGTTGTGACTTGCACTGTTGGGCTGTGACTTTCTCTGCTTCCACAGAGTGATTCATTGATTCAATCAGTCCCACGAGCATTGCTCCATGTTGCTTAATAAATATTATGGATGTGGCTCCCAACATTACATGATGGGGTGAAGGTGCTTGGTGTCTGCTAGCTCAAAGGGCCCTCTGCCAAATGAGTGTGTGCTGCTTCAAGTCTTTTCCAATTGTTATGAGCCCGTGGCATAAAGCCACTCCTTGTTGACTGCTTTGCTCAGAAGGTGGGAAATGAAAATATGTCAACGCTGGTAAAATAGATTGTCCTCACCTGAGATCAGGATGACAAGAATCATAGAATGGTTACAGCATAGAAGGAGGCTGTTCGGCCCGTCGAGCCCATGTTGGCTCTCTGCAAGAGCATTTCAGCCAGTCCCACTCTCCCGCCCTTTCCCCGTAGCCCTGCAACTTTCGTTCTTTCAGGTACTTATCCAATTCCCCTTTGAAAGCCACAATTGAGTCTACCGCTATCATAGAAACATAGACACATAGAAAATAGGTGCAGGAGTAGGCCATTCGGCCCTTTGAGCCTGCACCACCATTCAATATGATCATGGCTGATCATGCAACTTCAGTACCCCACTCCTGCCTTCTCTCCATACCCCCTGATCCCTTTAGCCGTAAGGGCCACATCTAACTCTCTTTTGAATATATCTAACGAACTGGACTCAACAACTTTCTATGGTAGAGAATTCCACATGCTCGCAATTCTCTGAGTAAAAAAGTTTCTCCTCATCTCGGTCCTATATGACTTACCCCTTATCCTTCGACTGTGACCCTTGGTTCTGGATTTCTCCAACATCGGGAACATTCTTCCTGCATCTAAGCTGTCCAATCCCGTCAGAATTTTACATGCTTCTATGAGATCCCCTCTCATTCTTCTAAATTCCAGTAAATATAAGCCTAGTTGATCCAGTCTTTCTTCATATGTCAGTCCTGCCATCCCAGGAATCAGTCTGGTGAACCTTCGCTGCACTCCCTCAATAGCAAGAATATCCTTTCTCAGATTAGGAGACCAAAACTGCACACAATATTCAAGGTGTGGTCTCACCAAGACCCTGTACAACTGCAGCAAGATCTCCCTGCTCCTATACTCAAATCCTCTCGCCAATTGCTTTCTTTACTGCCTGCTGCACCTGCATAGCTACTTTCAATGACTGATGTACCATGACACCCAGGTCTCGTTGCATCTCCCCTTTTACTAATCTGTCACCATTCAGATAATATTCTGCCTTCCTGTTTTTGTCACCAAAGTGGATAACCTCACATTTATCCACATTATACTGCATGCATTTGCCCACTCACCTAACCTGTCCAAGTCACCCTGCAGCCTCTTAGCATCCTCCTCATAGCTCACACTATCAGACAGTGCATTCCAGATCCTAACCACTCGCTGCATAAAAAAAGTTTTCCCTCATGTTTGCCAATCAGCATAAATCTGT
Organism: Pristiophorus japonicus; assembly: GCF_044704955.1. Classification (NCBI taxonomy): domain Eukaryota; kingdom Metazoa; phylum Chordata; class Chondrichthyes; family Pristiophoridae; genus Pristiophorus; species Pristiophorus japonicus. The sequence continues at coordinate 11,495,812 of NC_091989.1, read as the reverse complement.
GTCCTCTGGTTCTTGACCGTTCTGCCATTGGGAGCAGTTTCTCTCGATCTACTCTGCCCGGACCCTCATGATCGAGGGACATTGTTGGCACAGAGCATGGAGAGAGCTTCAATCGGGATCTAGCTCTGTCGCACCTGACCGTGGGATTTATTTTTTGATGCTGGCGCTGAACTAGGAGAGTTGCTGCATTCCCAAGTGCTAAGAGAGTAGGAATCAGAAAATGTCGCTTTGTCCCTCCGGCCTGCCCCATTGTTGAGATTCACTATCAGGACACGCGGTGGTCATTTACTTTTATCTCCTTCCTGCATTGCTGCTGACCTTTAAGACTCACTGGGGGCCATTTTAACGATTTGACCCATAACTCAAAATGGCCACTATCAGATCTCCCACCCGTTATACACTGCTCCTGAAATGTTGTTTCCAGAAGTCAAAAGATCACGAGACGTCGAACAAGACAAAAGCTAAAATTAGCTCCAGCATATGCAACACGACCAAATAAAGAAAGACTTGCATTTATACAGCGCCTTTCACGATCATGGGTTACCTCAAAATGCTTTATAGCCAATTAAGTACTTTTGGGGTGTAGTCACTGCTGTAACGTGGGAAGCCTGGCAACCAATTTATGCACAGCAAACTCCCACAATGTGATAATGACCAGATAATCTGTTTTTTTGTTATATTGATTGAGGGATAAATATTGGCCCCAGGACACTGAGCAAAACTCCCCTGCTCTTCTTTGAAATAGTGCCATGGGATCTTTTACATCCACCTGAGAGAGCAGACGGGGCCTCGGTTTAACGATTCATCCAAAAGACGGCACCTCCGACAGTGCAGCACTCCCTCAGCACTGCACTGGGAGTGTCAGCCTAGATTTTGTGCTCAAGTTCAAACGTATGAATTACATGCAGATCTTTACCAACATACCGTACATCCTAAGGCTTTCTCAATTTGAAAAGGATTTGTATGTATTTAATATAACAATATACCTCAGAGTATGATGATAAACAAATTCGGTTTTGCAATAAAAATTTCATTTGCTTCACTTGAATGAAAAGTTTGTTTGATGAGAACGTGAAAGGGTTAACATTGACAACCCAGCCCAAAAGTCCAGAACGTTTTTTATTACAGAGTTTGATACAGGCACTAGGGGGTGCAAATGATCGGCATTTTATGAAACAATTAAGCACAAGTCAGCTCCTGTTGCCGTAAGCAGATTAGTTTGTCGGCAGCAGCGAGACAAATGGGGCTCCTTTTTAAAATTCATCGATCTATATTCTGGAATGGGGCTGGTGAATGAATCCTTTTCCTTTCACCTCTGGATGGTGGGTTTGGACGGAGGCTGGATTAACCGGATAAAAGTCTAATTTCCCCGAGGACTGCAAGGATCTAGTGTGAAGCCAATTCGGTTTGATTGCAGCCCAGTTTCTAGCAGTTAAAGACAATAGCACGAAACGCAGCCAGTTTTAGGCAAATTGGCACTAAATTGGATTGCCTGCACAGAGAGGTGGCATGGCTGCTGGGCAAGGTAACTGGGCAAAGAGACTGGACGAGGTCGCTGGGCAAGGTCACTGGGCAAAGGGGCTGGGCGAGGTCGCTGGGTGAGGTCACTGGGCAAGGTCACTGGGCAAGGTCGCTGGGCAAGGTCACTGGGCAATGGCACTGGGCGAGGTCACTGGGCGAGGTCACTGGGCGAAGGGGCTGGGCGAGGTCGCTGGGCAAGGTCACTGGGCAAGGGCACTGGATGAGGTCACTGGGCAAGCTCACTGGGCAAGGGCACTGGGCGAAAGGGCTGGGCGAGGTCGCTGGGCAAGGTCACTGGGCGAAGGGGCTGGGTGAGGTCACTGGGTAAGGTCACTGGGCAAGGGCACTGGGCGAGGTCACTGGGCGAGGTCACTGGGCGAAGGGGCTGGGCAAGGTCACTGGGCGAAGGGGCTGGGTGAGGTCACTGAGTGAAGGGGCTGGGTGAGGTCACTGGGTAAGGTCACTGGGTAAGGTCACTGGGCAATGGCACTGGGCGAGGTCACTGGGCGAGGTCACTGGGCGAAGGGGCTGGGCAAGGTCACTGGGCGAAGGGGCTGGGTGAGGTCACTGAGTGAAGGGGCTGGGTGAGGTCGCTGGGTGAGGTCACTGGGTGAGGTCACTGGGCAAAGGGGCTGGGCGAGGTCACTGGGTGAGGTCGCTGGGCAAGGTCGCAGAACGAGGTCACTGGGCAAGCTCACTGGGCAAGGTCGCAGAGCGAGGTCACTGGGCAAGGGGGCTGGGTGAGGGGCTGGGCGAGGTCACTGGAAATGTCACATCAATGCAGTGAGCAGTCCTTTTGTGACAGTTTGGCCGCTGTACAGGAAGCTTTGCTCTGTAGCTAATACACGGTATTTGACCTGGGAATGCTTGATGCTAACACTGGATGCGAAGAATAGAAAGGTTCAGCTCAATGCTGATGATTTTAATTTTCAGTATCCATTTAGTGCCCCCCTAAATTGTTTAAATAAAACTTTGTTGACCACATTACTTCATTACACCAATTTGCTACTGAAAGGCATAAATATTTGCCACAAAGAAACAAAACAGAGTAAAAAATATTGTCACGGTCGAAGAAAATTATCGGTGACCATTAAGGTTTTAAAAAAATATCAAAGCCGTGAAGTCTTGCTGTGCGATAATGGTACCTCAGTGCTTAACATCTTTGTACCAAATTGCCCTTGTCTGTCATTTCTGTTAAAACCACGGACAAAGGAATTTAATTTGAACGCATTAAGCATTTGTACACTGTTATCACATGTGGTTTCAAGGCCTAAGTGATTCCACATACAAGAATAGCCATGGATACTAACTACTCGACGGTTATAGAGCAGAAGCTCGTGTGGAATCTGATGTCAATCCATAAATATTGGGAATAGTCAGCAATTTTCCAGCGTTTTTTCTTCTTTGTGGAAGATTTGGTATTCGGCATTCCCATTCTCAGCTGAGACATCATGGAACGGTTGTGGGACCCAGGAGGGTAAGGGCTAAGGTTGATATTGGTTGGTGTGATGTCTTCCGCATCAGTGGCGTTCAAGCGAAGCTTGCAGACATTGCCAGGAAGCCGTGCCAATGAAGCAGGGAATCCCATTGGCTGCTGAATTCACCTGCTTTATCACCTCTTTAGCGTGAACCTCACTTACTTGGTTTAAACAATGAGACAGTTTTCTTGTGTCTCACTCTTGAAAAAGTAGACAGCTCAGCAGGTCCTGAATTTTGCATTGATTATGACGAGTCTTTGTTATCTCTAGACACGACTATTCCAATGCACACCCAGCCAGCCTCCCACGTGCTACCCTAAGTAAACTTGAGGTCATCCAAAACTCGGCTGCCTGTGTCCTAACTCGCACCGAGTACCGCTCACCCATCACCCCTGTGCTCGCTGCCCCATGTCCCAACTCGCACCAAGTCCCGCTCACCCAACACCCCTGTGCTCGCTGAACTACATTGGCTCCCGGTTAAGCAACGCCTCGATTTCAAAATTCTCATCCTTGTTTTCAAACCCCTCCATGGCCTCGCCCCTCCCTATCTATCTCTGTAATCTCCTCCAGCCCCACAACCCCCGAGATATCCGCGCTCCGCTAATTGTGCCCTCTTAAAAATCTCTGATTATAATCGCTCAACCATTGGTGGCCATGCCTTTTGTTGCCTCGGCCCCCAGGGGTGATGGAACGCCCTCCCTAAACCTCTCCGCCTCTCTACCTCCCTTTCCTCCTTCAAGACGCTCCTTAAAACCTATCTCTTTGACCAAGCTTTTGGTCATCTACCCTAATTTCTCCTTATGCGGCTCGGTGTCAAATTCTTTGTCTCATGATACTCCTGTGAAACGCCTTGGGACATTTAACTGCATTCAAGGCGCTATATCAATACAAGTTGTTGTTATTGTTGTTGTTTCCCTTGTAACAGGATCTTGACAGCAGTGAGATGGAGATAAAATCAGAAGGAACGTATGCACCCAGGGCTGCAGTCACACAACTCCCGTTGCCCAATTCTGGTGCAGCACCGGTGGAATTCTGGAGAATGGCTGCTTCACCATCATCTCGGCAGGCAGGGCAGTGCATGACCTGGAGACAACTACTGTAGGCAAGTTACAGAGATATAGTATTAATAATAATAACTTTTATTTATATAGCGCCTCCAATGTAGTAAAACATCCCAAGGTGCTTCACAGCACTGTTACAAGTCAAAACACATAAATTTGACACCAAGCCACAAAAGAAGAAATTAAGGCAGTTGACCAAAAGCTTGGTTAAAGATGTAGGTTTTAAGGTGCGTCTTAAAGGAGGAAAGAGAGGTAGAGAGGTGGCGAGGTTTAGGGAGGGTGTTCCAGAGCTTGGGGCCCAAACAGCTGAAGGCACGGCCACCGATGGTTGAGCAGTTATAATGAGGGATGTTCAAGAGGGCAGAATTTGAGGAGCGCAGATATCTTGTGGGGTTGTGAGGCTGAAAAAGATTATAGAGATGGGCGGGGGGCGGGGGGGCGAATCCATGGAGAGATTTGTAAACAAGGATGAGAATTTTGAAATCGAGACGTTGTTTAACTGGAAGCCAATGTAGGTCAGCGAGCACCGGGGTGACAGGTGATCATGACTTGGTGCGAGTTAGGACACGGGCTGCTGAGTTTTGGATGACCTCAAGTTTGCATCGTGTAGCATGTGGGAGGCCGGCCTGGGGTGAGTTGGAGTAGTCAAGTCTAGAGGTAACAAAGGCATGACTGAGGGTTTCAGCAGCTGAAGAGCTCAGGCTTAACAGTTCATCGCCGAACAGCACGTGAGTACAGCTGAGATCTGCGACCACTATGGGGCAGACCAGTTCCAGCTGACTTGAACAATCTCCTTTTCAGCTGCTTTTAGATGGGAAGAAGTGATGAGAAATATCTTTTGAAGGATGATCGATCCAAGACCCAATTATAGGTTGAACCCCCCTTATCCAGAACTCCCTTGTCCGGAACCACCCCTCGTCCAGAACCATTCCCGGCCACCAGGTGGCGCATGCGCAGAACTCCGACATAAACATAAGAAATAAGAACATAAGAAATCGGAGCAGGAGTAGGCTATACGGCCCCTCGAGCCTGCTCCGCCATTCAATAAGATCATGGCTGATCCGATCATGGATTCAGGTCCACTTCCCCGCCGGCTCCCCATAACCCCTTATCCCCTTATCGTTTAAGAAACTGTCTATTTCTGTCTTAAATTTATTCAATGTCCCAGCTTCCACAGCTCTCTGAGGCAGCGAATTCCACAGATTTACAACCCTCTGAGAAAATAAATTTCTCCTCATCTCAGTTCTAAATGGGTGGCCCGTTATTCTAAGATCATGCCCTCTAGTTCTAGTCTCCCTCATCAGTGGAAACATCCTCTCTGCATCCACCTTGTCAAGCCCCCTCACAATCTTATACATTTCGATAAGATCACTTTTCATTCTTCTGAATTCCAATGAGCAGAGGCCCAACCTACTCAATCTTTCCTCATAAGTCAACCCACTCATCCCCGGAATCAACCGAGTGAACCTTCTCTGAACTGCCTCCAAAGCAAGTATATCCTTTCGTAAATATGGAAACCAAACTGCACGCAGTACTCCAGGTGTGACCTCACCAATACCTTGTATAACTGTAGCAAGACTTCCCTGCTTTTATACTCCACCCCCTTTGCAATAAAGGCCAAGATACCATTGACCTTCCTGATCACTTGCTGTACCTGCATACTATCCTTTTGTGTTTCATGCACAAGTACCCCTAGGTCCCGTTGTACTGCGGCACTTTGCAATCTTTCTCCATTTAAACAATAACTTGCTCTTTGATTTTTTTCTGCCAAAGAGCATGAACTCACATCTTCCTACATTATACTCCATCTGCCAAATTTTTGCCCACTCACTTAGCCTGTCTATGTCCTTTTGCAGATTTTTTGTGTCCTCCTCACACATTGCTTTTCCTCCCATCTTTGTATCGTCAGCAAATTTGGCTATGTTACACTCAGTCCCTTCTTCCAAGTAGTAATATAGATTGAACAAATTGAAGTCCTTCCTTGCTGCTGCTTCCCGCAGTCGCTGGACTGACCCCGCGATACACGGCGACCTCCCTCCCACCCCCCCCCACCCCCGGCCATGATCTCTCTGCCGCACTCCCAGCCCCAAGCCAGCCAGCCCTGATATACCCTTGCCCAGTACCTGTACCATCCAATTTAATGTGACCACCCCTCGTCCGTAAAAATCCTTTATCCAGAACAGGCCAGGTCCCGAGGGTTCCGGATAAGGGAGGGTCAACCTGTACCTCCAAATGAAAGCTGGATTTGTTTCTGGCTGCGGTGGAGATTACCTCTTACAGAAGGTAGGTACTGCAGGGAATTTAATGGCCAGAGTGATCTCCTGGATTAGTTTTGATCACCCAGATGGATGGGAGAGGAATTTTGCATATTCTTTTCCCCAAATTGGCCTGGGTTTTATTATCTGTTTTTTTGGCCTCTCCCAGAAGATCACATGGTTTGGGGTGGGGTGTTGTGACACACAAGGTATTGCAATTGTGTGGGACAGGCTCAATGGGCCAGATGGTCTTTACCTGTCCGGCATTGTTCGTATGTTCGTATACGAACAGACTATCTAGTCCATCGATCCTGTCCCACACAATTGTGATACCTTGCGTGTCCCCACTGACACCTGGGAGTCCCTGGCCTAAGACCGCCCTAAATGGAGGAAGTGCATCCGGGAAGGCGCTGAGCACCTCGAGTCTCGTTGCTGAGAGCAGGCAGAAACCAAGCGCAGGCAGCGGAAGGAGCGTGCGGCAAACAAGTCCCACCCTCCCTTACCCCCAATGACTATCTGTCCCACCTGTGACAGTGATTGTGGTTCTCGTATTGGACTGTTCAGCCACCTAAAGACTCATGTTTAGAGTGGAAGCAAGTCTTCCTCGAATCTGAGGACTGCCTATGATGATGATGATGATGATGACCTGATTACAAGAATATCACATAAAACTCTCACGTGTGACATGTATCAGTTATTTGTAGGATCGGTAAGTGCCCAGGCATGTCCAACAAGGCAAATAAAATATTGTGAGTTTGAGTATTATTCTAAAAGTGAGTTCTCAGGTGACTGTACAGTCCAATACGAGAATTACAGCCTCTGTCACAGGTGGGACAGACAGTGGTTGAAGGAAAGGAGGGTGGGACTGCTTTGCCGCACGCTCCTTCCGCTGCCTGCGCTTGCTTTCTGCATGCTCTCGACGACGATACTCGAAGTGCTCAGCGCCCTCCCGGATGCTCTTCCTCCACTTAGGGCGGTCTTTGGCCAGGGACTCCCAGGTATCAGTGGGGATGCTGCACTTTATCATGGTGTCCTTGAAACGTTTCCTCTGCCCACCTTGGGTTCACTTGCCGTGTAGGAGTTCCGAGTAGAGCGCTTGCTTTGGGACTCTCGGGCATGCGGACATTGTGGCCCACCCAGTGAAGCTGGTCGAGTGTGGTCAGTGCTTCGATGCTGGGGATGTTGGCCTGGTCGAGGATGTGAATGTTGGTGCATCAGTCCTCCCAGGGGATTTGCAGGATCTTGCGGAGACAAGTTTGAGTATACAAGTGAGCCTGACAGTTACACCACGAAAAAAGACTGCGCTTTCTGCTGGCAAACTTGAAAAAGAAACCACTTGGGCCCTTTTTGTTTTTTAGTAAGTAAAATCAGAAGTACTGAGAGCAATTGGAGACTTTAATGTCAATTCCTTAGAACTTCTCTGGTGAGACACTTTCTTGTTGAAGGTGGTCGTGCAGACAACAGGGATTTTCCCAAGGGAAACGAGCAAGAGGAGTTAAAAGGTTAGAAATTTACAAAACAGTAATTCTACACTGTAAAGTACAGCATGCGTGGGCACTAAACCAAAGGCCTACACAAATTAATTTGCGAGAACCCCGTTCAAGACTCACGTGGGTGGCCTGGGGCTTGAACAAATGAGAGTGTTCTTAGAATTCTCTTGGTGCCCCATGTCGGTAACCTTTACGGCCCACTGGTGAGTGCGGGTCTCAAGGAAGCCGTTTAAAAATATATACTTTCAAAATGACTCAAAATCGGCAGACTGTCAGAAAGTCTTGGAACCAAAACACTTTCTCTGTGAAAGCAGAAAGTGCCGTTGAGACTTCCAATTGATGGGATGTTTTATTAATATTTGCTTAAAACACTAAAAAAAATATATAGATATAGATTTCTGGGAAAATAATATTTTTGTGTGTCTGTGCCTCTGGCCTAGTTCCACCGGAGAAATAAGTTTAAACGTCAGCTCCTGTGAAAAAAATATACATTTTCCATCACGTAGTCTTTGAACTTTTACCGAACCAGTGTTTATTTGTGCCCTGGCCAGCATGGTTCTGTTTCTTAAAAGTCATCTTTCTCTTCATCCAAAACAATCGACCATTTCTTTGTGGGATTAGTTTTTAACAATGTTCTCAATGGCATACCCAGAGAATTGCGAACCTGTGGAATTCTCTGCCACAGAAAGTTGTTGAGTCCAATTCGTTGGACATATTCAAAAGGGAGTTGGATGTGGCCCTTACAGCTAAAGGGATCAGGGGGTATGGAGAGAAGGCAGGAGTGGGGTACTGATGAATGGTCAGCCATGATCATATTGAATGGCGGTGCAGGCTCGAAGGGCCGAATGGCCTGCTCCTGCACCTATTTTCTATGTTTCAATGTTTCTATGTACGACTGCATTTGAAAAATGTCACAATGACCACAATGTTGCCCACCTTTGATTTTCTACCAGGAAGCATTTTACATTGATCAAGTCCCAGCTTCTCATCCTCATCTTCAAAACCCTCCAGCCTCACAACCACCACTGCCCCCCTTCCCCCGCCCTCCGCCCATCCACCGAGATGTCTGCACTCCTCTAATTCTGCCCTCTTGAGCATCCCTGATTATAATCACTCAATCATCGTGGCCATGCCTTCTGTTGCCTAAATCCCAAGCTCTGGAACTCCCTGCCTAAACCTCTCCGCTTCTATACCTCCCTTTCCTCCTTCAGGACGTTTCCTGAAACCTACCTCTTTGACCAATCTTTTGATCGCCTGCCCTAATTTCTCCTGATGCAGCTCGGTGTCAATTTTTTTGTCTCATAATACTCCTGTGAAGTGCCTCAGGACGTTTCATTGTATTCCAGGAACTTGAGCACGTAAATCTAGGCTGACACTCCAGTGCAGTGCTGAGCGAGTGCTGCACTGTCGGAGGTGTTGTCTTTCGGATGAGACGTTAAACCGAGGCCCCGTCTGTTCTCTCAAGTGGATGTAAAAGATCCCATGGCACTA